>NC_057861.1:752399159-752717731 GCF_019393635.1 Dromiciops gliroides
GCCTTTGTGTCATCTGCGTAGAGATGATATTTTAACACATAGGAACTGACCAGATCAAGGGAGAGGGTGGAGAGGGAGAAGAGAGCTTCAGGTGGTCTTAGAGGATAACCACAGTTAGGATGTGGGATACCAATGATGACGAAGGAAAGGTGACTGAGGAGAAGCCCTACAGGTGGTAGATCAAAGGGAAGGCAGTGTCACCAAAATACAAAAAAAAGCAAAAGGGTCCAGAAGAAGAGTATCGTCAAGATTGTCAAATGCTGTAGAGAAGTAAAACTGAATGAGGAGTGAATGAGAAAAAAACTATTGGATTTTCAATTAGAGACTCAGAGGTAAAATGGAGATAGAGATTCGACTCTAATAATGAGATCAGAAGTCAGATTAAAGGGGATAAAAAGTAAATGAGATGGTTGGCATAATAGTTGGTTTTGGTAAAAAAAAATACTTCTAAAAACAATTTTAAAATTAAAAATAAAAATACATATAAAAGGTAATACAGATCATTAAATGGCAATACCTGGCCTAGAACCCAGATATCCCCTGACACCATAGACTTTAATTCAAAATAATAAATGAAGAAGCTGCTTGTCCTGAAAAAAATACTTCTTTTTATTATTCTATACTTAAAAGGTATAGCTCAGGGGCAGCTAAGTGCCGCAGTGGATAGAGCAACGGCCCTAGATTCAGGAGAACCTGTGTTCAAATCTTACCTCAGACACTTAACACTTACTAGCTGTGTGACCCTGGGCAAGTCACTTAACCCCAATTGCCTCACCAAAAAAAAAAAAAAAGTATAGCTCCCTGTGTAGGTAGATATGGAAGACACGCTTAGAAATTGGGTGATGTAAAAACAAAATAAGTTAAATATTAATATTTTAAAAGGAGTGGGAGTAATAGGAAATTAATCTAGAGGCCATTTTTCGATAAACATCTGTGAAATGTAGAAGAGATATAAAATGAAAGATTAAGGGGATGTAGTACCCAGTGTTGTTGTCGTGATTACTTTTGTTTTGTTTTTAGGAAAATGGGGTAGCCTGAGTTAAGTTTGTAGGCAATATGAAAGGAGATAGGAAAAAAATCGAGACTGAAGTGTGAGAGGGGATGATGAAGGCATCAATTTACTGGAGGATAAAGGAGGGACAATCTATCAAGGGAGCACATAAAAAGGTTGGCCTTGGTAACACTAAAAGAAGGGAGGAGAGTAGTATATTCCATTGTATTTTTGAAGTCATAATGCTGTTAATTTACAGCTCTGATACATTAGATTGATTTATGACTGTTCCTTGGCAATTATGCAGTAATTATCATTGAAGTGATTATGGAGTTACCAGGCAGGAAATGTAATTTGTCAAGAAGTTTTGAACAGTAACTTGTCACCAAAGCTCTTGCCACTGACAAAGACTCTTCCCAAGTGTTGTCTTTAAAATGAATATTGAATTATCAGTGAAGTTAGACCACAGGAGCATAAATTGATTGAAAGTTGTTGCAAGAAGTCAGGGTGCTTGTATTGGAGAAAAGAAGACTTGGGTGGGGGTGTTAGCTGTCTTTCAGAATCTGAATCATACTTGTTCTGTTTGGCTCCAGAGAGCAGACCTAGGAGCAATTGGTGGGAATTTTAAAGATACCAATTCAGGCTTAGTAAAAGGCTGAACTTCCCAACAGTGAGAGCTATTCAGGACTGTCTTACACACAAGAAGATGCCTCACAGGAGGCCTGCAAGCAAAGATTGCTAACTTCTGACAAAATTGTAGAATCACAGAATGGGAAAACTGAAAGGAACCTTGGTGGCCAATTAATCCGTAATCCAGCCCACCAGAGGAATGGTCATCCAGTCAGGAGGACCCCACTACCTCTCCAGGAATCCTGCTCCTCTTTTGCTTATCTCTAAATGGTGGGTATTGTTTCTGTGGATCAGACCAGAAATGATCCCTTTACAGTTTCTACCCACTACCCATAGTTTGCCCTTTGGGGCCAAACAGAACAAAACTAATTCCTCTTCTCCCATAAGTCAGCACTTTAAAGTGCTTGTTAAGAATGTAACTCCTTGGGGAGGGGGGCAACTGGGTGGTGCAGTGGATAAAACACCAGCCCTGGATTCATGAGGTCCTGAGTTCAAATCTGGCCTCAGACACTTGACACTAGCTGTGTGACCTTGGGCAAGTCACTTAACCCTCATTGCCCTCCCCCCCAAAAAAAAAGAACTTACCACTTCTCAAGAATGTAACTCCTTGAAGGTAGGGCTGATGGGGTTTGGGTTTTGGATCCCATCACCTAGTACAGTGACTGGCACCCAGTGGGTATCAGTCAATGCCTCTCAAATTAAATGGAAAGAAATGAATCAAGAAGAAATATGTGTGAGGATAGCATAGGGACCCTTACAGAAAATACTGTAAAAAAAAAAAACAATTGAGGAAAATATGAAAAAGAAATAAACAAAAATCAAATGCCATAGTTATGGAGAGGAAGTAAGTCCACATCCATATATCTGAACATGAAGATTTCTTAATGCAATCAAGCACAATTTCCCTCTATGTAGGCAGTTATACATTAATTCAAATTTATTCAATTCATTAGACCTTGGCAAATAGAATTCAAGCATATTCCTTCCCATCCCAATACAGAGTTCCCTATTTGTCATCTGGGTTGGAGTAAAATGAGACTTTGTTAGCATTCCCTTAGATACTTTGGAGAAGCTTGTGAGTGTCCAATAGAAGGGAAAAATTGATGCAAGGAAAAAATAATAGTAGGGTCAGGAGAGCGAGTTAAGTCATTCTTTGGAACCCTGCCACCATGATGAGGTCTTGGCTCTCATCCCCCAAAGCTGGAGAACGGGTCACTACAAAACTCTTCCATCCCTGCCTCCCCAGGCCCTTAGGGAGTACTAGCTGAAGGGTTGACCAAAGATGGCCATGGTTAGCACAGAAGATAGCCATCTATCTTGAGGGTTCAAAGAATTCCCAGAGGCATTGATGGAACATATTCAAAACACAGCTACATTTCTATCAGGCAAAAAGAACAAAGGAAAGAAGATTGTGCAGGCCTTCATTTCTGTTCCAGGATACTGGAAAGAAAATTGCCCTTGGAGTCTTATTCTAAATGCCACATAGCCCAAGACATATCAGAAAGGAAGAAACACATCAACAGCTGAGCTAAGAATAGCAAGACTGCAAACTTATCTTTGATACGCATCCACAGAGCAGAAAAGTGAGAGGTGCTCATTCCCAGCCAGGAAAATGGAGTCACCATCACCAGCATCGTCATGGCATTAAGGGGCTATGATTTTACAAGCCTCTGCCCATACATATCCCAGCAACTCGATGACTTTTAGTCCTTGATACTTTCCCAAGGTTCTGAATTATGACATGATTTGCCCAGGATCACAAAGAAATGGCAGAGTCATGATTGAATTCACCTTACTTCAGGTGTAGCATTCTCCTCACTATTCCTGAATAAGCAAAAGCATCATTTGCAGTAAAAAAGGGTGTGGTAGATAAGAGGCCAAGGCAATGGTGGAGGTTATGCCATAGATGGTAAATATGTCAGCTGATATGTCATTCTCCCATTCAAGCAACTTCAAAACTCTGGCATCCTCTTTGGCATTTCTCTTTCCCACTCTCTGAATTCCCCCAAAACTCCTACCTCCAAAAAAACCCTTTACCCTGAGTAAGGTGCCACTTATTATTATTTCCTCCAAAATCTCTCTCACAATAGATTGCAAATTTCAACATTCCATTCATTGATATTCTAATTCAAGCCATCACCACTGGAAACTATCCCTTTTAAGTTATAAATAGTCTTTTATTTGCCAAATCTTTCCTCAGCCCTCACTGTTGTTTCTTTGTTTGACCTCTTCCCTGCATTTGCCATTGCTGGACACCTTCTCCCCCTGAATTCTTTCTCCTTGATGGGTTTTCCTAGCAATGATCTCTTGATTCTCTTTCTGTCTGATTGCTCTATTTATTTTTTAACAGAGAAAGACATTAAAAATCCCACCAAAACTAAATTCTGTCCTAATTTTTAAAGAAAAGTTTGGGTAAGTGTTTCATTGAGTTCCTTAGTATATGTATAGTCCATCTTAGGTGAGGAGAGTTAAGGACTAGAAGTCTACCGATGCAGCAAACATCTTCTTTGCAAAGTCTAGTCTAAGAGTGATATGGAGACCACAAAGTTATTGAGCAATTGGCCCAGGATTAGACAGCCAGTACATGTGAGAGGCAGGAATTAAAATCTAGTTTTCCTGGCTCCAGGGCCATCCACCACAACAATGGTGTCAACCTCAAATAGAAACAGCAAACTATATGCCTATCCATTGGCTTAGAAAATCACAAAAGCACATTATTTATGGTTTATTGTAGTTTTATTATTTTGGAAAATATTTACCAACTACATTTGAATCTGGTTCAGGACTTTTGCTGCCCCAAGTTTGATATCTTTACACTATACTGTCTCTTATTCATTCATTCATTCATTTATTTATTTTTGCAGGGCAATGGGGGTTAAGTGACTTGCCCAGGGTCACACAGCTAGTAAGTGGCAAGTGTCTGAGGCCGCATTTGAACTCAGGTACTCCTGAATCCAGGGCTGGTGCTTTACCCAATGTGCCACCTAGCTGCCCTCCTATACTGCCTTTCATAATGCAATCATATAATTTTCTAAATACAACTAGAAATCAGTTGTCTAAATTTATTGTCAAATTTTGTAAAAAATCCATATGTATTTAGACACAGGTATGTCCCTTACTTTTTCTATTTGTTTCTTTCCATATATATTCATTACATCTTGTACATCTTGCTAAATCAGCTACTTTGGTCTATTATTACTATACTGTTTATTTTTATGGTTGATCTATCATATTCTGATAATGGGATATTAAGATATGCAAAGAGGGGCAGCTAGATGTTGCAGTGGATAGAGCACTGGCCCTGGAGTCAGGAGTACCTGAGTTCAAATCCGGCCTCAGACACTTTACACTTACTAGCTGTGTGACCCTGGGCAAGTCACTTAACCACAATTGCCTCACTTAAAAAAAAAAGAAAAAAAATATGCAAAGAATAGATTTCTATTTCCTCTTGTCAGTGTTGTATCTCCTTTCAAAATCGAATAACTAGATTTGAAGCAGATATATTCAATAGTATTAGAATGTCATTTTTAACAATTCCTTTCTAGCATTATACAATATCTTTATGCATCTCTCTTGATGCTTTGTTAAGAAAGTAGTCTCTTTTTCTTGTAACTAAATACCTACAACTTTTGAAGAATGTTTTTTTCTCAGCATTAAAGATATTTTTATTTATATTAATATATAATGCTTGTTTGGCCCTAGTCAAGTCACTTAACCTCTTAGTGACTGCAAACAATATCTAAAACTCAAGTTACTGAACAGTTCATGTTCTGTCTTAGGAGAAGGTGTTATGTTACCTGGGACCTATGATGTCACTGGTAGAGAAATCCCAGTTCATTGATTGGTTGATTAATAAACACACTATAGGTTCTCTGCCTATTTGGGACTCTGTCCAAAAGTCACAAATCAATAAATGAATTTTCATCCATTTTGTTTTTAAATGTAGATGGCTATGATGACTTTTTGTTTTGTTTTGTTTTTATTTTTATTTTTTTTTACTGAGCTAAGCTTTGTAGTTTTCCATCACTCGGTATAATATGAATAGGAACATTTGAAATCTCACCACCACTAGAGAATAATTAACTATATGAACATATGCCTCCCTGTTTTTACCTTGTATGAGTGGGTACAATTAACTAACATAGGAATTGCAACTGTTATGCCCCAAAAGATGTGATCATAATTTTCAACTACTGTAATTTGCTACTGGATATAATTGATTATGAAGGGAAAATATTCATTTGTTTGAGCGACTTTAACAACTAAATATTGAATGGGGACATCATAAAGCCCAGATGGAAGAGACAGTTGATGAAAACATACTCTTAACAATGTAATAAGTAAAAAACAATATGGAGGACATTGTTCTTACAGTGGATCCATGTAATTCGATTGCCTCAGACAAAAGTGACTCTGAAGAGCATGTCATTTGGTTATGACAGTGACTAAAATTGGATTGAATGGGGTCCAAGAGTTACCTTATCATAATACAGAGCATTTAAGTATATACTCATAGACTGCTGTATGGAATGTTTTAGGATCTTAGATGAGATAGGAACTCAGTATTTGGCAAAAACTGCTGGGAAAAGTGGAAGATAGTATGGCAGAAATTAGGGATAGACCAACATCTTACACCTTATACTAAAATAAGGTCAAAATGGATACACGATTTAGACATAAGAGGTGATACCATAGGTAAATTAGGAGAGAAAGGAATAGTATACCTAACAGATCTTTGGAAAGGAAAACAGTTTATGACCAAACAAGAGATAGAGTATATTATAAAATGCAAAATGGAAGATTTTGATTACATTAAATTTTTAAAAATTCTGTACAAACAGAAACAATGCATCCAAAATTAGAAGGGAGGCAGAAAGCTGGGAAACAATTTTTATGGCCAGTACTTCTGATAAAGACCTCATTTCTAAAATATATAGGGAACTAAATCAAATTTATAAGAATCCAAGTCATTCCCCAATTGAGAAATGGTCAAAGGATATGAACAGGCAGTTTTCTGATGAAGAAACCAAAGCTATCTATTCCCATATGAAAAAATGCTCTAAATCTCTAATGATTAGAGAGATGCAAATTAAAACAACTCTGAGGTACCACCTGACACCTATCAGATTGGCAAAAATGACAAAAAAGGAAAATAATAAATGTGGGAGAAGCTGTGGGAAAATTGGAACACTAATGCATTGTTGGTGGATCTGTGAACTGATCCAACCATTCTGGAGAGCAATTTGGAATTATGCCCAAAGCTGCTATAAAGCTGTGCATACCCTTTACCCAGCAATACCACTTTCAGGTCTTTTGCCCAAAGAAATCATGGAAAGGGGAAAGGACCCACATGTACAAAAATATTTATAGCTGCTCTTTATGTGGTGGCAAGGAATTGGAAGTTGAGGGGATGCCCATCAACTGGGGAATGGCTGGACAAGTTGTGGTATATGAATGTAATGGAATACTATTGTGCTGTAAGAAACGATGAGCAGGAGGAGTTCAGAGAAACCTGGAGGGTCTTGCGTGGCCTGATGATGAGTGAGATGAGCAGAACCAGAAGAACATTGTACACAGTATCATCAACATTGAGTGTTGATCTACTGTGATGGACTATATTCTTCTCACCAATGCAATGGTACAGAAGAGTTCCAGGGAACTCATCATAGAAGAGGATCTCCAAATCCAGGGGGAAAAAAAAGGAACTGTGGAGTAGATGCTGAATGAACCATACTATTTCTTTTGTTTTTGGTGCTGATGTTTTCCTATTTTGAGGTTTTTCGGCATTGCTCTGATTTTTCTCTTATAATATGACTAATGCAGAAATATGTTTGATGTTATTATGTGTATATATATATATGTATATGTGTGTGTGTGTGTATATATATATATATATATACATATATATATATATATATATATATATACATACATATAAAACACCTATATCAGATTACCTGCTGTCTAGGGAAGGGAGGAGGGAGAAAAATCTGCAATTGGAAAGCTTGTATAAATAAAAGTTGAGAACTATCTTTACATGTAACAGGAAAAAAATAAAATATTTTACTAATTTAAAAAAAAAGAAAGTGAATTAGTTTAATGATGGGAAAGTTGGTCTTTTATTGTAAAGGAAAGATAATTTTATAGTCTTACCCATTTTCCCTTCCATTTAAAATACTGAAAGCTATCTTTACATGTAACTGGAAAATAATAAAATACTTTTATTTTTAAAAAAAGTAAAGGTTTTCCAAATGAGTGAAAAATATAAGCATACTCACACGCATACATATAAGTGTGTGTGTGTATGTGTGTGCTTATGAAAGGCAATGTTTCTTAGCAAATATTTATATACTATTTCTCAATTGTAATATAAGGTCCTGGAGGACAGATTTTTTTTACCCTTCTTTGTTTCCCCCAGGGCTTAGCACAGTGCCTGATAAAAAGTAAATGTTAAATAATTGCTATTTGGTTGATAGAATTGTGACCCCTTTTTGCCCAAGAGTTTTTATGTGACCCCAGGTATATAGTTATTTAAAATAGGTATATATAACTTTTACCATTGCCAAATTTCAAGACTTCCACATTTAGTTACAGGACCCCATATGGGGTCGCGACCCACAGTTTAAGCTTTGTTCTTGATAGATAGCTATCCTTATTAACTGTATTCCTTACATCTAGTCTAAATATAACTCATAACTATTCCTCCTATTTGCAACCTTTGGTGTGAAGCAAGAAAAGTTTGCCATCTCATTCACACAACAGCCATTCAAAATCTTGAAGATGTTTCCAGGTGAAAAACTTCAGAGGTATTAACAGATCTTGAATAGGATCACAAGAAGAATCAATAATGATAAGGTATTTCAAGTTAGATAGGACCCTACAGGTCATTGGATCCAAACCCTTGATTTTGCAAATGAGGAAACTGAGGCTGACCTAGCCAGGTTCACAAAGCAAGTAAGTGTCTGAAGTGGAACTTGAACCCACTACTTCTGAATCTGAGTTTGTCTACTCACTAGAGCCTACTGCCTTGTCTTGCCACTATCCTAGTCACCCTCCCCTGAAAGTTCTCCAATTTGCCAATGTTCTTCCTACAATAAAGTGTCGAGAAGTAAATATAGCACTCTAGATGCTGTCTGACCATCAAAGTATCATCACAACTTGTCCTATTCTAGGACCTTATTATTATTTATTGTTGTTGTTGTTACCATTATATAACACTTGGAGATTTATAAAGTTCTTTAAAATGTTATCTCATTTTATCATCACAACAAATTCTGGGAGGTACATGTTAATATTATCTTCATTTTGCAGTTGAGGAAACTGAGGCAAACAGAGGTTAAATGATTTACCTAGGGTCACATAACTAGTGTCTAAGGCTAGATTAGTACTCAGGTCTTCCTGGCTCTAAGTCCAGTGCCACCTGGCTAGTACATCTTCAACAAAGCTGAGTATGACTAAGCAATGCCTTTAAAATTCTTGTATTATTCAAATTCACATAGCATAGTTCCACTGGTCAAGAACGTACCCTATTTTACATAATTATAACTTCAAATACTGTGAATTCAAATACATGTATAACCATTTCAAAGAATTCATTATTTGGACTAACTGGGAACTAGATACATTAGCATTTTTGGCTTTCATTTAACCCTTCATATTGAGAGGTCATTAGTACAGTGGAATGATTATTAGGTATGGAATTAGACAACTCCTAGATCACTAACCTAACCTCTCTGAGCATTAGCCTCCTTGTTCACAAATGAGGTGGTTGGACTCAAGAATATCTAAAGATGCTTCTAACTTGAGATCAATGTTCCCGTGGACTTGCACTCCATTGAAACGCTCATGTCTTTTTCATGAGAGTTTCTCTTTAGCCATACTTTGCCCATCTTCTACTTATGACATTGATTTTTCTTTGTATCCAAGTGCAAGACTTAACATTTGTCCTCATGAGATATTCTCTTAGTATATTCAGACTAGCCTTCTAGCCTGTCAAGTTAGCCTTGGATCTGGACCATCATTCCATATGTTAGAAATCCTTCAAAGTTTTGTGCCATCAGTAAATGAGATAAGCACGGGCCTTCATCTAAATTATTGGTTAAAATGTCAAAGGGAACCGGGGGAATCAATACTTTAAAAATCATTCAATATTCTTCAGGTTTCATATAGTAGTTTCAATAGAATATAATAAGGAATTTTTTGAGGGGGAGGTCTTTTCAAGAGCTTACCTAGCACAGTGCCTTTTACAGAGTAGAGACATTTTGAGTGGGGTTGAGTATCATGAAATACATATAGAAATCGTGGGATAGTAAATTCCCTGGCAAGTTATTTCTCTTCATTTGAGTCATGGGTATTGGTTGGGAGAGATGTGAATTATCTGCCATGAAATTTATTTTGAAAATCATTAATTACTATTCCCAGGAAAAGACACAGAGTCTGATTTTAAAAGCCATTTCATCAACGTTGGGAAAAGACTGCTGTGACATTGGAATATACTTTCATTCCAAATCAATCAGATTATTCAGATTCTGAACGCTATCCAGTTCTCTTAGAGATGCTCTAAATGAGTGAAAGAAGAATCTTTCTGACCATTAGTCAAAAGGATTGAATCAACAACTGGAAATGATTACAAAACTAAACCAGTGGAAGGTGGATTTAATATCTGCATACAGGAAAACTATGAACAAATGTTTCTTTTTCTCCTGGTCCATTCTGCCACCATGACAGATCTAGACTAAGAGGAGAGAACAGGAAGAAAAATTAACACTGAGGTTCTCCAAAAGTAAAGGACCCTCTCAGACCTACTGAGCTTCAAATTATAACTCATATATTTTGTCATATGCTCTATTTTCTGTGGTAGGACTGTTTTTTTTAATTTGGAAAGAGTAGTTTTGATATTTTGGAGGGGAGGGGAACCAAAAACCTTCCACTCTTTTTCCTTTATAAAACTGAGAATTTATAATCTATTTGCAATTTTGCCCAGGGAGGTAACTCTGCTATTTTGGTCTTCCAAACACAGACTCATTGGCAAACTTTGGTGAATTTCTGTCCTAGATTAAATCAGGAATGCTAACAGCTTACAGAAAATGTATGTTCTTCCCAGCCACAAAAATATGGAGCACCCACTGATGTCAATAATGCTGAGTGCAAAATGTTTGGCCTACTGAGGTTTTGCATAGCCCAGGAAAAATCTGTCCCTCTCTTGAGTTCTCTGGGAGCAGTTCCCTTTCCACCCATAGTGCCAAGTACAACTTCCACCCTAGGCAATGGTTAACACTGGTGCTGTGTCCTGGAACATGTGGGCGTTGTGTGGATAAATAAAGGTAAGAAGTTAAAGATAGGGAAGTAGCCTAAAAGGGATCTGAAATTAATATGGAAACCATGGATTCAAAAATGGTTCCTATGCTTCTCTAATAGGTAGGTGGGGCTGAGGTATTGCCCTAAAGTGACCCTGGACACTAGCAGGCAGAAATGTAACCCACAGGGAGCAAAGTCTTCTCTGCAGCCCTTGGACCTGGTCGGATCACAAAAGAGCTAATTTTCTTCTGTTTGTCTGTTGGACCACAAGCACCTAGTAACTTTACAAGTCTCACAGGGCTGATACAAAGTGAAATTATTGTATACAAAATAACAGCAATGTTGTGTGATAATCTGCTGTGAAGGACTTGGTTATTTTCAGCAATGCAATGATCCAAGACAACTCTGAAGGATTTATGCAAAAGACAATCCATCTACAGAGAAAGAACTGATGGTGTCTGAATACAGATTGAAACATTAAAAAAAAGTCTCACTGGGGTGGGGGAGGGAGGAGAACATAGTATAATCATGAATTGGGCACTGCACTTGGAGTTCCTCTTTGATCTTGGTTCAAATCCTGCCCCACTTACTAGGTAATTACCCATAGGCAAGTCATTAGATCTCAACCTCAGTTTCCTCATATATGAAATTAAAGGGGTTAGATGTGATGGTCCTTAATTTTCTTTCTAGCTTACAAGTCAATACTTTAATACGTTTCCTTTTTTCCTGGGAATCAAACTCAAATTCATTGGCTCCCAGTTTGCAGACTCCATCTTCTTTCCCATCTGTGAAACCCGGCCCCTGTTGTAACAAAAAGATTTTTAGCTGGCACCTGAGCTCATGCTAGCTTTGCCTTTTACTATCTTTGTAAACTTAGTCAAATTCCATCAATTTTCTGGTCCTCAAAATGGAAAATGAAGGGATTGAAAGATGGTTTCTGACATCCCTTTTATCTCTAGATCTCTCTTCCCATGATCCCAATACTAATCAGTGCCGCAGTTTCCTCATTTGCAAAGTGAAACAATTGTATTTAAAGTATGTAATCACTAAAGTCCCTCAAAACCTTTTTACCATGTCCAGTATTGATATGTCTTTTTTGTTCTCCTTGATTTTTCAGATTACCAATGAAGCTTTAATCATCCCTTCTGGTAGTTCTATCATTATCCTTGGGTTAGTTTATCTGGCCTAATTCTTTGGAAAAAAATAATAGTTTCTGTTCGCTTCTTCTAACTCCTCCTAAAATTGTTGCAATAAAACCTGGGAATCAGGGCAGCTAGGTGGCACAGTGGATAGAGCACTGGTCCTGGATTCAGGAGGACCTGTAAACTGAAGTGGAGCTCACCTGGTAGAAAAGTCAGGAGAACTGCCATACACAGGTTCCTAATCACCCAAGAATTTGAGATCAAGGCCAGCCAAATGGATTAAAAGCATTTTGACCTAACCATGTAATTGAAGGATAACAGGGACAACATCTCTATCAGCAACTTCACAAGGTAAACATATCATGCTAGACATCCCAAATGATACAGCACCCAAAATGATAATATGATGCCAGACCCTGTGAGGTCTAGTGTATACTTCCTAAACATTCTACTTGAAAGGAATCTGAGCACTCTAATCCTTTCCTGAAGAAAGCACAGGCCTACAGATAGAACTCTAGAAGGGACCTCAGAGGTCCCTGAATCCTACTCCTTTATTATGCAGATGAGGAAACTTGAACCCAGGACAAAAAATGACTCCCCTGTTAGAGCTTTCTTGTTGTTGGTCATTCATTCAGTCATATCTAACTTTTTGTGACCCTACAGATCACAGCACACCAAGCCCTTCTATCCTCCACTATTTTCCAAAGTCTATCCAAGCTCATTTTCATTGCTTCCATAACACTCTCTATCCATCTCATCCTCTGGCCTCCCCTTCCCCTTTTCCTTCAATCTTTCCCAAGATCAGGGTCTTATCCAATGAGTCCTGTCTTCTCATTATATGGTCCAAGTATTTAAGCTTTAGTTTCAGTGTTTGTCCTTCTGTAATGATTGGAATGACGCCACCTGCTGGAGACTTACTGTAGGAAAGCTCCAACATGAGGAGAGGGCCTCTGAGGGCAGGACCATGCCTCTTTTCTTTGGCATCAGGAAGTGACGTTTGCTGGTGGGAGGAAGAAGGGGGAGGCTGGCGCACTGGCTCACTCTCTTTCCTGAGGACTCTGGTGGGGAAGGAAGCTAGAAATGTGCTCTCCCTTTAATAGATAGATGAATCTAGGCCTTTATCTCTTTGCCAAATTCTTATTCTCCTTAATAAATGCTTAAAAGTCTAACTCTTGCTAAAGCTTATAATTTATTGGTGACCACTCATTAGATATTTTAGATAGTATAGCTAGAATTTTAGCCCTTATACTTCCAATGAATAATCTGAATTAATTTCTTTAAAGTATTGACTGATTTGACCTTGCTGTAGAAGGGACTTTTGAAAGTCTTCTTTGACTATTATAAATATCAAGTTAACTACACAGGACATAAGAAGGAAGGTGTTATCTGTATCCAAAGAAAGAACTGAGAAATAGAAGTATGTGAAGAATTATCTTACACACATACACACACACACACACACACAATTTTGTCTAATGGTAGCCATTTCTAGGGTGAGAGGTGAGAAGAAAAAAAATTACACGATGACTTTATTATATATTTAAAAAGAATAGTATGCTGCAAATAATAGATTTTCTATTTCGTGTGCATTTTTATGATCAAATGTTATGGAAATGTTTGTTTTATTCCATAAGTTAAAAATAAAATGATTTTTTAAAAAAAGTCTTCTTTGAAATCATTCATTCTGCAGTACTCAGCTTTCCTTATAGTCCAACAGTCACAGCCATATTTTACTACTGGAAAAATATTAACTGACTATACAGACATTTGTCAGTAAGATGCTATGTTTGCTTTTTTAGTATGCTGTCTAGATTTACCATGTATTTCCTTCCAAGGAGCAAACATCTTTTAATGTCAAGACTGCAGTTGCCATCAGCTATGATCTTTGAGCTCCAAAATATAAAATCTGACACTGCTTCCATTGCTTCTCTCTCAAGAAAGTGATTGGATCAGTTGCCAAGATTATTTGTTGTTGTTTTTTTATATGTTAAGCTTCAAGTCAGCTTTTACACTATCTTTCATCCTTATCATGAGGCTTCTTAATTCTTCTTCATTTTCTGACATCAGAATGGCTTTGCTTGCATATCTGAGACTGGGGGTATTTCTGAAAACAATCTTAATTCGAGATTTTGATTCATCAAGTCTAGATTTTTGCATGATATACTTTAGAGTGCAAAGCTAAGTGGTGCATTGAATAGAGGGCCAAGCCTAGAGTCAGCAAGACTCCTCTTTCTGAGTACAAATAAGGCCTCAAAAACTTACCAGCTGTGTGACCCAGGGCAAGTCAATTAACCCTGTTTGCCTCACTTTCCTTATCTCTAAAATGAGCTAGAGAAGGAAATGGCAAAACCATTCCAGTATCTATACCAAGAAAATGCCACAGTGAGTCATGAAAAGTCAGATACAACTTATCAACAAGAGATAACTTATCAACAACAACAAAAACTCCACATGTAAGTTAAATAAATAAGGTGATAGCCTTGTCATACTCATTTCTCAATCTTAAAACAACCATTTGTTCCATGTCTGATGTTGCTACTTCTTGACATGCACACAGGCTCCTCAGAAGAAAAGTAAGGTGTTCTGGTACTCCAACTTCTTTGAGGACCTACCACATTGTGTTGTGATCTAGTGAAATGCTTTAGTGTAGTCAATGAAGCAGAAGTAAATGTATTTTTTCCCCTGGAATTCTCTTGCTTTCTCCATAATCCAGCAAATATTGGCAATTTGCCCTCTAGTTCATTTGCCTTTTTGAGAAACCATCCTGCTCTTCTGGTAAATCTTGGTTCCCCTATTGCTGAAGCCTAGGTTGCAGAGTCTTAGGCATAACATTGCTGGTGTGTGAAAAGAGCACAACTGTTCAGATATTTGAACATTCTTTGGCATTGCCCTTCTTTACAGAAATAAACTGATCTTTTCCAATCCAAATTTGCTGTCATATTGAGTGAAGCACTTTGACAGTGTCATCTATTAATAAACTGTTCAACTGAAATTCCATCAGCTCCACTAGTTTTATCATAAGCAATGCTTCCTAAGTCCCACTTTACTTCACTCTTTAGGATATTTGGCACCATATTAGTAACCACACCATTGTGGTTAATTTTTGCATAAATCATTTTATTGATATCTCTATTTTTTCTCCTTTCCCTTTTGTTTTCCTTTCCCCCCTCAGCTATTTGTTAAGCCTCCTCAGAGAGTCTGCTTTCTTAATTTTTTCCCCTTTGAGATCTTTTTTTTTTCCTTGCTGCCTCCTGTACAATATTGTCAACTTCTGTCCGTGGCTCTTCAGACATTCTATCTACCAGAGCTAATCACTTAAATCTTATAATCACTTCCATTTCATATTAATAAGAGATTTTGTGTAGGTCATACACATATAGTCTGATGGGTTTTCTTACTTTCTTCAATTTAAGTCTGAATTTTACAATAATAAGCTCATGATCTGAGTCACAGTAAACTTCAGGTCTGATTTTAACTGACTGTATAGAGTTTCCTCACATTTGGCTGAGAAAGATATGATCAGTCTGATTTCAATATTAATGATCTGGGGATGACCATGTATAGAGTGACCTTTTGGGTTGTTGAATGAGTGTTTGCTATGACCAGTAATTTAGCTTCACAAACTTCTATTAGTCTCTACCCTACTTCATTTTGTACTCCAAAGCCAAATGTGTCAGTTCTTCCAATTATCTTTTGATTTCCTACTTTAGCATTCTAATCCCCTATGATGAATGGGACATCTTTTTTTGTGTTATTTCTAGAAGATTTTGTAGGTCTTCATAGAACTGAGCAATTTTAGTATCTTGAGCATCAGTGATTTGAGCAAAAACTTGCATTACCATAATGTTGAATGATTTGTCTTGGATTCAAATGTATATCATTCTGTTATTTTCTATATTATACCCCAGTACTGCTTTTCTTACCCTTTTATTGACTGTGAGGGCTAATTTCTTCTTTTTTTCAAAATATTTTTTTATTTTTTCTGATTGTACATAAAACAGTTTTTACCATTTGTTTTTTTTAATTTTGAGTTCCAAATTCTCTCCATGCTTTATACCATTTTCCTCCTAAGAAAGCAAGAAATGTGATATGTTACATATCTTAAGTCATGCAAAACACATTTCCATATTAATCATGCTGCAAAAGAAAACAAACCCTCACAAAACCCACAAAAACAAAAAAAAAGCAATATATATACTTGTACCTATATTCAGGCTATATCAGCTCTTTATGTGTATGTGCATCACAACTGCTCTGATCTCTTTGGAATATAGACCTAGTAATGGTATTGTTAGGTCAAAGGATATATACAGTTTATAGTTCCAAATTGCTCTCCAGAATGGTTCTATCAGTTCATAACTCCACCAACAGTGTGTTAGTGTCCCAATTTTCCCACACCTCCAACATTTGTCATTTTACTTTTCCACCATATTAATCAATCTGATGGGAGTGAGGTGGTACCTTGGAGTTAGTTTAATTTTCATTTCTCTACTTGATAGTGATTTAGACATTTTTCTTATGAATAAAGGTAGTTTTGCTTAACCTTTGACCATTTTTCAATTGGAGAACGATTTGTATGCATGCTCCTTTGAATTTTTCTAATAATGATAAAGGTCTTAGGAGTTATAACTATCATCTTCCTGTGTAGGAATATAAACAATTTAACTTTATTGAATTTTTTATGATTTATCTTTCCTATTTACCTTTATTTTTCTTCTCTTGACTTGTATTTGAAAATAAAAATTTCTGTTCAACTCTGGTCTTTTTATCAAGGATGCTTAAAGGTAGTCTATTTCATTAAATATCCATTTATATCCACCCCACACACACACACACACACACAACACATACAAATACAAGGATGATAATTACTTTTGCTGGGTAAGTGATTCTTGGTTATAATACCAGCTCCTGTTGGCTCCTGAATTCCCTTCTTATTCTTTAATGTAGAAGCTGCTAAATTCTGTTTTCCTCACTGTGGCTTCATGATATTTCAATTGTTTATTTCTGGCTACTTATAATATTTTCTCTTGGACCTGGGAGCTCTGGAATTTGGCTATAATATTCCTGCGAATTTTCATTTGGGGATCTCTTTCAGGAGGTGATTGGTGGATTCTTTCAATTTATACTTTACCCTCTAATCCAAGGATGTCAGACCAATTTTCTTTAATAATTTCTTAAATTATTATATCTAGGCTTTTTTTGTTGTTGTTGCTTTTGCAGGCAATGGGGGTTAAGTGACTTGCCCAGGGTCACACAGATAGTTAGTGTCAAGTGTCTGAGGCCGGATTTGAACTCAGGTACTTCTGAATCCAGGGCCAAGTGCTTAACCACTGCACCATTTAGCTTCCCCCCATATCTAGGCTTTTAATCATGATTTTTGGGTATTCTAGTAATTCTTAAATTATCTCTCCTTGTTCTATTTTTAAGATTAGTTATTTTTTTCAAATGAGATATTTCACATTATTTTCTATGTTTTGTGCTTTTATTTTGTTATATTGTTTCTAGATGCCTCATGTAGTTATCAACTTCCTCTTGCCCAATTGTAATTTTTAAGGAATTATTTTCTTCTATGAGCTTTTATACATCCTTTTCCATTTGTCAAATTCTGTTTTGTTCAGTGAATTTTTGTATACTTGCCCCCATTTTTGTGCTTCATTTACCAAGATTTTGACCATTTTCCTTATGATTCTCTTACATCTTTCATTTTTTTGAGGAAAGAAATTTTTAACTCTACCTCGTTTATTTGATTTAAAAAATGTGAGCACTTCCAATAAATCATTTTTTTTAGGTCTTAGATAAATTTACTTTTTTTCTTTGAGGCTTTGTATGTTGCCATTTTGACATTCTTTTCCTCTTCTGCATTTGTTTTGTTCTTCCCTGTCACTATAGTAACTTTCTATGCTCAGGTTCTTTTTTGCTGCTTCCTCATTTTACAGCCTATTTCTTCACATTTAAGTTTTTGTTTAATTTTCTGCTCCAAAGTGTAATGGGCACAGCCCCAAGCTTCAGGATTTTTGGACTGCTATATTTAGGAGCTAGTTCTGGGAGCCTGTAAATTTTCAGTTCTTCCAACTAAGGAGATGTGTGGTCACTGCTCTCCTGGCATATTCTATTGTCTGTGAATGAACTAAAGCACTCCTTTCCATCCTGGAACTATGACCAGGGTTCCTGCTCCCTGTAACTTAGAGCTCCAGTGTGCTACACCTCCTCCTCACACTGTAACTGCAACCAAGATCTCCATATAAGCAATGCAACAGAGCTCTGCACACAGTACCAGCAAAAGGTCCACTGTAATCTCCTTCTCACCATTTGTCCAACCCCCTTACCATCAGTAATCTGAGAACTCTGGAAGTAACCTCTGCAGATTTAGCTGCCCTCAAGACCTGTTGCTAGATACCCAGGGTGTAGCCTATACTGGACTGAATTCTATTCTTACCCCAGTGAGAAATAAATTTTGTCCATCTAACTTGTCTTGAATAAAACAATAGTTTTGCCCCCATCCTTTTCTTGATTTTGCCCCTCCAGAATTTATTTTGAGGTATCATTTTAAAGTTGTTTGGAGAGGAATTAGAGAGAGCTCAAATGAGTACTTGCCTTTACTCAACCATCTTGACTCCACCGTTTACTTTACTCCATTTCTTCTAAGGGATTCTTGCCCACAGTAGTATATGTAATGATCACCTACCTATCTGGTCATATGACCAGGGACAGACACACAGTAAATATCTAAGATGGGCTTTGAACTCAGGGCTCCCTAACTCCTAGCCCAGAACTCTATCTATTTACCATGTTTGTTCTCAGGAGCTAGGGATAAGTGAACTTAAGCTATATATTTATCTGTCTAATTCCTTGGGGAGACAAAGCAAGAAAAATGGATCTAGAAATAGTTCTGTGATGTCCTAGAAAAAGGGCTAGGCTTGGAATCAGAAGATCATTGGGTTCAAATTCCATTTCTGGTCTTTCCTAATTGCACAAACATATGGTTGGAAACTCACTTGATTTCCCTGAACCACAGTTCTGTAAGAGGGAATAATAACACCTATAATACTCATTTCTCAGTGTTACAGTGAAGATAAAATGACATGATGAATGTTTGTAAAACACTGTAAATTTTGAGGTGCTCTCTCAATGTCACTTGTTTTCTGATTTGTTTAATTTGTTTTTCTGGCTCCATGATTATATAGGTTTAGGAAACTTAATGAAGAATCTCCATCTGTCAATGAAGATTAGCATATCTCTGTAACCTAGTCTTAAATTAGATATTTTAACATTTTTCTGTGTCATGAGATCCTGGCCAGTTTGTGAAGTCTATGGACTTTTCAGTATCATGTTTTATATATACATATAAAATATATGGAATTTCAAAGGTAAACAATTTTATTGAAATATAATTCTCAAATATATATGTACATATGCATATGTATTTATGTGTATACATGTATGCATCTGAACCTGTGTGGAGAGACAGAGAGATAAAAGAATCCCATGTTAAACACTGCTGAGAGTTTGCCTGGGGCATTGTGAGGGTAAGAAGGCTTGTTTAAGAGTTCTACAACCAATATATGTCCCATACACTTCTTGAAAATCAGGCCAGTTGTAGAACCAATATGAACATTTCTTCCCTTTCTTATAATAAAGGTAGAGACCTAAGGGTAGATGACCACTGAGGTCCTTCCTAACTGTACATAATCAGTATAATTATTGTTGTTGTTGTTATTCATTAAAAAGATTAAAACAGTTCGATTTAGAGGTACGACCTTCCTCCTCCAGAAATTATACAGTTTCTCTGATAACTGCCGTTGCTTACACTAAACAAGAGAAGCATAGTCAATAGTGGGCTGCTTTTGTCTTCCCTTGCTTGGTTCTTCCAAATACTGTTTCAAGGACTGTAATGTCTGTTTCAGTAGCTTACAATAGCATGAGTGATGCATGTGATCTTTATCCTCACTTTGAAGCTTTTGTGTGATAATTTCCTTAGTCACCAAAAAGCAACAAGGCTTCGATTTTTTTCTCCATTTTTCAGTACAAACCAGATAAAAACTATTTCCCTTTCCTTTGTGATTGGAGCGTGTTTCCCTGAAGCAATGCCTTTGGATAGGAACAATCCATGTTTTGTTTCTTTTTTTTTTAATCAGATGATTCCAAAAGATAAGGACATAGTGCAGCAAACATGTCCAGTTTTATGGATGGATATCTCTCCAGGCCCACCCCTTCCCAGGATGCTAACCTCTGTCCTCTCTCTGGTACCTTTGCCTCATTTGATATTAAGGAATATAGACAAAAGGACATTAAAAAGCTCATTTTTTGAATGAACTTGCTAAGTGTTAAATGAAGGAAGAAATCTGCCATATAGATATGCTTGCTTGTCTGGTTGATATACACCCACTATCACAGATGCCACGAAATTCTCTTTCTATTACATATAGTGGTGCTGTGAATTGGAGTACAGGGAACATTGGTTCAAATTCTGGCTCTTTTACTTCCTATCTGTATGTCTTGGGTAAGTCACTTCCTCTCTGGGGGCCTCAGTTTTCTCATCTGTAAAATTACAGGTTTTGTATTATGATCATAGATTAACAGATAGAACGGAATTCAGAGGTTACTATCAATCTTTTTTTTTTACTTAATAGATGAGAAAACTGAGTCCCAGAGAGGGGGAACATATGACCCTCATTGCACAGCCCCCCCCCCAAAAAATAAGGTATTAAAAAGCAAAGTCTTAAGTAGAAAGAGGATTTTAATTTAGTCTTCTGGCTCTGAATCAAATACTCCTTCCCCTGTTCTCATGGTATAGTTTGGCAACCCTTGGGGGATCCTGAGATACTTTCAGGGAGTCTAAGAAGTCAAAACTATTTTCATAACAACACTGACATGTTTTCATTTCTTTGAATCCTTTTTTTTTTTTTTTGGGTGAGGCAATTGGGGTTAAGTGACTTGCCCAGGGTCACACAGCTAGTAAGTGTCAAGGGTCTGAGGCTGGATTTGAACTCAGGTCCTCCTGAATCCAGGGCCAGTGCTCTATCCACTGTGCCACCTAGCTGACCCTATGTTTTCATTTCTAATAGGATAAATATCAAGAGGTGTAATTCTCATAAACAAAAGATTTTTGGAGGGAGTCCTTAATAACTTTGAAGAGAATAAGGAGGTCCTGAGACCAAACCGTTTGAAACCTATTACACTAGATCTGTGGCTTCCATGACTAGGTGAGTCTGCAGCCCATTTAGGCTCTGTCTATGTTCCTATCGTCTATGATATACATACCCTTTCACATTATATAACATATTGCTTCCCCCTGCTCTAAGTCATTCAAAAATTAGACCAAGAAGCTTCATGGGGGCAGGGATTTATTCATTTTTATATTTGTATCCATAGCACTGAACACAACGCCTGGCACAAAGTAGGTATTGATAATTAGCAGCTACGTGGCCCAGTGTGTAAAGTGTCGGGCCTGGGGTCAGAGAGACCTAAGTCGAAATCCAACTTCAAGTCCTAACTAGCTATGTGACTCCAGGCAAATCACGTATCCTCTACTTCAGTTTCTGCATCCGTAAAATGGAGATCATAATAGCACCAACCTTTCAGGGTTGTTATGAGGATCAAAAGAGATATTTGTCAAGTTCTTAATACAATACCTGGCATATGGTAAGTACTATATAAATGTCACCTGTCATCACCAGAATTATCATTAACTACTTAATGGAAGGATATCACATTGAATTTGACTAAAACTAGTTGTCTAAACCAGGAAACATGAGGGTATTTTCCCACTTGTAAATAGAGTTATTCACAATATCAATATGGATTATAGCTATCCTTGTAGCATCCTGATTCCTCCAACACACCCACTGCCCACATGACTAACTATGTGATTGTTTGCTCTGGATCATTCCGTTCACGAGAAATGTCAAAGTCACCCAAGTTCCTATCCATCCTTAACAAAAAATAGTTATTAGATATGATCAATCCTCTCAACCTTTATCCATACTTCTTGGCCAACTCCTAGAAAAACACTGCCTACACTCACTGCCTTTGCTTATTTTCTTCTCACTCACTTCTAAAATTTGCATTCTGCCTTCCTATCTTATCACTGTATTGAAACTGTTTCCTCCAACATTACCAATGATCTCTTAATTGCTAAATCCAATAGTCTTTTCTTGGGCCTCATTCTTCCTCACTTCTCTGTTGCACTGGATGTTGTTGATCACCTTCTCCTCACAGTTATTTTCTCCTCTTGGGGTTTTCATTCCACTGCTGTCTCTTGTTTCTTTTACTATAAGTCTGATCGCTCTTTATTCTCCTTGCTGGCTCATCATCTGTATCCCACTCCCTAACTGCTGGCATTCTCTAACATTCTATCCTAGGCCCTCTTCCATCTCTATATGCTTTCTCAGCAACCTTATCAGCCCCTACCATTTTAATTACAAACTTTTTGGTGTCTATTCCCATCTCTGTGAACATCAAGAGAAGCAACCTCTTTTGGGCTGTCATAGCTACAGACCTGGGAAAGTAAACCCTCACCACAAAAGTCCTTGGCATAGCCAAGAAGGTTCAATAGCATAAATAAATACAGGTTTAGGAGTTGAAATGATAGTAGAGAAGATATATTTTTCAGCTGCTTTGTCATTATACTTTAAGGACCACAGGCCTTTTCCATCTGAATTGCCATTGAAATTTCCTCTGTGTGTTTTCTCCATGTTAGACTGAAAGCTTCTTCAGAAGAACAATTCTCCCTTATTCTATCTGTATCCCCAAGACTTGGTATAGAGCTTTGAAAATATTGAAATGTTAATTAATGACTTTTTCTTTAATTTATGCATTTACATGGTGATAATTCACAGAGGCAACTCAATAACATGGAGGGTGGAATCCTAGACTTGGAGCCAGTAAGACCTGAGTTTGAATGCTGCCACCTTTAGTTACAGGCTGTCACTTTCCCAGGGCAAGTCACTTAATCTCTGTCTTAAGTTCCTTATCTGTAAAATGAGATAACAATAGTGTCTATGTGCCAAAGTTGCTAGGAGAATCAAATGAGATAATATTCATAAAGTACTTTACAAACTCTAAATACTATAGCAATGTTTGCTATTATTATTGGTTTTGGTTTGTTTTTGGTTTGTTTTGTTTTGTTTTTTGTGGGGCAATGAGGGTTAAGTGACTTGCCCAGGGTCACACAGCTAGAAAATGTCAAGTGCCTGAGACCAGATTTGAACTCAGGTCTTCCTGAATCCATGGCTGGTGCTTTATCCACTGCACCACCTGGTTGCCCAATTTGCTATTATTATTATCTATAAATCTTCCCCAGATTCAGTCTTGTATTACCAATTATCTATTAGGCATTTCCAATAGGACATTTCATGATATCTCACATTCAACATGGCCAAAATAGAAGCCATTATATTTTTTTCTAGACCCATACCTCTTTTTGACATCATTATTTCTGTTGAAGACATCACCAACATTCTTCCATTCTCTCAGGTTCTGAACCTCAATATGTCACTCCCCTTTACCCCACACACATATCCAATCAGTTGCCTAACCTTCTCTTAATTCTATCTCCACAACATCTCTTTCATCCAAACCCTTTGCTCTACTTAAAAGCCAACACCTTCCCTCTCCCCTCACCACCAGACACCCGCAGAGATGATTTCATTGATCTCCTAATTGTTCTTCATGGCTCATGTCTCTCTCCATTGCAATCCATTCTATTCAAAAGCTGTCAAAGTGATGTCCCTTAAGTAAGGTTCTGACCATGTTACCCTCCTATTTGTATAAACTACAATGGCCCCTCATGCTTCTGGGATAAACTATAAACTCCTGTCACATAAAACCCTTCCCAACTTGACTCCAACCCTATCTCCTCTACATTCTCCAATCCATACAAATTGTTTTGTCTTTCGTCCTCAGATATCAGACTCCATCTCTAATCTCCATGCCTTGAATGTACTCCCTATTCATCTCTGCATCATATAATTCCTCCCAGCCCTTAAGACTCAATGTTAGCACCATCTTCTATAGAAATCCTTCTTGATCCCCTCAACATTTATTATACTCTCACTCCTTAATTGCTTTGTAATTAACTACCTTATAACTAGTTGTATTTCATATTTTTATGTTTCTGCTGAATAAGCTTATATATGCCCTTATTGTCTCATTGCAAACAGAGATTGATTTATTATTTATATTTGTATTTCTAGTGCTTAGAAAAACACATGGTACATTGTTGGTGCTGAATGATCAGTTAATATTTCAAAGACTAACACTTAGAAAGTGGAATCAAAACACTTTTATTATTATGAAGAAAGTCCAATTTGTTGCAAACACAAAAAACAAGCATTTATTTTAATTATATATGACCCAATGAAGTTGAATGATTTTAAAATCTTGACACTGGACATAAAGTCAGGGAACACATGAGTTCTAATCCAACCTCAGACACTTATTAGTTATGTGACCCTGGACAAGTCATTTCAATCTCTGTTTGCCTCAGTTTCCCTATATGTAATACAAGGATAGTAATAGCACTTACCTCCCAGGGTTGATAAGAGGATCAAATGAGATAATAATTGTAAAGTGTTTAGCATAACACCTGGCACATAATAAGCTCTATAGAAATGTTAGTTATAATAAATAGTAGTTAACTATAATAACAACTATAAATAGTACAAATATTATCTCCATTTTTCAAGTCAGAAAACTGAGGGACAGCCATGGGATGTCAAAATAAGAATCCTGACTCTAGGTCCACCAATCTGTCGATTCCATCACTCTGACCCAATAACAAAATGGCTCATTCCTTACCACACATATTCAAAGGCACTGAAATATTTAGCAAATTACTTCTCATAAGTTGCCAAGTTCAATTGATTTTCTATTCTCCAATATTTAAGAGGAAGCCAGACCTCTTCTCTCTTAAATTGTATAATACAAGCCAAACAAATAGGAGTTGTCCCTTTTGAATAAGGAATCATTGAAATATAAATGACTATATTCTGCCTTCTTTTATTGGCCCCAGATTGCTTTTTGAAGTCATCAGAATGTTTCAAATCTACAATGATTTGATTTTCTTTTTCCCCCAGGAGGTGATTAGATATTATTGACCACTTTAAAACACACAATAAATAAGAAATCAGCTTTCATAATAGAGTTCTAGAAAATCATTATTGAATTAAATTTGACACAAATTGAGATACAGAGAGAATAGAATACCAGACTCCACCAATTTGTTCTCTAATAATTTATGACACTCTCATCTTGTAGTGGAATCTGGACCACTCATTTAATGGGGAAAATTAGAAGTGACCAATGATGACTTAATTTCATAAAAGTGGCTCAACTGTAGGAAGCCATTGAATTCTGCAGAACAGAAACAGTTCCATTCATCTTTCACCACAAATATCACTCATTCAGTATGTATACACAGCGTATGAGACGCCAAAAGGTAAAGACAGAGTTCTGTAATGGAAATCTTAACTATAGGAATTTTTAAGATTTTGGAACTAGAAAAGAAGGGAATAAAGGAAGGAAACATGCATTTATTTAGCACATACTGCAGGCTAGATACTATGCTAAATGTTTTATACAAGTATTATCACATTTTATCCTCACAATAACCCTTTGAGTTATATGATATCATTATCCCCATTTTACAATTGAGAAAACTGAGGCCAATGGAGGTTGTGGCCTACCCAGGGTCTGAGTAAGCATATGAAACTGGATTTGAACTCAAGTCTCCTTCATTCCAGACTCAGCCTCCTATCTACTGCACTACCAGCTGCCTCTAAGCTAGAAGGGAATTTAGAGATTGCTCTATCATTAGTCACATAGAATCCTAACATGAAAAGTGACTATAGGTACCATGACCACCAACCATACCAGAAGTAATAAATTCCTCATAACCAGTCTCTCTTGGCTTCTTGATTCCCATGAAGGAGTTCCTTTCTCAAGATCATTATTATATTACTTCAATTGGATCTAAGGCTGTTTGGAATGGATTCAAAGGGATGTGGGACCAGAACTAAAAGAGGACCATCGAAAGAGTTATGCCTTTCTTTTGGAGGCAATTGGGGTTAAGTGACTTGTCCAGGGTCACACCATTAGTGTCTAAAGCCAGATTTGCATTCAGGTCCTCCAGACTCCAGGCTCAGTGCTCTATCCACTATGCCACTTAGCTGAATGGGAAAGATATATATATATATTTTAGTAAGGCAATTGGGGTTAAGTGACTTGCCCAGGGTCACACAGCTAGTAAGTGTTAAGTGTTAAGTGTCTGAGGCTGGATTTGAACTCAGGTACTCCTAAATCCAGGGCCGGTGCTCTATTCACTGCGCCATCTAGCTGCCCCCAATATATTTTCAATTATACAAACTGTTGGTTTCTATAACTGAGTTCATATTATCAGTTACCTCAAGGAGAGAAATTTTAGTACCTTGATCCAATCAAAAATCAGAGAAATGAGTGGGGAGCAAAGCAGTTTGGGCACTTTATCTAGAAAAACTCTTCAGATGTTTGGTAGGGTTCATATTTACTTGTTCTTCTGTTTATTTGTTTATTCAGAAGAGTACAGAATTGAACAATTGGAAGCGATATCAGAGACAAACTATTCTGATGCATACTTATTCATTCACATATTTATTCATCTAATGTGGCCATTATGCAGTGATTTGCACCCATTTCAAAATTTTAATTCATTGATCTATGATTTCTATGCCAACTAGACCAACTAGGAACCTCAAAGGCTTTCTAGCCCTGCACAGTGCTATATTTAGGGTGCTTCTACCTTATACTTAGCAGAAATCTGACTATATCTTCAACCTACTGGTCCCCATTTTGTCCTCTAGAATGACAAAATAGGTATCTAACCCTTCTTCTACCTGGAAACCTACAAACTATTTGAAAGCAATGATTATAATCCTATTTAAAAAATATTGTCCCATGGGCACATCCACAGTTCCCACATTTGATCCTCAAATAGCATGTTTTTTTGAGAATACTCACCATGCCAGGAATCTATTGTACTAGTGTCAATATGATCTTGCCATTCTGAATAGGTAATACTGGGAGTGGGGACAGTGTTCCAGTTGTAGGCTGCCCAGGGGAGAAAGGAAGTGCAATATCCCATGCATCACTTGGGATGCTAATATCTATAAATTCAGCCTGAGATGACCTTAGGTTTTATTATTATTATTATTATTATTATTATTATTATTATTATTGTTATTATCATTATCATTATTATTATTACTATCTCATTACTGACTCTAATTGAGCTTACAGGACATTAAAATCTTCAAATCCATTTCACACTCATTTTCTCCTGTCCTTCACTTGGACATTTTTAAAGTAAGTAGTGAACTTTACATCTTCCCCATTAAAATTAATGTGATTGGATATAGTCTATCATCTCAGCCAACCAGAAGGCAGCAAGTTGGCACAGTAGATAGAATTCTGAACTGAAAGGCAGGAAGACCTGAGTTCAGATATGCCCTCAGACACTTACTGGCTGTAAGACCATGGGCAAGTCACTTAACTTATGTTTGACTCAATTTTACAGATCTAAAATGGGGATCATTATAGTACCTCCTTGCAATTATGTTGTGAGGATCAAGTAAGATAACATTGCTAAAGCACTTAGCACAAAGTAAGTACTCTAGAAATGCTTATCCCCTTCCTCCAGGGGAATCTGATTCTTTCATTCAGGGTATTATCACTTCCAACTTTCTGCCATATGACAAATTAGCAAGCATACCAAATACAAATGTATACCCAGAGGATGAGAACAAAGCTCTCTATTCCTCCTCTAAAAGCTTCTCTCCATGTTGACACATTCCTATTGAATCCTTATTCAATTTAGTGATACTATTACCAAATGCCCATCTTAGAGCACTAGAATATAAACTTCTAATGGATTTATTGGGACTGTTACACTGTTACCTTTGGGGCTTTGGTGTTTAGCATAGGACCATAAGGCTAGGAAGCCCTCAATCAATCCTTATCAATTGATTGATCTTAATCCTAAGAAATGCCAAAAATCTCACCATTGGAATTGACCTTCAGAAGTCCTCTTTTGGAATTCTGACCAGCTCAGACAATGGGTTAGTTAGCCTTTCCAGCTTAGTGCTATCTATAAATGTAACATGTATCTTATCATATCTTTAAGTCACTAGAAAAAAAAAGTTGAAGAGTTGAGGGCCAAAGATATATGCCAGGGAAACTGCACTAGACATCTCCTGTCAGGTTTATACTGACTCATTAATTACTATTGTTTTGGTATTGTGGTTTTTTTTTTTAACCATTTCTCAATCCTCGTAATTGCATTATCATCTATCCAACATCTCTTCATCTTGTCCATAAGGACTTTCATATGATAGATTTCAAATGTTGCACTTAAATATATGTGAATTCTATCAACAGATGGGTATCCTTAATGGAAAATCAGTATATTTTTGTCTTGTCCATATGGGGAAGGAAATAGTAGCCACTTGTAGCAGAAAAGCAATGATTTAATTAAATTTATTTGTCCATCTGATTTCATCTTGTCCACTGACTTCTAGATGTTTCCATATGCTGCCCTGGCTATTTGGATCTCTCCTCCCAAAGGTAAAAATACCAAAAATATCCTGAGGAATCTTGATATACTCCATGTATGCAATTATCATCATCTACTTACTAGTCTAGTAACTTTTTGCACATGAAATAAAAAAAAGTAGTTAGTGTTTGGTAGAACCTCAGGCTCTTAAGTGAGGCCTTTTTAGCTCACTGGGTTATTACCTTTTGAGAGACAGGACCCAGTCACTTAATAAAACTGCAAATATAAGCTAAAGTTTTACAAAAAGGAAGAATAATGTAAATCATATTAGGTTGGTGGAGCAGTTGAATAGCCTAGTTTGCCTATTTGTACCATCAAGTTCATTGGACACTTGTTTCCAAGGCTTTTTTTTTTCTTTAATGAGTTTTATTTGTTTTGATTGCTATTACAGATTTTATCAGTGAATAGTTCCATATTTACAAATTGAGGAGAATACTGTAAGAAAAGGCAAATAGGAAAAATTCAAAAGAACACATGAAGATGTATGAAATTATGGAGTGAAGAGAACAAATCAAGATGAACAATATACACATTAACTATGGTAACACAAATGAAAACATTTAAAGACACAAGAAAGAGGAAGAGATGAAATTGCCAACCTTGATTCCTTCCAGAAGACACATTTCTTTTCTCTCAGTACTTACAATGTTATGCATGATCACAGGGGCAGGTGGTTTCACATAAGTATTTTTATGTGTTAAAAAGGTAATGTTCAATTGTGGGAATTCATAAGGAAACTACTATGGTGTAAAAAAAGTCACCAAAAATATTTTTGAAAGAAAATTTCAGTAAACAAAGATAATTCAGGGAGAACAGGGAGAAATATCCTGTTACCTTTTAGGCTAGGGGTGGGGTTGGTGGTGGTTCTTCAATTTTCCAGAGAATTATTTCTTCTATCTACTTTATTTTGTTGGTATAAAGATAGTCATCACAGGCTAATCTAAAGCTAACTTCAAGCTATTGTTAACTTAATAAGTCTGTTTGTAAAGCAATGTACAAATTGCAAATTATGCAACTTTTGCTCCATTATTCATATTCCTTTATAAAAGAGAATTCTCAGTATAATTCTATGGAAAAGCATAGGATTGACTGGCAGTGATGCTCTAGCTAGCAATAAGCTTAAAGCATTAACTATTAAAATCTTTCAATGTAGCTCTTTACCTTTCTGATTTTTCTATCTGTCCAAAATAGAACAAAATTGAAAATTCTAAAGTCACTATAGTAGAAAACAAATCTCAAATCTTGGCTAGTATGTTGGCCCTTGAAAAGTATTCAGAATATACAGAGAAGTTTGGAAATGATGTGTCTCTGCTTTTCACTGTAACCACTAGGTTAATATTTTTGAAAATGTAATGCAAGATTAGGCTGCATTGATGGAGAGAAAATACTAGGACAAGCCACGTGTAAATTACCAAAGGCAAGAGGGGAGATGGGAATTAATTAATAGATTATTATTAAGATTAATAAGGGAGTTCTAATAAACACTTAACAAGTAATGCATTTATATGCTACAAAACATTCTGAAAACCAAATAGCGAAAGAACTCTATCAAACTCTTTAAATGGGGGTGGTGCTATTATCCCAATCAGGAGGACAAGTACCTTACTTCCCTGGGCTCCCATTTTATCTCCTGTGAAATGAAAGGTCTGAGCTTTACAGCCTCCAACACTAAATCTATAGCCCTCCAGTCCTCCTAACAAAGTCTATGATTGTACTCACTTTCCTGGGCTTTATAACCATAAAGATTTATTTTAATTTAAAGAAAGCAAAGAAGACACCCAGAGACATTGTGTTAACCCTCTGTGGCAAACTTAGGAAAGAAGATGAGTGCATAGGATGGAGAGGCAGTATCTTAATTGTTGGTTTGTTTTGAAATTGACTGTTTATTCAGCACTATACTGAAATCCATAAAAAAAATGAGTTATATTCGGTTGAAATGTTCAAAGAATATCAATAGAGCTATGAAACTCCCAATGGTGTATCCTGGTGTACCCTAATATTCCATTTGAACTGGTAACCCTTCAAGTCAAAGCAAAATAAACTCTAGCCAACTCTTCAGAAAATGTTTATCACAAATAGCTTGGATGCCTGAGCCAGGCTGCTTCCCTTCCCTAATCTCTGTTTCAGTAGACAAAGAAGCCTAAGGTGACTTCTGAAAGAGGCAGCCCCTAAGGTGATCTACCTGCTCTTCTCCTTCATCACCTCTATTAATGCACCAGGATCACACATGCTCATTGTATTTACCTGTCAGTTCAGATCATGTCCATTTGTACTTTACAATGAAGATCAATCCCACCAAATGTAGATCAGCAATGTCTAATTCCACAAATATTTGTTACTAATGAGGATTTTGTCTTCTTTTGAGAGCTATCACTTAACACCTTCAGTTCTGGAATATGAGTGGTTATACAGGCTATGCAATCATGCCTTCAGACAAGGCCTGGCCAGCATCATTAATACATTAATCGAATGCCTGGGTAGCACAGTTCAGATGACAAGGCGCAGACATCACGTTTGGGGAACATCTTGGTGCTGCAACCTTTACTTAATTGAATTCCCATTTTTTTCTATTTAATTAAAATAGATTCAACCCAGACAGTTTTCTTTAAGATACATGCCTGCCGTGATTCAGAACAATCACTGTAATAACAACAACATGAGAATGCCGAAAGTCTTGCATTCCTCATATGTTTGGATCATTTCAACAAAAGCTTTGCTGCTTGCTAAGAGAGGTGACTAGAGAGTAGTACATCAAAGGCATCTGGTAATGTTGCAGATTTGTAGAAAGGAGGGAACCCGCAGGCTAGCACACATGAAAAGCACTTTCACTGCATTCATTCTGCTAAGCAAGGGGTTTCAGTATGGGGGTAGGGCACTAAGTACTAGGAAGACGGTATTTTTTAAGATTCCCCTAAAGTCCTTCTGCAATGTCCCACCATGAAAGACATGAAAATAATCCTGGAATCTCAAGGGCTACACCATCAGGATATAAGTTCTGGTTTATTATGCCAAGCTAAAAATTAATTTCACTTACCATCTGGAAGGGACCTCAGACATCATTTAGTCCAACACCCTTATTTTTACATTTGGAAAAACTAAGACCAAGGGAGGTTAAGTGACTTGACTAGGATCATACAATAAGCATCAGTGGTTAGATTCAAACTCAGGTCCTTTGACTTGAGAGCCCATGTTCTTTCCAGCATACCAGCTACCTCTTCCATTAATCCATCCATTCATTCAAAGAATTACCCACCTTCACCTACTTTTCAAATTTAAGTTCCTTGATTGACCTGAGGGACCAGCTCCTTTTTGTCCTTGAAACCACATCACTAGTGTTTGTCATAGAACCGACATTTAATATATGTTGATTGAATTAACCAAATCCTAGAGCTTTCAAATATTGAAGTATTAATTATAGCATAGTATTTGAATTATCAATCACATTTAGAAAATGTGATCCCCAAATGGTAAAGCTAAAATAATCCTTAGAAATAATCCAAATTCCCTTCCCCATTTACATAGGGGGAAATTGATTTTAGAGAGGGAAAGCTAGATGCCCAATGTCAACATGGCTCCAGGTGGCCAGGCCCAGTGCTCTCTCACTGCTTATGTTTGAAGAAGGAAGGGCATTTTTTCACTATTTCCAGTGATTCTGTTTTATAACGCAATCAAGATTGTATACATACATATATATCTGGTGTATAGCAATAACTGAAGGGAAAGGAAGAAAAAAAAAGGAAAAGAATGTGTATGTATTTGGAAATGCATACCTTATATGTTTTGTTGTTGTTTTGTTTTTGTATTTCAGGGGGGTTTTTTTGTTTATTTGTTTTTCCAGGGCAACGAGTGTTAAGTGACTTGCCCAGTATCACACAGCTAATAATTGTCAAGTGCCCGAGGTCAAATTTGAACTCAGGGGACAGGTTACTGGCACAGTGTTTATAGCACTGGCCCTGGATTCAGGAGGACCTGAGTTCAAATCCAGCCTCAGACATTTGACACTTACTAGCTGTGTGACCCCTGGGCAAGTCACTTAACCCCAATTGCCTCACCAAAAAAAAAAATTGAACTCTGGTCCTCCTGAATCTAGGGCCAGTGCTTTATCCACTGTACCACCTAGCAGCCCCCTGGAAACCTTATTTGTTATCAAAAAATAGAAACATTATAAATGTTGGCAAAGTTGCAGCAATGTATTCTCATGTGACATCCTGAACATTGAATAGTCTAATTGGCTCTTCTCCTTTAGCTTCATGTTCCCATTTTTCACGAAACATGGAGATTTGTTCAAGGCTGGAAGAGCCCAATATATTCTAATCTAACTAAAAAGGAGAAGAGAAGAGACTAAGTATGCCTAACCTGTGTGATCCACATCTGCCAGACACTGTGTCAAAGAACTGTGTTCTTTACAAATATCATCTCATTTGATGAGCACCTGGGTAGTATTATTATTTCTATTTTACAATCAAAGAAACCAATACAGACAGCAAGTAAATGACTTGCCCAGGTCCACACAGCTGGTCAGTATCTGAAGCCAAATGTGAACTGTGCCTTTTAGACTCTAAGTCCAGTACTCTATCCATTGGGCCATCTAGCCATATCTTAACAGTTACCACAAGGCTAGAAGATCCTTAATAAAAGGCCAAAATGTTTTGGACTTTGCTCCAGGGACTCTTATGGACACCTAACCAAGAAGTCCACAATATGCAAGGATTGATTCAAGCAATTCACATCAGCTTTTCAGTAAGGGATCAAAACGAAAAGGTGTTCTGGTCATGTTTTTTTTTCTTTTTAATAGCTATTTTTCTCTGCAAATTCTACCTCAGTGAACCTTTGGGGCCCAGCCATGAATCTCAAAAGTCAAATGATCCATTTGGGAGCCCTAATGACATTGGCATAAGGAATTTCGGATCAAGCCAACAACTATATCCAAACTATATCACTGGCCAAAACTTAATGCTTTTCACACTTTGATTAACAAAAAAAGAAAAGAAAAATTCTCCAAATTTTGCTGTGAGCATAAGAAAATAACAGAGCATCTGGGTGATGTGCCGAGAATTACTTGGATTGAATGTGTAACCAGCAAACAATTACAGTCACATACACAGATGCATTGTCAACCTTGCTTCAGGCTTGGAAATGTTCTCACATGTTCCCACAATTTGCACAGGAAGCTGGTGTGTAGCAAGCACCTAATTAGTATGAAATGTGATTAATGCATACTGTAGGGAAAACATTGAAAATGCTTCAAAAAATGCCCTGTGACTTATGTTTCCCAGTCTGCCCCAAAAATAAAGACAAGCAGACATTCTGGAGCATTCCTCTCCCAGAAATGCTGAAAGAAATAATTTTTTTCTCTGATGGTCAAAATTTCCTTCCCACGTTATTGGTAATCAATGTGGTGTTGGAGCCAAGAACATTGGGTTTGATGTCAAATGGTTTAAAACCCTGCTTTGCCACTTATTATCTCTGGAGCCTTGGGCAAATATCTTCAGTTCTTTCAGCCTCAGTTTTTCTTCTGTAAAATAAAGGGATTGGACTCGATGATCTCCAATGTTCCTTCCAGCTTTAAATCTATGATTCTAAAATCCTATTCTCATTTCACTTGTTGTGGTTGTGGTTGTTGTTATTGAATCATTTCAGTCACGTTCAACTCTTTGTGATCCCATTTGAGATGTTTTGGCAAAGATATTGAAGAGGTTTGCTATTTTATTCTCCAGCTCTTTTGTAGATGAGGAAACTGAGGCAAACATCAGTTCAATTTGTTAAGCCCAGGGTCTTGCCCACAGTCACACAATCAGTAAATGGATGAGTCCATATTTGAACTCAGGTCTTCTTGACTCTAGACCTAGAACTCTGTCCACTGCATCACCTACTTTCCATCTTTGCCACCTCGTTGTCCACTCATTCCACTGAATGCCCCTATAGATATATGTGAACCTTGAAAAAACAAGGAAACCTAAACAACAACTTCGAGTGGGCTCACTGTGGTAAATTCTTTGAAGGACGGGGGCAAGAGTAAAGCAAAATGTGCAGGTGTGAAGGCATGGCAATCTCTATTAATGGATGGAATAAATACACCACTGGAGTACTTGAGCAGATTAATTTCTTTTCAAGTAAATACCCAAACTTTATCATACTGAAATGCATGAAAAAAGTATCAATCAACCTGCTAATTAAAGAAAGGCCATAGGCTAATGATAACTTTTCAAAGTGGAAGGTGAAAAAGGGAAGAAATGTCCACTTTGGGCTTCATCACCACCACTGAATTCTAGGCTGAAAATTGAATTACAAGTCAAACATCTAGAATAAAGTATTTTAAACTGATTATAAGGTTCTTACTTCTGGCACTACCCCTTACTCTCAGTGAGGTCTCAAGTGGTCCAGTGATAAAGCCCATAAGTGAATGAATTGATACCAACTTAGAAAGGTTCTCCAGTGGAATAGCTTTTGGATACATGCTTGCCTAGATATTGCTGAAAAATTGTACCTATGACTTTGAGGAAGCTAACAGATTTTCTAATGGCACAAAGTGGGAAAGAGAGCTAACATATGAGATGATACATTCAGGATCCCACATGACCTTTACAGACTAGAAAAGTGGGCAGACTTGTAAGATTAAATGCAAGAGGAATAAATCCAAAGTGTTTGAATTGGGATCAGAAAATTAGCTAAACAGGTACAAAATGGTGGAGACATGGCTAGAATGGTTCATCTAAAAACTAAATGAGATATAAGTATAATATCAATTAACAATGTGTCATAACCCTTTAAAAAAACCTAATGCAATCTTAAACTAAGAATGTTGCCCCTAAAAAGGAAAGTAATAGGGTTATGTTCCCCTACCCTGATCATATTTTTTTAATTTTGTTAAATGTTGTGAACCACAGTGAGCAAGACCACTAACGAGCCAGGGAGAAGCAAAATAAAAATAGTCCAGAGCCTTGATATTATGCCATATAAAGACTTGTAAAGGAAATGGTGATGGTTAGCAGGAGAAGAGAACTTCAGGGCAATATGGCAGCTGTTTGACAGTATTTGAATGGCTATAGATGCTGTTTCCCCTGTATTGGGACACCCAGTATCTGGTACATAGATGTTCCTTAATAAATCTTGGTCAGTTATTTGAAAGAAAGGTTAACATTGTTCTACTTCAACTCAGAGGATGAAAGTAGCAGAAATGGAAGGAGTTTGCAAAGAGACAGATTTAGGCATGATGCAAAGAAAAATTTCCCAATGATCCAAGTTATGCAAAAGTAGAATGTCAAGTATTAGATGCTAGGAAATCCTCAAGCAGAGACTTGAGGCCCATTTAGTTTGATGTGGATGAGATGCTTATGCAGTACGAGTTGGACTAGATATCCTGTGAAACTCCTTTCAGTTCTGAGATTTGTGATCACCTATGTGGGTTCAGGGGGCTCCACTGTGGTTTACTAATGAGTCCCTGAATGGATGAGTGGGTTTCATAGTACCTGCCAGCCCTGATGCTTAAGGGTTCTATAAAGACAACACTGGGAGGAGACAGATCTACAATTCTAAGATATATACCAAATTCTAAATCCAATGTAACATCATTAAATTCTCTACTCCAGCCAACTTGTTGAAGTACAGAGAAAATATAACAAATAATGTTTATTTACTTTCTTCTTTCATACATATGCATACATCTATATATACATACATACATACATTTAATATACTGCTTGTTATTTTGATATTTACAAGAATGCTTTCCAGAGTCCTGGAGGTATTCCAAAAATTAGTTTTATATTATTTTTCTGAGTTGATTAAAGCTAATCATATTCCCTTTCAAAGTTCCTTTTTTTAAAAAAAAATTTAAGGATACTATCCATATTAGCCATGCTTTGGCAGGGGTGGGGGCTGTATATAGGGAGACACTGTAGCTCATTAGGAGGGGAAATCTATACCAGCTGCCAGTCTTTCTGCTTTTATTGTTGCATCTAGAACTTGTGCCATCCTCAGAGTGTTTGACTTTACCAATGGCTACACAAAGACAATTTGTCTTCTTTTTAAAACTATTCCAGGGGCTTTCATCACCCAGCAATGCACTCTGGGTATTGCAACTCTGCTTGTAGTAGACCTTCCGATTACATGAATGATCTTTATCCCCAAAATGCCAATGGAAAATCCCTGATGGAAAGAACATGGTTTCCCTTTCTCACAATAACTCAAGCAGAAACCTCCAAAGGGAAAAGCTGTTTAACTCAACATGGCCCATTTCCCACGACTCAACATATTATGTTAATACAGGCCGGCCGAATTCATCAAGACTTTGCTATCTGGGCAATTTCACAACAGAAATTTTAAAAAAAGACAATGTGAAAAATGGTGGAATGATGTAAATAACATTTTTTTGGTCACACCTTAACCCAAGTTGTTTATTTTTTCTAAATCAGAGAAACAGGATGTGTTGATTTGGAAGGGGGAAATAAAGAATGTGTATATTTGAGAAAGAGACAATTAAAAAGGAAACCAGCAAAAAGAGAGAAAAGAAAACAATGCCTTGTATGCTCCGAGTTTTCAACTCTCAACTTGACATCTTTAAAGACTTTTTTTTTTTAACATCCATAATGCGTTTGCCATCATGTTGGTATGAAACGACAGTGACATCTAGTGGAACCAAATGTTTCAAGCCTCATGCCCAAAACATCAACTTTGGAAAGATTTTTTAATCATAAATTCTAATGAGATCCCTTATCCTAAGTCCCTTATTCTACCAAAGTATTTATGGTTTGAAAAACAAATAAATGGCCTTAATTCAATGTATGTATCTTAGTTTTATTTAAAAAGATGGTGATCATTAAAAAAAAATGCTCATATTTGGCAATTGTCACATTCTTGTTGAACCCAAGAATGTCTTTAGCCCAGATATTGTTCCCCTCATTGGGATCTGGTTTTTATAAAGTTACATTTTTCTTCAGATTGATTTAATTCTATTGAAAGGAAAAAAAATGGCTATGTGGTAAACATGAGTTGAGGTAATAATTCTGTGACTCTGGCCAAAACTATTTCACCCTTGTCAAGTGAATTTTGCCCCAGACATCGTTCAGAATGACTTGAAATTTTTTTGGTGTGACGTGTTGTGGGTCTGATACAGTAAAAACAGCTGGAGAGGGGTTGCCTCCCTTTGTCTTGTAAATCTGTCAATGGGGATCTTATGTCATGTTAGACACTCTTTGGTTTACTAATGAGTCCTTGAAAATCTTGAAGAGACTTTTGTTGGTCCCCTCTATTTTGCAATGAAAATTTCATAATAATTAGAAGCAGCAAACACAGAATTAAGGTCTTGTGAAACCCTTAATTGATATAAATGTTGATGAATATTTCAAGGTCAGATAAATACTGCTCACCTCTGCATATATCCAAAATTCCTCTACTCCAAGTTCTGTGAAAGTTATTATCTGTTAGATGCTCTGATTGAGAATTTCCTGAGGGTAGAGCCCTTTATAAAGTGCTCTGCCATTCACTAAGTCAACCAAGTCAGAAGAATTAATTTCCTTTTCATGCAAATGCTGAGCTAGCATTCAAGTCTTTCACTGCTGATTCACAGTGTACAGAGTACATATCTGGAGTATTGCCTTTGGTTCTGGGCACCACATTTAAGGGGAGAAATGGATGAGCTGAGTAGCTCTGGCAGATTCTACCAAGCTCAAAAGGCCTTTAGTCCAGGTTGAATGATTTCCATTCTCTGAGGTGAAGTCTAGCTAAATTCAGAGTCTAATCATAAAGTTGGCCATTAGTTGATTTTTTCTAGTATTGATTTGTTTTTATTTTGTTGTTTTAACCACAGCAACTCATGAAACCCTCTACCAGTTTTGCAAAGGATTATGACCTGGGAGGGTAGAAGCAGAACCCACCCATTCCAATGAAGTCATGGATCTTTTGAAACATCAAAAAAGCTAGACAAAGAGTTTGTTAAGCCAAGGTAAATGGACTGAGTCCCTGACCATTAGACACATTCTAAAGGGGATAAACTTGGACACATTAACCCGCATGAGCATGTAGCACACACATACAAAGAAACCCCCTGTAGTAGGGAGGGCATGAGCAGATGTTTTAACAAGTCCCCACAGCTGTAGCATAATACTCCATAATCAAGGAATACCACTGGCCAAAAGGAGCTTGACTGCTTCTGGACAAGTCTCATGCAGCTTCATCAAACGAAATGCAGAAGCTCAATTTTGGCTGTTGACAGAGATAACTCTGCTGCCTGTGGAGAAAAATTCCTGATGGCACAAACTGAAAGGAGAATGAAGAGTGTATTCCTAGCCAAATGGAGCCATTCTGAATTCAGATTTGAAAAATGACAGATTCCCAAACCATTACTCTTCTGAGGGAGGCATGATATTTCTAGCCCATTTGTGACATTAAAATATTAATCATGCCATGAGTTTCCCCTTTAATTGCTGTTGATATTTACAAAGCCTTAATGAGGGTGATGGCAGACACAAGGCAACTCAGCCTGATCATTAATATTTCCAGGTAAGAATTGCTTGACAGGGTGATATGAATTATCATTAGTGTCATGGAAGAACTTATCACCAATATAGAAAATATTTAAAGGGAGTATTGGCAAGCTAAATTTTTAAAACAATGATATTTTGTAAGTTTTATACATTTTAAAGGTTATCAGATGTAACACACAAGGAGATATTATGCCCCCCCCCCAAAAAAAGGCAAAGTAAGAAGGTAAACCTAAAATAACAAAAGTTACTTAACATAAGAGCATATTCTTTCCAAAATATGTTCTTACAGAACATTTATATAACATAACAGTGTCTACATTGCTTTGAACCCAGAACACCTGGGTTGAAATAATGGTTCTGCCATTTACCCTGTGTGTGTTCCTGTGGATAAGTTACTTCTGAAACTCTTAGTTTCCTCATCTTTAAGGGGAAGATCTTTGAAAGCCTTAAATAGCCTTTGATACCATCTTCTGGCTCTAGTGTTATAATCCCATCATCTATGCACATTCCAGTAGTTTGGAACCACTCTTAAATTACCCTAAAATCATGACTTTCTGGGGGAAACCCCCCCAAAAAACATAAATAAGGGCTTGGCAGTGGGGGAGGGCTTAAGTATCTTTGGAGTTCTCTGTATAGCTTCATGTGAAATTTAAATATTCTAACTCTGTACCTCCACCCTGCTTGTCTAATACATGCGATGCAGAACCTTCTCTTTCAACATACCCACAAAGCAAGGCCAAGTGTTTATCTAAACAGATAAAGATTCCTATGTAGTCATACATGATCCATCTTTCTGGCTTGTTCATCAGTCTTTTAACAAGCTACATAAAAGGGAACAACATCAACCATATGTTTCTCAACCAACCCAGGCAGGTTTCAAATGGGCCCCTCCGAGAAAATGATTCATTCACAATGACGCTTCCATGATGTCAATAGTCTTTAGAGACCAGAAATATACCTATATGGATTGCTGATGAGGCAGCTCAAGTGAGCAGGTCACCACATCTGTAAACATCCAACTGAACTAAACAGCAGTGATACCATGCCACCTGGTGATAATCTCTACACATAACTCATCTTGGACAGGCATCCCCTTTCCAGATGCAATAATGCCCAGACACATCCCAGCTGTATCTGGAGAGTTTTCTTGCCCATCTGTACACAAGTATACACACACACACACACACACACACACACACACACACACACATACACACATACACACATTTATCTTCTGTAATGCTCATTGGGCATTCAGGAGGTTGCCTGCTGAATGGTATAAGACATAATATTAATAACTTTTACATATACGATATGTTATTTTATATGAATAGCTTGTATTTATACAGCAATACCAGGGCAGTGAGGTGGTACAATGAATAGAGTGCCAGGTCCATGAAAAAGACTCATTTTTCTGATTTCAAATTTTGTCTCAGACACTTACTAGCTGGGTGACCCTGGGCAAGTCACTTAACCCTGGTTGCCTCAGTTTCCCCATCTGTAAAATCAGCTGGAGAAGGAAATGGCAAACTGCTCCAATATCTTTACCAAGAAAACCCCAAATAGGGTCACAAAGAGTTGTCATTTTCATGACTAAACAAAATATAGCAGTGTGCATTTTGTACAGCTCTTTAAAGATTCAATGAAGCTTCACATCCATTCTTTCATTTGGTTCTGTATTACATCTAGCAGCCACATTGATGATATTTTCTCAATGAGCAAATTGATAGAAATTCAGTGACTGACTTTTTTTTATCAGTGTGATGAGGGTTAAGTGACTTGCCCAGGGTCACGTAGCTAGTGTCAAACTGATTGACTTTTGCTTAAATGTCTAGTTTTCTGGGCAAAATTTAGACCACAGCCTCTCTATTCTAATCACTGCTGCCCAAGAAAGAGTACAAGAGCCAGGGAAGAGTTTTCAGAGTCCTATTCCTATTGTGATCATAGTAAGAGTGAGACAGTGCATTTTTCTAGCATATAAGGCTTTTCACTTCATAAAGTATTTTCACCTCTGTTTCCTTCATTTATCAAAGACAAAGCATTAGAAAAATTCTCTCAGGGTATATTTGTGGAAGAAATGAAGACATGTAGCCTAGGCAATTGGCTAGGTAGATTCAAATCTGGAGATCCCCAGATAAGGATGCTCTCTCTACCCAAGAAGGCAGAAGTAACTTCTTCATAGAGTTACCTAGAGCTATGAGACATTGTATGAATTACCCAGGGCTACATGGTCAGATTAAACACAATAGGGGTAAGTGGAACCTCTGACAAGCATTTAAAATATTGGCTTTAAAAGTTTGTCTTTAAAGACCTCTAGGGTTTTTGCTGTACTAGAAACTCAATATGAGTCAAAAAAAAAAAATATGACTGCCCAAGAAGGTTCCCAGAATTCAGAGTCTAAAATGAGGATGCTGGTAGTTCTACTGTATTCTGCCCTTGTCAGATGTGGCGCTCCTTTTATGTAGCTTGTTAAAAGACTCAGAAACAGGCCAGAAAAATAGATCATGCATGATTGCATAGGAATCTTTATCTGTTTAGTTAAACATGTGACCCTATGTGTGTATCTTAAAAGAGAAGGTTCTGCATCCTGTGTATTAGACAAACAGGGTAGAGGTACTGAACCATCCGGTGCATACACATTTGGAGCAGAGGTCCTAAAGGGGTGCAGTAACTGTTCTTTTTTTTAAATTTTGTTGAGGCAATTGGGGTTAAGTGACTTGCCCAGGGTCACACAGTTAGTAAGTGTCAAGTATCTGAGGCCAGACTTGAACTCAGGTCTTCCTGAATCCAGGGCCGGTGCTCTATCCACTGCACCACCTAGCTGCCCCCTGTAGTAACTATTCTTAATCATCTCAGAACTACAGACTGGACTTGTTCTGCTTTGCCCCAAATGGCAGAATTAGGAGAAGTCCATTTCAGTGTCTGAACAATAAGAGCCATGCCAAATTCAAATGGCCAGCCATCACTTGATATCTTCTAGTCAAGGCAGACCACTGGTCACAGAGGTGGCAGAGAAGATCCTGGGAAAGGACAGACTGGACTAGAAGGTCTTGAAATTCTTCTATCTTGGAGATTCTGTGAACTCTCTTAGGAAAATAAGGGATATTCTCCTATTGTATAACCCTCTAATGGATTTGTGATTGCCTTACTGAAAACCTTCCTTCCAACATCGCACATAACAACCCATTCAAGTCTGCCTAACCTGTGTGATCCTCATCTGTTTCTCCCTACAACTTTGTTGGAGGGGATTCACTCAGATATCAGCCCTAAGAGTGGCAAACTTTATCCCCAATGAATAGAGATCTCTCTGTTTTATAACTTGCCTGACATTGATAGTCAGAGAGTAAACAGGGTTACCTCTGTTGTTACTTCATCCAAGGAGTCTCAAAATCTAGTAACTTCTATGCAGGAGTCACCTCATTTGAAACAATGGAAGATGGGAAAGATTATAACCACATGAACTATAAGGAGACTAAGACACAGAAAAGTTGAATGATTTACCTAAGGTCACATAATGAGTAAATGATGGGCCTGGAAGTAGAAACATGGCCTCTTGTCCCTAAGTCTGTTTCCTTTCCATTCTATCATGTTTTACTTCACAGCATATAACTCTTTCCAAGGGCAATAAAAGAAAGCTGACCCAATTATCCAGACAACTCAGATGGAGGAAAGAGAAAAGAGTGCAGCATTGGAGATGGACAAGAGAGAGAAAGGAACAAGATGACTAGGGATTGAAGCAACATGTACGAGGCCTTACTCATCCAATATACAGAATTCCAGTTACATTGACCCATTTCATTCCACATTATTTTTTTCTCAAGTAGAGACAGAAAAAGAGTATAAAATGCTACACATTTCTTCTATTAGCATTTCAGGTGCATTAGACCCTTGAGGCCAATCTACTTCTTCAGTGATTTGGTGGCAACCTTCCTGTATGTCATCACTTTTGAGATTCGCTCTAGCAATTAATAGCCTAGGGTCTTCCTGTGAGTATTCAGAGGCAAGCACAGCTGCATAAGTTTTCAGTCACACAGCTAGAACATCCAGGAGATGAAGATTTGGCATGTACAACACATGAGGGCTGTGCATGCCAAATTTCCTTCCTTGATTTATTTGTGTTCATACCCTGAAATACACTTGTAGAGATGGGAAAGACCAATCTCAATTGTTTGGGGAAAGGGACATGGAAACCAATATTAAAACCAATGTTTTAATTAAATGGAGAGCATTGGCTTCCTAGGAAAATTCTATTAAAAAGAGGCATTTCCATTTTAAGAATTATCAAATGTCCATCTCCCAAGAGCTGGCTTTATTGTGCTTATGAGACACTAAAGATAAAGTGTGCTAGGGCTGATTTTTTGGCAAAGATTGTTATCTGACACACTGCCATAGATAATGGACAATTGCAGCCCTCACTGAACAAAATAGTGACACAGGCAGGAAATAATACCCTATTCCCCTGACTGAATGGGGCACAAAAATGGACCTGGGATCTTGGAAGTAATCTCACCAGAGTCAAGTCAGAAAGGCTATAATTTGGAGGCCATTGGTCACCTCTGTCTTCTTAGGATCTGGCCAAGCAAAATTCAGGAATGCTCATCAACAGAAGGTGGGACACCAGTGGACAGAAAATTTTGGCCATGAAAACTCATGGATAACATCTACTAAGGCACAGAGAGACTTCCTTCAAAAAGGAAGACACCACCCAAAGTGATACAATCACAGATCATCAGAGATGTCAGTGTATAGGTAGCATCTAACTGACAAATGAGTGGTATTGCCAAAGTTAATTTGTACGGTTGTGGGTTTTTTACTCAGACAATATTTTAATATAATATTATTGATATCTGTTGTTTTCGCATTGCAATCATTTCCAGATTTACCACTCCATCTCCTGCCCGTGCCTGAGAACTGAATGCTGCCTTATAACAAAGGTAATCAACTAAGCAAAAACAACTGATAGGGTGACCCAATCTGGGAATGCATACAGTATTCTGCTTCCCTAGGCTCTCAACTCCTTGCCAAGTGGAGTCAGGTATATGTTATTACCTGTTCTTCAGGATCAATTTTGAAACAATTATTTAGAGTTCTACTCTTTATAGCTATAGAATACACACATATGTATGTATATATGTGTGTGTGTATATATATAGATATAGATATATAGAGAGAGATATATAGTTATTCTGTATATTATTCTCTTGATATTGCACATTTTACTCAGCTCATACAAATCAGGTGCTGTTTTCCCATAGGAACCATGTTCTATATGGTGGTTAGGTTCTAAGGCTAGCTCATAAGAGACCTAGAGTCACTATGTGAAATAGAACCTGCCTCCCTTCTCTTCTCTTTTTACTGTCATTCTTACCACCATGGACCAAAGCCCATATTAGCAAGCCCCTAGCAACTCTGGGGCTTCCTCTTTAAGGAAAATGGAAGAGGAAGGAAATCTCACATAAAAGACTTGTTGTTTGTCCTCCATTCTCAAAGAGGACCATGACATCAGGCAGTGATGTAATGACTTGCAATAAATTGGATTTAAGTGAGGGAGGGCTGTGCAAAGTCACCAGGCTCCCTCTCTCATATAGAGCCACCTTGGACCAGTGGCAAGATATACATCAGGATGACTGGAGGTGTTCCTGGATATTTGAAGTAACTAGGATTAAGTGACTTACCCAGGGTCACACAGCTAATTAAGTGTCAAATGTCTGAGGCCAGATTTGAACTCAAGTGCTCCTGACTCCAAGGCTACTGTGCCAGCTAGCTGCCCAACAGAATACTACAGATGAGTGGGAAGGGGAGCCAATAATGGTATTCCAAAAGTCAGATCCTTACCTATAATCCAGGGCCTGCTTATCCCCTGCAGGTCTGTTTTTGGATAGCATCCAACGGCACCATATTAGCAGTCAGATGCTGTGTTATCCAAAGACACTTCATCAACACTAGCCCACAGTGATATTGTGAATTGTGGTAAAAATTATTTGTGGTAAAGATTAACATTCCCGTTTTTAGCTAACTCATTTGGTAGGGGCCACACCTGGCCCACCCCGAAGTTATGTGTACTACTGAACTGAGAAGGAAAACTCTCCATAGGCAGTTTTTGAAGGACCTCCCCTGTTGGGCAAGGAAAGATTGAATGCTCTCTGAAGGGAGGGGGAGGGCTGCTTCCGGAATGCTAGGCTTCTTCCGGAATTCAAGCTCACTCTCGGGTCTCTCTGTCTGGCGACTACCCTTGCAGTGGCATGTGTTCTGTCTCGGCATGATGTGAGCAATTGTAGACTGTCTGGGGTTGGTGATGTGATTATGGAAAACCCTAAATTCCTTTGAAATAGCTTAATTGGGAATGGTCTGGGCAGTGAATAGGTTAAGCTTAGAGTTAAGAATATCTATCTGTATTTCTATTTTCCTCTTTCCTTATCTTTGATTTTTATTAGTTTCACTTTCTGTTGTTTAATTAATTCCCGAGTAATAAAATCTAATCCTTTTGTGAACTAAAGCTTAGAGTCTCCTTTCTTATTGGCCTGGGAGAAATATCTAAAAAGGGCAGTTCAGAGAGGAGAGTGAACCTAAAACGTCCCTCATATTTTCAGGACCACAATATTAAGACGAGTCACCCAATTAATGCTCCATGTATCAAATTTTGTCCCTCACGAAATCATACTTTGCCATTGGGTTCAATAAAAACATAATGGTTTCTAGGGTTTTTATAATGTTTTCTTTCAGGAAATACAACACTTAGAAATATCCTAATGATAAAGGAAATTATTTTTGTGCTTTTCCTTATAAAGGACTTCATTTTCTCTCAAGGAACAAATGGATAGATTTCATAATCTCCTTTTATTAATAAGTCATCTTGAGCAAGACATTTTACTTTGTGGACACCAGTTTTCTCATCTTTTAAAAAATAAAGGGTTAGGGGCAGCTAGGTGGCACAGTAGATAAAGCACTGGCCCTGGATTCAGGAGGACCTGAGTTCAAATCCAGCCTCAGACGTTTGACACTTAATAGCTGTGTGACCCTGGGCAAGTCACTTATCCCTCACTGCCCCACCCATAAAAAAATTTTAGAAGAAAGGGTTGGACTGGATGACCTCATATTCCTCCCTGCTGCATATCTGATCTCTGAACCCAGAAACCTAAAAGCTTATCATCCATCATTAAATATACACCATCCTCAGCCCAGAATCCATCCCTCTGATATTCTGAACTCTGAAACAGAATTCTAAATCTGCTATCAAGCCATGTCTTTTTAATCACCTCTTCACATCTCGAATATCTACTATTTTCTTCTGAAAAGCCAGGCTTCCCCCAATCACCTTCAATAAATAAATTATAACCTATGGCCCTAAGATCCATCAACATCATGCCTTGGAAGTCATAATTCCTAGCAAAACTTGCTAGTTATCTTCTAGCATCAAAATGGGAATCAAAAGTCAGTTTCCTTGTGAGATTCAATAGCTCTTAGAAAGGCCGATATAGGCCATGGGAAGACAGCAGGCCTTTCTGTAGCTGTGGTTTCAAGTCAACAAATAGCAGCCTCATCAAGTGGTGACCAATGATCACTCCTGACCTCTTTTCTTTGGACACTTGATGAATAATCTCTCCCTAGACACCACCTTGGAATCTATATCACACCGAATTTCTACTCGATGGGCAGAATGCTTCCACCAATTACTTAGCTCCAAGTATTCTGTGGTCCCTCTTCCATTCTTCTTCTACAAAGCTTAATGGATAAAGAACTATACTTGGAATTTGAGCAACCCTGGATCCAAGCCCTGAATATAATATTTACTTCATGTGAGAGTCAGCAAATCAAATAACCTGTCTGAGCCTCAGTTCTCTCTTGTGTAATATGGGGATAATATTTACAAACTATGCTTCATGGGGTTAGCATAAGGATTAGATAATATAGTGTATATAAAGCACTTAGGAATTTTAAAGCAATATGTAAACCTTGATCCCTTTCATTGTAGTTGTTGTTATTGTCATCTTTCATCTTACTTTTTGATGGGGTTCAGAAAGAAAAAATCCAGTCAAAACACCATACTGCTACTCTTTTAGCTAGAAGTTTATGGAGCCAGTTGTATCAATGGAATGAATGACAACTTTTGTAACTGAATAAGAACATTTGAATGTAAGGCTGTTTCTATTAACACTGAAAGCATCTTGGGGATGACTCAAGTAGCAGAGTGATGGGGGTGATGGACAACTTTTCTTCTTCCTCCAAGAATTTATTGCTGTGAGATCTATATTTTCAAAGGGTTTTTTCCCTCCTGTGTAGAAGATTGTCAGTATGCAGAATGGTGGCATATACTAATGGTGTTATTCTTCTATTTTTATGAGACAGTACTATGTCCAAGGGACTGTGGGTTATGGCTTTGTCTGCAGTAAGGCTCCAACAGCATGATGGTTTATTGACTTTACAAGGAGGTATAGATTTCAATGTTGAATTTTGAGGACATATGGATTTGTACTATTTGGACATGGAATCTGTATGAAAGATAGCAAGCTTCTGATGTATAATTCGGGATACTAGATCAATTCTTGTTAGATATTTGATAGGTGTTACATTTTCAGAGGCTGCAGTGATGGGTTGCCCATTTTCTAATTCACACTCGTCAAAAAGTATCGGCTTCTTCAAAAAATATCTGCAACTTCTTTTGGTGATTGCCTAATCCTGAATTGCCATTATACACTCTTCTATTTCCACAAACAAATCCCTTTGACTCAGTCATTTATTTGACACAATAAGGTCCATTTTTGGTTGTTCATTTTATGTGGATTTTATCCATGGAGGTCCTTTTAATTCTGTTCTTGGATCTTAGTCATTTTAGAGATTCCATTCAGACATAAACCATATTCAGTTGTGTTTGACAAATCCAATGGCTTGCACCTAATATCAGCTCTTATATTGCTCAATGGAGTGATGGTACATTGTTCCAAGAGCATTTCTAGAAATGCTTAACTTGCCTCTCATGCAGTCTGAGAATGCCTCTTATTCCTTTTTCTTTTTTTTTTTTTGGCTGAAGTTTTGGTCCTTCCATAATTTTATTGTTCATAAGTCGGCAGCTTAAGGGATTTAAGAGGTAATCATATGAAACCCCACCCCTCCCCCAACAATATTGTAGATGATGAAACTGAGGCCTGGAGAGGTATGCTAACTGTTCTAAGTTAGCACAAATAGTTATAGGTGAAAATTGAACGTGGGTTCTCTGATTCCAAAGCCACTCTACCATTTCACCATCACCACCACCATCACCACCACCACCACCATCACCATCACCATCACCATCACCACCACCATCACCACCACCACCATCACCATCACCACCACCATTTCTCCTCTACATTCAAAACAGAGGTCAGGATTCTTTTCTCCCCTTTCAAATCCTTTATCTAATTATATTTCCATCTTAAAGAACTTGTATTTTTGTGACACACATTTCATTGGCTCTTATAAACTGGGGAGGAGAGGCATTATTGTAGTTATTCTACCTTCTCTTCTAGGAAAAGATTGCAATTTGTGCTTTATGCATACATAGCTATAAATTAGCTATGACAGAACAATGGTGCATGCTCCGTGCTATGTGCCATTGTATTGGCTGTGTCTTTATCCTCAGTTATCTACTGTTTTCTTTGGTAACCTTTGTAACCAGTTCTATAGTGAGCTATTGGGACAACCAACCCATTTGTCTCATTTTTTTTATCATCTACTGAGGCTTACTAAGCAAGACTATACTGAGAGGAAGTGGTTTTCACTTTGAATTTCTTTGTTGTCCTTCAGATGAAATAACACAATCATGTGATGATTAGCAACTTCTCACTAAATGCAGTAACTGGATAAAATCTAGGTTTCCCCATTCCCCATTCTGAGTTCTTCTTTCTCTATCAGTCTTTTTCTCCCTATAACTCTTTCCTCCACATTTGCAAACAAGCTGTATTCTTCTACATCCAAAGCTGGGTACAAACTCAAAATTTGCCACAGGATAAGTCCCTGAAAAGAAACCAATAAATTGAGAAAATAAAGGAAACCAACTCCCCTTGGCTGCTAACATTAAATTCTAGATAATCATTTGGCAAGGTCCCAAATCATGACTGATGAAGTAATACAGAACAGTGTCGAGTGATGCAAAGTGACCCTTGCAACCCCAGAAAATTCCTGACAATAATCATTACCAGGTTTAATTAACTCCTGCACAAAAGCAGGGCTCCTCTGTCTCTAGGCAGTGAACCTCAATGTGCAGACACTATGATGAGAAACAAAGAACAAATTTAAAGTGAGCCATATCTGGTGCATGAAATAATGAGCAACAGGGCAGGCCTAATGGTGTTCTCTTTTCTTTAAGCTTTAAGAGTTGCAAAGATGGAGACAATGAATAAAGCAGAAAGATGACTCCTGGTGACCTCTACATGGTGGACCACCTTGATGGTGTCTGGTTTGATGACTTTCTAAAAACCACAGATGAGTACATTTTTCCCACCAACAAGAAGCAACATTTATGTTTTTCAAATTTTTCCTCCATGATTTCCTCCCTTAGCTATCTCACAGTCCAGAAATGGAAGCCAGCTTCTATCTGTGTGGATTGTCCCTGCCTTCCATCTGCCTTCGATCATATATATTCATTAAAACCTTATCTATAACAGACTCCCCCTTTCCCTTCCCCCCTGCTTGAATAAGAAGTCTGTATACCAAGCAGGGTTTTTCCTAGTGAAATGAATTAGGCTAGAATGTTTTGTCTTCCACTTAGTATACATTAACTTTTTAATCCAAAGCCTGTTTCTGCTATGTTGGAAGGCGATACAATACTAGCCTTAATCCCATAAGCAATCACCTCCCAGAGGACTCATAAAGGCCTGATTTTCTCAGAAGCAGGAATCATCTGCCACTTATTTTTCCCATTTATAGTCTATTAAAGCTAAAGATAATGGGAGGGGGTGGAACTTGGCATATCAAATATCATTGCCTATTGTTGGCTGTCCGCCTGGCCCTCATAAATCTCCAGGGTCATTTTCCAAAATCTCTTCCTCTTCAGGTAGGTGTGAGCCAAAAGGGGGAGGGAGAAAGGAATGAAATTCACTAGTAGTGTTTCCTCTTCAGTGTAAGAAATGGAAAGTGCTGGAAATATAAATGTTGTCAATTGTGAAATTTTCCACTTAAAGACACAGAAAAAAAATTTAATCTCACATCATCCATAAGAAGTGTCCAACATGAAAGATAGATCTTAAATGATGTCTTGGGACAAAGCACATTGACAAAGGTGGGGACTCACAGTGAGGGGCACAGAGTATCACAACAGATGACCAGAGAAGATGAGGATGATAGGACACAGACATTACAGGAAAACTATACCCTTGTCCTAGAAAGGACTTAGGAACTACCCATATGAGAGGCAAATAGAGGAATTCAAGTAAACATTTATCCTCTATTGGACTGAATCCAACATCGAACTTGAATATTGTCACTTAGAAGTTGGTGACAGTTTCCAGTTCTCTCAAGCACCAGACTAAAAGGCTAAGGTTGGAATTATGGCTTCAGGAAGAAGTAGGATGGTGGTAGAAAGTATCAGTGTCTATTAAATGTGCATATATGTGTATATGTGACCACAGAGGGAAAGGGAGTTGAGAATATTTTTAAGATGATAAATAAGAAGAAAAATACCCTACTGCTGAGGAATTGTAGTAGAGACCACCAAGATGGTAGTAGGAAATAGGAGGGTAGTACACAGTAGAAAGAAAGCCAGATTTCGAGTCAGAGGTCCTGGGTTCAAGTTTTTTGTCTGATACTATTTGTGTGACCTTAGAAAAGTCATTTGACATGGATGGGCCTTAGTTTCTTCATTTATTAAGTGAAACAGTTTGGCTAATTAGCTTCTCTACAGTCATGATGCTATTATGCTCTCAAAGTTGAATTTGGAGTCAGAAGAACTGGATTCAGGGGGCAGAGCCAAGATGGTGGAAGAAAGTCTATGACTCTCCCAGCTCTGGAAAATCTGTCCATATATCTCCAAAAAGGATGTCATAAGCCAACTCTTAGAGAATCATAACCCGCATAAGAACAGAGTAAGACACTTTTCCATGCAAAGACAGCTTAGTTAGGGGATTGGGATCACCTGCTGTTTGGGCTGAGAGAGGAGTGCAGCATTCAGAGCAGTACCAGCCTCAAGCAGGCGGGAACCTCCAAAGCCTTGGAATCTTCACCTGCTTCTTCTGAAGATTGGCTTGTGGACTGGTGAGGGGATCCAGTAGTTGGGGAAAATAGCTGTCATTTCTGCTGGAACTGGGGCAGGGAACCCACATTCTGGTGTTTTGGGTTTTTTTTTTTTGGGACAATGGGGATTAAGTGACTTGCCCAGGGTCCAACAGCTAGTAAGTGTAAAGTGTCTGAGGCCAGATTTAAACTCAGGTACTCCTGAATAAAGGGCTGGTGCTTTATCCACTGTACCACCTAGCTGCCCCAGGACACCCACATTCTGAACCAGCAAGCAAACTCTAGGGACAGTCACCCAGTGGGGGAGGGACACAGGCACACCAAGCTTCAGACCATAGAGAATCAGATTTCAACCAGAATTCTGTTTCCGAGTCAAAGAGAAAGTGGCCATGGTTATTCATAGGCCAGGCAGGCTGAGAAGAAGCCCAATAATCCCCTGGGCCACACTGTAGCTCAGAACAGTGGGTCCTGGAAGCAGCACTACCCTTTAAGAAGGAGTTAAAAGCCAAAAAAATAGATGGTCATGATGAGTAAGAAGAGAAAACACAAGACCATGCAAAGCTTCTTTGGTGGCAAGGTAGAAGAGGATACATCCTCAGAAGAAGATAATAACAAAGTTAAAGCTCCTACATCCAAAGCTTCCAAAAAAATAAGAATTGGTCTCAGGCCATGGAAGCACTCAAAATGGACTTTGAAGAGAAAGGAGAGATAAAAGGAAGATTTAGATAGGTGGAGGAAAGAATGGAAATGGAAATGAGAGTGATGCAAGAGAGTCATGAGAAAAAAAGTGAATAGCTTGAAAAACCAAATGGAAAAGGAGATACAAAAGCTCTCTGAAGAAAATAATTTCCTAAGAATTATGATTGAACAAATGGAAGCTAGTGACTTTATGAGAAAACAAGACACGTTAAAGCAAATCCAAATGAATAAAAAAATAGAGGGCACTATGAAATATCTCCTTGGAAAAACAGCTGACCTGGAATCCAGGAGAGATAATTTTAAAATCATTGGATTACCTGAAAAGCATGACCAAAATAAGAGCCTAGACATCATCTTCCAAAAAATTGTCAGGAAAAATTGCCCTGATCTTCTAGAAGCAGAAGGTAAAATAAAAATTGAAAGAATCCACCAATTACCTCCTAAAAGACATCCCAAAAGGAAAACTTCCAGGAATATTATAGCCAAATTAGATATCCCAGGTCAAGGAGAACATATTGCAAGCAGCTAGAAAGAAGAAAGTCAAATACTGTGGAGCCCCAGTCAGGATAACACAAGATCTAGCAGCTTCCACATTAAAGGATCAGAGGGTGTAGAATATGATATTCTGGAGGGCAAAGGAACTGGGACTACAACCTAAAATCACCTACCCATCAAAACAGTCTATAATCTTTCAAGGGAAAAAATGGGACTTCAATGAACAAGAGGACTTTCAGGTATTCGTGATGAAAAGACCTGAACTGAACAGAAAATTTGACTTTCAAATACAAGACCCTAGAAAAGCATAAAAATGTAAACAGGAAAAAGAAATCATGAGGGACATTAAAAGGATAAACTGTTTTCATTCTTACATGGGAAGATAATACTTTGTCAGTATTAGGGAAGCTAGAAGGAATATACTTAGACAGAGGGCACAGGTGTGAAATGAAGATGAAGGGATAATATCTATAAAGCATTTATCCTTGTTGTTTTGGGGGCAGGCAGGGTGGGGTGGCTTATATCTGGGGATGGATTTGGGCTCAGGGCTTCCTGTGTCCAGGGCTGGTGCTTTGTCCACTGTGTAGACTAGGTGACCTATGATGACATCTTTAAAATAAAGTTAAGGGGTAAGAATAATGTACTGGAAGAAAGGGAAAGGGACACACATAAAAGAAACAAGCAAAAGTTTATGGAGTGGAGGGGAAAATGGGGAAGGAGTGGGGGAGTGAGTGAGCCTTACTTTCATCAGAATTGGCTCAAAGAGGGAATAATATAAACACTCAAGTGAGTATAGTAATTTATTTTTCCCTGAGGAAATGTGGGAGGGGAAGGAGAAAAGGTGGGGGGAGAGGTGAAGAAATGGAGGGCAGATTTATGGAGGGGGCAGTAAAAAGGAAAACACTTTCAGAGAGGGATAGGGTGAAAGAAGATAGAAAATAGAGTAAATATTAAGGGGAGGGAATAGGATGGAGGGTAATACAGTTAGCAATAGTAATTGTGAATGAAATAAGCAGGATGCTATCAGAAGGATTTTTGAAAAATGCAAACCATCAAGAGAGAAAGAACTAATGGTAATTGAATACAGGTTGAAGTATAATTGCATTTGTTAGTTCCTCTCTCTAAAGTTATTCTGTCTATTTTCTTTCACAACTTGACTAATGTGAAGATGCTTAGTATAACTGCACATGTATAACTTATATTGAATTGCTTGATTCCATAGGGACGTTTGAGGAGGGAGGGAGGAAGAAAATTTATAACTCAAAATTTTTTAAAAATCAATGTAAAGAATTAATGAGCAGGCAGATTTCAGAGAAATCTAGAAGGACTTGCATGAACTAATAATGCTGTGTGAGATGAGCAAATCAAAGGAAACAGCTTAGACATCATCTTCCAAGAAATTGTCTGGGAAAATTGCCCTGATAGTCTAGAATCAGAAGGTAAAATAGAAGTTGAAAGAATCCACCAATCACCTCCAGAAAGAGATCCCAAAAGGGAAACTCCTAGGAATATTATAGCCAAATTCCAGAGCTCACAGGTCAAGAAGAAAATATTGCAAGCTGCCAAAAAGAAAGAATTCAAGGACTATGGAGCCCCAGCCAGGATAGTACAAGATCTAGCAGCTTTTATATTAAAGGACCGGAGGACATAGAATATGATGTTCCAGAGGGCAAAGGACTCAGAATTACAACCAAGAATCACCTACCCAGCAAAACTGAACAAAATCTTTCAGAGGAAAAAATGGGACTTTAATGAAAAAGAGGACTTTCAGGTATTCTTGCTGAAAAGATTTGAACTGAATGGAAAATTTGACTTTCAAATACAAGACCCTAGAGAACCATAAAAAATTGGAGTTGGGGGACCTACCTGAGGTCATGCAGTGGGTAACTGTCTTTTGTCTGAGGATGGGTTTTGGCTGGGATCCCCCTGGGTCCAGGGTGGATGCTTTGTCCCCTGTGTCACCTAGCTGCCCCATGATGACATCTTTAGAGTTAAATTGAGGGATGAGGGGAATGCACTGGGGGAAGGGGAAGGGCAGAGGTGAAATCCTACATGAAAAAAAACAGGAAAGGGCTTATGGAGTGGGGGAAGAGATGGGGGAGGAGCAGGGCAGTAAATAAATATTACAGTCATCAGAAAAGGCTCAAAGACCTTAAACTCATCAGAGTTGCCTCAAGGAGGTATTAAGACACACAGACCCAACTGGGTGGAGTAATCTATTTAATCTGGGCAGTAAATGAGCCTAACACTCATCAGAACTGGCTCAAAGACCTCAATCTCATCAGAATTGGCTCAAGGAGGGAATAACTTACACACTCAATTGAGTGGCGTAATCTCCCTAACCCTGCAGGAAAACAGGAGGGGAAGGGGATAAAGAGAGAGAGGCAAAAGAAGGAAGGGCAGATTGGGGGAGGGGACAGACAGAAGCAAATTCCTTTTGAAGAGGCATAGTATGAAAGAAGATAGATAATAGAATAAATATCATGGGGAAGTGAATAGGATGCAAGGGAAACAGTTAACAATAGTAATCATGAAAAAGAGAAAAGGGGGAAATTGTAGAAAAAATATTTATAGCAACTCTTTGTGGAGGCTAAGTATTGAGAATGAAGGGAATGTTCATCAATTGAGGAATGGCTGAAGAAGCTGTGGTATATAGTTGTGGTGGAATGGTATTGTGCTATAGAAAATTACAAACAGGATGATCCCCAAAAAACCTGGAAAGACTAACATTGATATATAGTGAAGTGAGCAGAACTGGGAGGACATTGTGCATAGTGACAGCAGTATTGTTCAATGAGCAATTATGAATGACTTAACTACTCTCAGCAGTGCAATGATCCAGGATAATTCCAAGGGACTGATGATGCAGCAGACCATCCACACCCATAGAAAGAACTGATTAAAAAGAGCACTTGTGGATTGTACATATATAACCTGGTTGCTATTTTGTGGAGGGGGGAAGAAAGGGAGAAAATTTGGAACTCTAAATCTTATGAAAATGAATGTTGAAAATTATTCTTACGTGTAACTGGAAAAAATAAAATAACTGTTACAAATTAATTAATTAATTAATTAATTAATTAATTAATTAATTAATTAATTAAAAGAAGGGTAGTTTGTGAACAGGATATCAGGGTACCGAAGGACATTATGGACAAGTAGGAAAGAGTGGAACAGGGACTTTAGAGAGATAGCATGAAGAATCAATCACTGACTATGTGTTAGCCACTCGGCATACAGAAAGGAAAGTTACATGATAATTCTGTTGTACATTTGAAAGGAATAGCAAGTTGTGCATAGTAGATTTGTAATTTTATGTACAATCATCTTTTTATTGTACTATGTTATGGAAATGCTTGTTTTATTTCATAAATTAAAAATAAAATAAAATTTTTAAAAGGAGATGCAAAGAAAGGGAAGAGACAGCCCTTTCCCTCAAGGAGTTTATAGTCTAATGAGGAAGATATGCAAACAAGTACATGCAAGTAAGTTACCTACAAGATAAATTGGGGGTTGTATCAGAAGGAAGGCACTATCATTAGAGGGGATTGGGGAAGGCTTCTTGAATATGATGGGACTTTGCCTGAATCTTGAAAAAAAGTGGAATTGTTGATAGAAGTGTGAACTGATCCAACCATTCTGGAGAGCAATTTGGAACCATGCCCCAAAAGGCTATAAAACTGTGCATATCCACTACTAGGCCTAAATCCCAAAGAGATAATAAAAAAGGGAAAAGAACTAATGTGTACAAAAATATTTTTAGCTTTTCTTTTTCGGGTAGCAGAGAATCAGAATTTGAGGGGATGCCCATCAATTGAGGAATGGCTAAACAAGTTGTGGTATATGAATGTAATGGAATACTCTTATACTGTGAGAAATGATAAGCAGATGAAATTCAGAAAAACCCAGAAAGACTTACATGAGTTGATGCTGAGTGAAATGGGCAGAACCCATTGTACATAGAGAACATTGTACATAGTATCAACAACATTGTTTGATGATCAACTGTGAAAAACTTAACTCTTTACAGCAATACAATGATCTAAGACAATGCCAAAAGTCTTATGGTGGAAAATGCTTTCCACATTCAGAAAAAAGAACTATAGAGACTGAATTCAGATTATGTTCACTTTTGTTGCTATTTTGTTGTTGTTGTTGTTTTTGTTCTTGTTTATTCTTCCTCACATTTTTTTTCTTTTGTTCTGATTCTTCTCTTACAACATGACTAAAGTGGAAATATTTTTAACATAATTGTAATACATAACCTATATCAAATTGCTTGCTGGCCTCAGGACAGGGGGCGGGAAGGAAAGGGGGGAGAAAAATTTGGAACTCAAAAAAAAATCTTTACATGTAATTGTGAACAGAATTTAAAATAAAATAAACTTTTTTTAAAAAAGAAAGAAAAAGGGCAGGGAAAAAAGGAGGTGGATAAGGAGGGACAGCGTTCCAGGCATGGGAGGCAGTCAGCAAAAAAACTACGTTAGGACATGGAGCATCACATCTACAGAACAGCAAAGATGCTAGTGTCACTAGATCCCAGGATACATAGGGGCAGGAGAGAAGCAGGAAATGTATGAGAAGGTGGGAAGGGAACAAGTTATAGAGGGTTTTCTAATTTATTCTTAGGTAATAGGAAGTCACTAGAGTTGTTTGAGCAGAGAAGTCACATAGTCATACTTGTGCTTTAAGGAGAGGCATTTGATAGCAGAGTAGAGCATGGACCGGAGAGGAGAGAGACAACACAGCAACCTATTTTATTAGGCCAGAGGTGAAATTATGAAGCCCTATGCCAAGGTGTTGGCAGTCAGAGGACACACAGGGCCATGTAGGAGAGATAATCATGAAAGCTAAATGGACATGCCTTGGCAACTGATTGGATCTGGAGAGTTAAAAGACAAAGGGGCTAAAAGAACAACGCTCAGGGTGTGAAAATGGCTGCCTGAGAGGCTGGCGATCCCTCCACAGCAATATAGGGATGGAGGCAAAACATGAATTTGCTTTGGGACGTGTTGGGTCTAAGATGTCTAATAGGCATCCAATCTGAGATGGGTGGCTTGAAATGTGAGACTAGAGATCAGGAGAGAGCTTGGGGAGAGACAAGTATCTATATACAAATGGGAGTTTCATTCTAGGGAGCTTATGAGATCACTAAGCAAAAAATATGTGACTGCTAGGTGGTTCAATGGATTGAGTGCGGCGCCTAAAGTCAAGAAGACCTGACTTCAACATATCAGACTTGAGATATAGAAATATCTGGGGGTAGCTATGTGGCCACAGTGGATAAAATGCTAAGCCTGGAGTCATGAAAACTCATCTTCCTGACTTCAAATCCAGCTTCAGACACTTACTAGCTGTGTGATGCTGGGCAAGTCGCTTAACCCTGTTGGCCTCAGTTTCCTCATCTATAAAATGAGCCAGAGAAGGAAATGGAAAATCACTCCAGTGTCTTTACCAAGAAAACGCCAAATAGGGTCATGAAGAGTCAGATACAATTGACAGGACCAAACAGCAACAAAAAGCAAGGGCAGGGGCGGGCAGACAAGGATCCAAAACAGCACCTTGGGGGACATCTAGAGTTTTGGTTTCTTTCTTCCTTCCTTCCTTCCTTCCTTCCTTCCTTCCTTCCTTCCTTCCTTCCTTCCTTCCTTCCTTCCTTCCTTCATTTAAAGTTGAATTCCAAATTCTATCCCTCTCTCATTCCTTCCTGCCCTATGCTCCCCCCTCCTTGAGGGTCCAAACAACCAGATATAGGTTATACATGTGCAATTATGTAAAACATTAAAACATTAGTCATTTTATACAAAAAGACATCTGTAGTGAACAGGTATGACCTGGATGAAGATCTAGCTAAGCAGACTAGTAAGAGTAGCCAGACAGAAAGGAAGGGAACCAGTAGAGATTGGTGTCAGGAAAAACTAGGAAGAAGTTGGTGGTGGTTGTGGTCCTTTGATCTCAAAAAGGACCATGGATCAGGGTGATGTCATGGCTTGCACTGAATTGGATTTAAGTGAGGAAGGGCTGTGCAAGGTCACCAACCTCACTCTCTCCTCCAGAGCCATCTGGGTCCAGTGGCAAGATAGACATCAAGACAATTGGAGGTGACTCTGAATGTTTTATGGCAATTGGGGTTGACTTGCCCAGGGTCACACAGCTAATAAGTGTCTGAAGTGAGATTTGAACTCAGGTTCTAGTGATTTCACAGCCAGTGCTCTATCCACTGTGCCACCTACCTGCCCCTAGAAAGAAGAAAGTAGCAAGGAGAAAAGGGTTATCAACAATGTCAAAGGCTACAGAGACACCAAGAAGGATGAGGATTGGGAAGAGTCCATTAGCTTTGACAATTATGAGAGAGTTAGTAACTTTGGAGAGTGCTTTTGGTGGAATGTAGAGGTCAAAAGCAAAACCACGGAAAGTTAAGAGGTGAGTGAGAGGAAAGGAAATGTAAATATAAATTGTTGACTGTGCCTTCTCAAGGGATTTGGCCTCCCAAGGAAGAACAGTCTGGAGGAAGAAAGTTCATAGGGAAGGCTACAAAGAGAAAGGGCTTCTTGAGGGTGGGAGACTAGGGAGAGCAGTCAGGAGACAGGCTAAGAAATGAGGGAGTGGGAAGAGGAGAAGTGAGGGAATGAAATCACTTATGGATAGAGAACTATTTCTTTGCACTAGACAGGGATAGAGGAGAAGGTGGCAGATGACAGCTTAGGGATGTGAGACGAGGAAGAGGCAGGGACAGGGAGTTCTTGGCAAATGGTCTCATTTTTTTCAGTGACATACAGGGCAAGGTTCCCAGCTGAGAGGGTAGGGGCCAGGGGAGCCAGGGGAGGTTTGAGAAAGGTTGAAACGATTTGAAAGAGACTTCTACTGTGGTGACTGGGACATTAAGGGAGGTGTGAATAGACCGGCTTGTGGCACTGAGGGCCCAGTTGAGATTATGTGTCATAAACTTGTAATGGACCCAGTTGGCAGGGTGTGGTGATTAGGGAAGGGGGTTTTGGCGAGGCAGCCTAGGATAGGGATTATGAGTGGAACCAAAAGAAAGGGGATAATGATAGTAGCACAGTAGCACAGAGAAATTTTATTTGATTATTAATCCTTGAGAATGAGGTGGAAAGACTTCGGGTTGGGAAAGAGGGGAAGTAAGGAAAGGTAATAAGCACATTTGCAGCACCATAGCAGACATCTAAGCTCCCAGGGCTCCCTAACAACCAGGCCTGGGGTTGGTAGAGTCCTGGGGGCAGACTTGTTAGAGAAGGGTGAGGGCTGTTTGAGGAATATGCCCTAAGCTGGATCAGTCTTACATGGTGACATATTGTGATTTTAGCAAAGAAAAAAATGACAATATTTTTGTTTGTTTCTCTTATTGATAAGAAAGGGGCTGCTGGCCCCTTCAATCAAACAAAGCAGAGATATCAGGTATTACTTGATTTTGAGGCAGAGCTCCTGGTTAGCCCCGAGTCTCACAACAGGACTGAGAAGTGCTTGGGAAAGCTACTAAGAGGACTAATACATAGTAGAAATCTTTCTTGATTTCTTCCCAAACCTCACCCCCACCCCCCACATTCATTTCCTCCCCCACCGACCCAATTAACTCTGGATTGGGATTTATTAACTCACTTTGCCACAATAAAAGTTCCTTGAAGCTCTACCCCTGTCCTAGTACATAGTAAGCACTTAATAAATGTCTATCAGATAAAAAAAGGAAAGTATTGGAAGTAAATAAAAGGAGGGCAATGAGAAAAAAAGAAAGGAAAAATTAGAAGAAGAAAAGAAACTGGGTACCACCAATTCTGACTTACCCCCAGGGCTGTGAGCTGCCTGGCCCTATTTAAGACTGTTAAGGAGCTTGAGAAGGCTGTTTAAAGTGAATATAAATCAAATATGCTTAGCTTACCAAGGCCCTCTCCTCTGGATTGAAACCTAATAACATCTGTCTCTTTGACTGTCATTCTGTGACTTTAAGAAAGCTGAATGGATACATACCATGATAGGATTTAAATTACTGTTCTAGAATTCTCTGACATAAATTTGCAGGGTAACTGACTCTTGCAAGTTAAGCTTCTCTGCTTGCCAGAGAGATGACTAAAAACATCACCTGCTAGAACCTAGAGCTGTAATGCAGCCTGAGCTTGAGATTTTTTTTAAATTGTGGGTTTGTTGTTAGTCAATCAACATTTATTGAACACCTACTATGTAACAAACCCTGTGCTAAGTGCTTCTCTGAATTTTATTGACATATCCAATTTATTTTAAAGTCAGCACTGTTGTTGTGTAATATGTAAAAAAAAAAAACCCAAAAAAACAAAAAACAAAAACAAAACATATAGGTAGAGACCAGATCTGTGATTGGAAACTATTACCTGAGGAAACTCCCCATCCCAAGACAAGGTTAGTTCTTTGTAGGTGACTTAGGGAGCTGCGTTGAGAATCCATATGTGAGGAGACTTCCCCTCGGATGTGTCAGAGGTGCGACCTGAAGGTAATCAGTTTGCAGGGTAAACTATGGTCTGCATTTAATTTTAAATCACTCCAAATACAAGAAATAATGGTTGGATCCCTTATATGGAATTACATATCATCTGTCTGAAACTTATTCCAAATTCAGCCAGGAGATTAAATATTGTCTTTACCTTCAGAATCCCAGCTGACCAAATCTCTGACTGGTTCTCCAACTCAATACTGCTTCAGGTTTACTTATATGAGAGTCAGTGGGGTAAATGGTTGGACCTAGAGGCAGGAGGCATTTGACCCTCATTTGAGCCCCACCTCCATCATTTACCAGGTATATGAAAAAAGAACCTCAAAATCCTCGTCAATAAAATACCGATAGCCAGGATTTATGGCAAAGAGCTTTACATATGCTTTACCACTTTGGGAGGCAGATGCTTATCTAATCATTATTTTGCATATGAGGAAACTGAGGAAAAGAGAGATTAAGTGAATTGCTAGGGTAAGGTGGTATGTAGAATTTGAACTCAGGTCTTCCTGACTCCAAGACCACTGCCCTTACCCACTGAGCCACCTAGCTGGCTACTTCGCAGTGTCATCACGAGAATCCAGTGTAATAATAGGTGTAGAGGGATTTGCAAACCTTAGTGTACCATGCAAATGTCACCTAGTGCTACATGCAGTGCAAGCAGACAAGGAAATGGATCGTTTTCATCATTAGAAATGGATGAGGAGGGGCAGCTCGGTGGCATGTTGGATGAGGCACCAGACTTGGATTCAGGAGGACCTGAGTTCAAATCCAGCCTCAGACACTTGACACTAGCTGTGTGACCCTGGGCAAGTCACTTAACCCTCATTGCCCCACAAAACCCAAACAAACAAAAAACCAAAAAGAAATGAATGAGGAACCTCTTCCATTAACTTGCTTTGTCTGGTACCCTCCATAGCATCTTGGGAAAGTTGGCAAGGGATTCCATATTTCAGAGTGCTTGGTAGCATAAAGGCCTTGAGGCCAGGGCTCATGCCCTGGAGACATATGGAAGCCAGCTGCTCCCATGCTAAAGCAAGGTCTGACCCCGTAGGACCAGAGAGCTAGATCTCCAAGAGCTCTCAGAGGCTCCTTAATGCTTCCCCTGGGAGAGATGAGGAGATAGAGGCCCAGGGAGGTCCCATTTCTCGCCTCAGGCCACATGAGCAGTCAATGGCACAGGCAGGGTCCTGTGACTCTGCAGGAGTCATACTGACTTCTGTTTGGTCACCCTAAAGTCACTCTAGGTATGCCGTTTCCGCAGGGTGCTATGTTATGGCTAAATTCCACACACCCCACCTGCCTCTCTCTTGCCCTAGACCTTGCAAATCTGGATCTCTATGATCACCATTGAGAGTCAGAGAAGCCTGGTAGCTGGAGAGCTGGCCTCAGCACAGGAAGGCCTGGGCATTGCCTGTAAACTCCTCCAGGGCCGTCACTGGTTTTCCTTCTTATGCCTTTTGGGCCTTTCCCAGCTTAACCCAAGGTCAGACACAGAGAAGCTACTCCATAAATGCTAGTTAGCTGACTGACTCTGTGACCCACACTGGCTATTTCTCTGACCCCAGCAATGTCACCCATGCCTCAAGTAGCCCTCCATAGCTCTAAATTGCAGAGAAGGTAGCAATCTGCCTCAGGGGAGGGAGTTTCCTCAACCATGAGTTCCCTGTACTGAGAAAATCATGGCTGCAGGCCCTATTCCTTTGGATCCCATCTCCTGTATTTCACAGTTTACAGGATTTGTCCACATGATTTCATTATGTAAAGCATCTGGTATATGTATGATCATCCCCTGTGAGGCAGTTGCCACAAGGATTATTATCCCCATTGTGTGGATGAGAAAACTTAGGCTATGAAACCTGAATCGGTTTGCTCCCAGGGCCAGCAGAGCCGAATAATTCCCTTGCTCCTGGGCTCTATTGGCAGCATCTGACCATACCACCATCCTTATTACTTCAAGCATAAGCCACACATTCCTTTGGATGGTACAGAATGGTTTGGATTCACTGAGTTGGAAGGGTCCTCCAATGTCACCTGGTCCAGCTCATACATGAAGAAGAATTCTCTCTGTGCCTCATGGAGTCAGTGGTCATCCAGCTCTGGCTTGGAGATCTTTTGGGAGAGAGAGAGATCTACGTATTCTGGAAGAAACCATTACCCCATGATGAGGAGGCTTTTCCAGGCATCAGTGTGAGGAGCATCTCTTCTACCCACTGGGTCTCATTCTCTCCTCTGTGGGCAGAGAGAACAAGCTTCCATCTTCTTTCAATGGGCAGACCCACAAAGACTTTTTTAAAAAGGTCACTCAGCCACACCTGTAGATCTTCTCTTCTCCAAGCTAAATATCTCCAGCACTCATAATCATCCTCATGTGACTACATCTTAAAATCCCGTATAATCTTAGTCACCCCATCTGGATGCTATCCAGCTTTTCCATATCTTTCCTAAGCAGGGTCACCTAAATTGGAACAGACTTCGCCAGTGAGCATGTGCTCTGAGGAGGACATGGTCGTGTGGGCTTATCCACCCTCACTCTGGACATTATGAATATGTCATTATAGCCAAAGGTTTCATTAGTTCTCTTGGCCACCAGGGAAGACTTATAACTCATACTGAGCTTGCAATCCACTGAAATCCCCAGATTCCTCCCCTCCCCACCCCATATATGGCTGGATTTTACTTGTGAATCCCAATCTTTTTTTTTTTTTTTTTTGCGGGGCAATGGGGGTTAAGTGACTTGCCCAGGGTCACACAGCTAGTAAGTGTCAAGTGTCTGAGGCCAGATTTGAACTCAGGTACTCCTGAATCCAGGGCCAGTGCTTTATCCACTGCGCCACCTAGCCACCCCCCAATCTTTTTAAACAAAGTGTAAAGTTTTGTATGTATCATTATTCAGTTTTATCTCATGTTGACTTAACTTTCTGGCCTGTAAAAAATGGGAGGGGGAATTCTACCACAATTAATAATAATAATAATAATAATAATAATAACAACAACAACAACTAGTATTCCTATACCACTTTACATTCTGCAAAGCACTCACTTAATTCTCATAGCAAGCATTGAGCTAGTTGCTCCTATTAGCCTCATTTTACAGATGAGGAAACTGGAGCTAAGAAAAGTTCAGTGAGTTGTCCAGGGTCATACAGCTAAGAAATGTCTGAAGTGGGATTTGAACTGATGCCTTCCTGACTGCAGGCCCAAATCTCCATTGACTGCACCCCCCAAGCTGCCTCAGATGTGGTAGCTTTCCTCAGCTGTGTGTCCTCTAAAAATCTGATGATCTTTCCATCTCTATCTTTATCCAAATCTATTTTGTGAAGTCTCAAATGTTTACCTCTAAAACATGACTGAAAAAAAGGTTCAGGTTTTCTGACATCTGAATGCGAGGCAATAGAGTGTGCTCTTGTATGGCTGTTTTATTTTGGTTTCAAAAACAGAAAAGCAGGTTCTTTAATTTGATGATCTACCTCAGCACACATACATAAAAAAAGAACAATGTACCATCAGGAAAAAGGTTATTCATAACTCAGAAAATTCTCTGAGACACTTGCTCTGTAAGAGGAGTATTAGAGAAATTCATAGCACCGTAAATTGGCATAATTTTAAAATGAAAAGCCATGGTACATGAATCACCACTATGGATATTTTCTGTAAAGCCCACCATGAAAACCTAAGTGGAATTGAATATGCAATCTAGCCACATCATTGTATCACCATCACTGATCCCTTTCCAGGATAAAGAAGGAATCAGTAAATCTTTGAAAAATATTGCATCACTATCAAGCCCTAGGGCTGTCTGTAGCTACTGATCACTGCTCTTACTCCCTTCCTCCCCTCCTTTTCCCCTTCCTTTCTTCCCTCCCTCCCTCCCTCCCTCTTTTCCTACCTCCGTCCTTCCTTCATTCCACCTTTCCCTCTCTCCCTTCCTTTATTCCCTTCATCCTTCCTTCTTTTCTTGCCTCCCTGCTTTCATCTTTCCATCCTTCCTTCTTTCCTTTCCTCCTTGTTTTCCTCTATCCATCCTTCCTTCCTTTATTCTTTCTTTCCCTCTACACTTTCCTTCCTCCCTCCTTCCTTACTCCTAAACAAAACCTGTAAGATGGCAAACCCACTTTCCCATTTCTCCTTTGGCAAATAACAATCATAGAATTAGAGATCTAGAGCTTAAGGAGACCTTAGAAGACTTGTAGTCAAATGTCTTTCTCCTCATTTTACAAATGAGGAAATGAAGGCACAGAGAGGTTCATGACTTGCCCAGAGGGTTTGAGTACAACTCCCTCATTAACAGATAATGACATGGAACCATCGAGAGATTAAGTTAAATACATAAAACACATAGGATCACACACACAGGCAAATAAAAACAACCCACTACATTTGCTGAGAGGCAGTTATCATTCTATTAAAAACAACAGCAACAGCAACTTCATAGACCCCAGATCTTAAAGTGCTAGTCTAGAGATATGCTGAGGACCAACATGGAGACATGGTCAAGGTATTTGTGACTTTAGCCATGTGAGTGCTCCCTACAGTGGGGGGATTCTCAGCAATCCATACCTCAGCTTAGATGACTCTGGTCTGAGACTTGCTGGGGAACCTTCTCCATGGGTCAGGGGTTCTTAGTCATTTGGGTGTCATGGAGCACTTTGGCAGTGGTCTTATGAAATGTATGGACCACTTTTCAGAATCAGAGTTGTTGCCTAGAGGCAATATCATTGAAGAAAATATTAAACTTCAGTTAGCTGTTAGTGATCATAAGTATATACCTATATATATATATATATATATATATATATATATATATATATATATATATATATATATATATATATATATATATATATAACATTTTCCTATCCAAGTTCTCAGACACCCTGAAATCTGTCCGCAGGCTTCATGTAGTCTTTGCACCCCATATTAAGAACTTCTGTTCCCAATCCCTTGACGTTTGGGGAGTCCCACAGAAGATGGGTGTCACCCACTGGTTTTCCTGACATGATGGGACTACATCCTTTTCCTCTAATGAGATCTTTTATTCCACTTTCCCTACATGCTTTTGCACATATAATATTTTGTGGCCAAATTATGCCTGCCATGCCATTTCATTACCTTCATAGTAGTAAAAGTCACTCCTACACATATTTTCTTCAAAGTTACCCATGGATTAAAAGTAAAATAGAATGGGCCATATGGGAGCAAATGTACTTTCTGGGTCCCTTCTAGGTTAACAAAGTGTTCTCCATTTTAAATTTTTCATGGTGCTCCATGAGTCACAGACATGTTAGGTAGCATCACAATGAATGAGGCTCTGGAGTAGGATTTTGTAGCTATAGAGACTGAGATAGACAGACAGACATGCTAGAGCTCTCTTGCATAATCAGTGGTTTTAACTCTTGTCTCCTCCTCATTGTCAGAATGGAGAGGAATCAGAGGGGCTGACCAAGAAGCACATGACTTGTTGTCTGAAGACTCAATTCCCATTCATCAGCTCATAAACTGAGAGCTCCTCAGTCCATTAAAAGATACTCCATTCCTATCACTCATGGCCAGAAGTAGGCTGATCATAACTTCACACATGGTTGGATTGGAAGCAAAAACATATATAAATAGCTGCACGTGCTCTAAGCACCAGGGAAGGAATGTATGTGTATATTCCTATTTTAAGATCTGATTCTCCCCCATTGACTGATACTACCTCACATGTTAAAGAGAAGAAAGATGGATTCAAGATCAGTTTTTTATGATCCCAGACCAATAGGCCTTTCATCTAGCCACATGCTAATTTCATAGGGTTTCCTAAGGATCAAATATCTTCTTGAGGAAAGTAGACAGATAACTGGGATCATTTCCTACAGAGACAAAAGACTGGATCTATCAGGTCTTAAGCTGAGTAAAAAGGAACATGGTAAGAGAATACTGCCTTTTGATGTTTGTCTTTTTGACAGATACAAGAGGAGCCTCAAAACCACATGGGTGGTCAAGCACCCACTGAGCCTACTCTGAATCAGTTTCAACCATTTCCTGGATTTGAATAAACCAACTAAGATATACCAGACCCCAATCCAAATGGATACCTAAACAATCCCATGAGTCCTCATTTTCCTGGGAACACAAGAACATAAAACATCTACTTTGTGCAAATGATTGAGGCTCTGTTACTGCTGAGACATGCAAAACTCATGCAAGGTCAAGTATAGAAGGGAGACCATGCACTATAGAGGGAGGGAACAATCATAAAGTCCAAATTACTTCATGTATTACCTCTGTGCAGAATCACTGAGTTCCTATTGTACAAGAATCTTTTCCAGCAATCTGGAAACTCTAGGGATGCTTCAGGTTAAAAAGGGATCAGATCATGACTCCCACAGAAGTCCATGACAGTGGTTAGCTCCAGGCAAATAGCTTCCAGCAACAGCAGCAGCTGGAGAAAATATGCTCACAGCTGCAAGGCACGCATGACTGTTCTCAACCTGTCATACACCTGCACCTTTGATCCCTCTTGACCTCACAATTGTGATGGCCAGGTTTTCTTAACAATTGATGATCTGTGTGGTGGGATCCTGAGCACATGCGTGTTTATTTATATCCATTTTGCTGCCAAGAAGATACTTCTGTTGGAAGATACACAAAACTTGGACTACAGATACGTAGATTATCATCACAGTATAAGATTAGGGGTGGAGTAGTAGTATGTCAGGGGTGGTAGAGTGCTGGTTGATTAACAGTCATGAATCCCCTGGATCCAGATTGTTTGTTGGACTGACAGATTGTTAAACTCCATTGCTCTTTTTCCTACAAGGTCTCACACTGGCTTGTACCCCTCCTGAAATAGCACTTCCCTTCCTCTCCAGACCCTATTCTTACTTAAGTTTCTTACAATCAAATCCATATGAATATTGAAATAGAATTTTAATCCAATCTGATAAAACTACAATAAAACAAATCAAAAGACATTTTCTTATAGAAAGCAGTATTCTGTTTACTTTATATATCTTTGTAGTCCCTCTTCCCCCCCCAATATAATATAAGCTCCCTTTTTTTCAGAGCAATGAGGGTTAAGTGACTTGCTCAGGGTCACACAACTAGTAAATGTCAAATGTCTGAGGCTGGATTTGAACTCAGGTTCTCCTGAATCTGGGGCAGGTGCTTTCTCCACTGTACCACCTAGCTGCCCCAGATTATAAACTCCTTAAGGGCAGAGACTTCTCATTTTACATCTTTCTGTCCACAGGACCTTGGACAGTGCCTCATATACTAGTAATCCCTTAATAAACAATGGATTACTTGAACAGCCAATATAGTTATTGTTTGACCTTTGACCCTAGAAAATAATTTTTAATTTCTATATATCACTAAATCCTTTGAAGGAAAACCCAAGACTCATCTTAATGATTTAATTTTTTGTTAAAGGCATGACCATCCCAGGTTGAAAACTCAGTCATCCTCAAAACTTCATTCTCTCCCAACTCTTTCAGCCCACATCTAATCAGCTGTAGCTTGTTCCTTCATAGTATCTTTAATTCTTCCCCTCTCCTGTACTCATGAAGACATTTACTCTATTTCAGGCCCTCATTACCTCTGTCCTAGACCACAATAGTGTCTTCATCCAACTCCCTGAATCCAGCCACCTTCACAAAGCCACCACATTTACCTCCTTAAAGTAACAGTCTACCTATGCTCCAGAAATTTCAGTAGCTCCCTATTACTTCTAGAATAGTTCTTTTTTCCTATAGTTTGAAAACCTTTGAAGCCCATGAACCCCTTTTCAGGATAATATTTGTAATACTCAACATAAAATAGATCAGATTAGAAAGAAAAATAATTTTATTTAAACCTTGTTAACTATTGAAATAAAATAGTTATTTATTGAAATCTAGTGATTTTTTAAAAAGTTGATGTGTCTAAGGTTAAGAACCCCTAATCCAAGATAACACACAATGTATCTATTTGGCATTTGAAGATTTTCACAACTGGGTTTCAACATAACTTTCTAATATGTTGCCTTATTCTCCTTCATCAAGTCTACATTCCAAACATCTGATTGATGTGTTGTTTTCCAAACACAGTACTCCATCTCCCAATTACATGTCTTTGCAGAGGCAGTCCTCCAAGCCTTCAGTATTTGACTTTTCTAGTTACACTTTTTGGAATCCTTACCTTCCATAGAGTCTCAATTCAAGCGGTACCTCCTACTGTTACCTCAGCCTCTTTTCCCATTCCCCCGCATAGATAAGTGTTAATGGTTCTATAATAGGGTGGGTTTTTGGGGGTTTTTTGTTTTAGTTCTTACTCATGACATTTATTATTGTTATTAATATTATCATTTTCTCTTTTTGTAGTTTTCTAAAAGTCATAGATTTATGTAAAGCTTTGGAGAATTTAAAAGAAAATGCCTTTGTTTACATGTGTTACCATTTAAAAAAATTTTTTGATGAAGTTATTTTCCTGAAAATTTGTTGTTGTTATTTTTATTTCATTTTTTTAATCATTCTAGATATCTACACTCTCTTGTGGCCCCTATTTCTAATGCCTTTCTGGAAATCTATTATATTGGGGTTTTTAAGCTCAAGGATTACTATTTCTGGAAAATAATCCTATGACTGATCATTTCCTGATTTTGAGTATCGCATTGCTGAAGATTGGGACTTAGCTTAACAAATGATCAGCTTTCATAATTGAAATGAAAACAAATGTAATTAAATCATTTCAAACAGAATTAGCACTTAGAGGAAATAATAACAATAACAACAAAATAATTAATAATAATAAAAAGTATTATATAAAATCAAATATCACTATTTTTAATTTAAAGAGGAAGCAGGCTCAGTCAGCTTAAATGATTTGCCCAGAGTCACAAACCTCGTCAGTAGGCTGCATTAGACCTCTTGCTTGCTAGCACAGTTTCTGACCCAGAGCACTCATGTAAAAAGTACTTATTCATTGATTAACTTCCAGACTACTAGCCTTCATGTTACCATTTATTAAGCATTTTTCCCATCTCTAAATATTAGCTGTCTATATTTTACATAGGATATATAAAATTATTGCTGATATCATCAACATCATCATAAATGTTATTATTGGATTAACATTGACATTTCTAAGAATATTTATTTCAAATTATCTCAGCAAGGAAAACACTTCCAATTACTGCCCAATCATTCCTGCTAATTAAAATTGTACTATAAAAATATTATAACTGTTAAGGGCTAAAATTCTAGCTAAACTGTCTAAAATATCCAATGAGTGGTCGCCAATAAATTATAAGCTTTAGCAAGAGTTAGACTTTTAAGCATTTATTAAGGAGAATAAGAATTTGGTAAAGAGAGAGAGAAAGGCCTAGATTCCTCTATCTATTAAAGGGAGAGCACATTTCTAGCTCCACTCTCCACCAGAGTCCAAAGGAAAGAGCGTGAGACCGAGCGCCAGTCTCTCCCTTCCTCCTCCCACTAGCCCTTGTCACTTCCTGACGCCAAAGAAAAGACTCTTGGTCTTGCCCTCAAAGACCTTTGCTTCATGGGCGGAACTCTTCTACAGTAAGTCTCCAGCAGGTGGTGTCATTCCAATCGTTACATAACAAAATATCAAAATTATTCAGTGTTAGAAACATTTTAAAAGAATGCTAAAGATAAAAAACACTTTTAAAAAAGATCAAGGTGGGTTAATAGCAAGAATGCAAGGATGGTAGAATTTTAGTGAAACAAAAAGCTAAAGAATTCTTATTAAAAATCAAAATATTATATTAGTTGAGGAAAAGGGTTTTATAAAGTACAATATTCATTTGTTATTCTAAAAAATACTAGAAAGCATGGGTTGAAACGATTTTTCCTCAACATGATATAAAAATATACTAATAAAAAACACAAAAGCTGGTTACTGATAATAAGGAAAACCAAGAAGCTTTCGTTCTGTGATCAGGTGTTATGCAAGGATCTCTACTGTCATTATAACTATTTACCATGATTTTGGAATGTTTCATAGACTAATAAGTCAAGGAAAAGAAATCAAAGGCATATACCTTGCCAAAGAGGAGGTAATATCTCCACATAGGGACAATATAATGTTCTACTTAGTTTAACTAAGAAAATAAGGAGAAACAGAGATGACTAACAAGTTAAGTAACTACAAATTAAATCCATAGGTCATCAGAATTTCTATGGAAACAGAAAATAAGAAAATTAAATCAAAAGAAAAATATATTTTAAGATTATAACAAAACACATTTGATATCTATAGTATAATAAGATAGATGACCTACATAGATATAATTATAAGGTATTATTTAAGCAAATAAATCCATATTTTAATAATTAAATAGGTATTTGTATGTTCATGAGTAATATAGAGCAATGATTTACATGTGATATATATGATGAAAACATTATGCAAATTAATCTGCAGCTTTAATTTTTACCAAAGTGTCAATGGAATAATTTATAGACAAAATAAAAACAAAATTCATATAGTACATTTCCTCTCATAACAGATATTGCTACCTAGGTTTTCTGCAAAAATGAGCATTAATTTTTCTGTATTAGCTAAGTCCATATTGCTGTAAATAATCTCTATTGCTTCTGTGCATAACTGCATGTGGCAAATAATACATTAAATACTGTGTGAATTACTTGGGACAAAAATATTGTGACATCCTTTCATTTTGTGACAACAACAGCTATTAACATATGCTTCTGTGAACACTAAAATGAGCCAACTCATTTGACCTTTATCATGTAAAACCAGAGTGAGTTGGTTTCTTTACATATAGTTAATTTTCAATCACTTGAAAAAATTATAACTGTTAAAGAGTGCACTTCAATGACTATTAGAGATAGCAGTTGTTGTCATATGAAAGTCAAGCATTTCAAAGATCAAATCCATCATGCAAAAAGAATCAGTCATACTAAAACACAATCAAGTGTGGTTTAAAAAAAAAAGTAAAACAGTACCAAGAACTAATTATTTATACAAAATAATCTAGCTGATTTTCAGAAAGGAAGCAAAGACTTTTGGAAGAATCTGGAAGCCTGAGATGTTATTGGTTCCTCTGTGGCACAACACAGATGTCTCAAAATGGTAATTACATTGAGATAATCTGGGATAGGGGAAAAGCTAACCATTTCCATAAAGAAAAAAAAAAGAAACTTGTCAGGGGCAAGACAATAAAAAGACTGGAATAGGAAGATTTGGGAAGAGGCCATTTTGACTAATCAAAATTTTTCCAGTCTGAATTATACCAAAACCATTGTCAAAAATAGTCTAGATAAGAAAGGAACATCTTCATTAGAATGTAAAATATTTATACAAATATGTTTTGTGTACTTTGAATTTCTAATGGGCCTGGAAGCTTTCTTTTCAATAAGGAAATTATTAAGTCTGTGAAATATATTGCTATGCTGAGAAATAGAATTGTTGCAGAATTACAAAAGTTCCCAAACAGAGATGGAATTGTTCAACATGACCTTGCACCATGCCACATGTCACAAAAAAAGAGTTATCCAAGAGATCGGGATAAACATGCTTTGACGGTTTGGAAACTCACCTAATTTAAATATCATTGAAAACTTTTGGGCCATAATCAAGGGTAGTTTTGGAAAAATGGACTTTTCATCAATGGGACATTTAATACCCCAACATGATAAAAATGTGCATCCATCATGAAAAGTTAATGTATCGGGGCAGCTAGGTGGCACAGGGGATAGAGCACCGGCCCTGCATTCAGGAGGACCTAAGTTCAAATCCAGCCTCAGTCACTTAACACTTACTAGCTGTGTGACTCTGGGCAAGTCACTTAACCCCAACTGCCTCACCAAAAAAAAAAAAAAAAGTTAATGTCTGTATCAAAATGTGACAAGATCAATGCTAAAGCACATAAAAACAAGTTATTGCCATAAAAGGAGGACATAAACAGGGGTGTGCTAGAGCCAGCTCATACTGGCTAATGACAGCCAGTATTTCAGCATTTAAACTTCAGGAATCAGCAAATGCTACAAAAGAGTGGTTAATTTATTGCTTTGTTGATTTCTAGACATATAAAGAGATGGAGAAATGGAATAGTGCAGATTAAAGGGAAGTGTCTTGTGCATTCTTTTTTTTTCCTTAAAAGAAAGACAATTGTTGAATATATAGTAGCATGCCCCTGCGTGTTATGAATATTAAAAGTTTTTAAAACTGTAAAAAAGCTCTAAGCTTTATTGTATGTCAATAAATTTAATTACTTTCACTTTGTCCTCAGAAATTTTCACACCACAATAATATTTGTGTTTACCTGTGCATATGCAAGTTTATCCATTAAAGACAGCACATATATGCATTTATGGATAAATAAGGAAATTGGAATTTGAAATGCATTGTACTTTGAATATGAAAATGAAGTGAATGACACATTTCATATAAGCCTTCTTTTTTTCTAGTTGTGGAGATCTGTATGCCTCTCTCTTTGTTCTGTATAGCTACTCCTGGGCAGGGGTGACCCAAGATAACTGTCATAAGCAGAACACACCAGAATGTGCACAACACAAAGAACAACACAAGGAGAAATGACTTAAGGATTTAACCTACAATAGTGGCCTTCAAGTGGCAGTGAAATGAGTCTACAGAAGAAACCACTCTATGTATACAGACACGGCATGAGAAAGCCCTAGTTCTGCAAAAGATCTGAGGAGTTTAATAAACTGCAAGTACATCAAGATTGAGATTCAACTCTGTGAAATTGAAGACGAAAAAAAAATTCAGAGATTTTAAGTTACATAAAGAGGGACAGAATGGAACCCAGGACTTGGGAAGTGACAGCATCATTCTTCTTTGACATGGCCAGATCATATCTGGAGGATCTTGTTCATATTGGGGGATCACATTATAGGAGAAATCAGTGAAGCAGGGGTCATAATGGTGAAGACCCTCAAGACCAGATTACATGAAGATTTTTTAAAGAACTGGAGATATTTAGACTACAGAGGATTTAGGAAAGTACTGAGAGTTATCTTTGAGTATTTCTTGGTTGTCCCATAGAAGATTTCTATGTCTTCTGTGTAACAGTAAGGGGCTAAAATCACATAAGAGGAACATGGGAGCATTTTAGAATGTAAGTGCTTGAAAAGAACAATGGGCTGGCTTAGAGCTGGTTGTGTTTTCTCAGTGGTCTACAAGTTAATGGGGGGAGGGAAGGATTAAGAATTTAACCACCTCTTATGTTCCAGGCACTGTGCTAAACATTTTCCAAATATTTCATTTGATCCTTCACTCTGTGAAGTAGGAGCGTTGTACAATTAAGGAAACTGGGATAAACAGAGACTAAGTGAATTACCCAGGGTCACACAGCTAGTATATGTCTTGGGTAGGATTTGAACTCAAGTCTTCCTGACTCTAAGGCTATCACTCTATGTACTGTGGCACCACCAATGGCCTCTGAATGATAAATGAACTCCTATTAAGTATGTGGGAAAATAGATTCCTGTTTCAGTATGAGTATGGGTCAGACTAGATGACCTCGTACAAGAAAGAGACAGACAGTGAGGGACAGTTGGATCTGTTATCTCAGCAATGAAGGAGACACCACAGATTACAGACCCTGTCCTGCCACCACTACACAGAGAAACCTTCCCATCTTGTATGACTCATGCCCACATTATCCCATAAAACCTCCTTAGAGGATCCACCCAACATGCTGAGGGCTATAGCTGAGATCTCCTTTGATATACACCAATGGATGACATGGATTCTCTATCACTTTTTTCTCTTTCAAGTAATGACTCATCCACACCTCTTCCCAGACCTGTGACCTTCTAGGGTTTTTCATGTTCCATTCTTGGGTGGCAATAATCACCTCCATATTAATGAATGTGTGTGCAGACACAGTCACACTCACATACTCAATAGACAGTGGCCACCATTTCTGTGTGCTGAGAGGTTGGAAAGCTGTGCTTCTTGTGTGGTAACTGTTTCCCAGAAACTCTCAGACCTCAGCATTAACACATGCCACATGGTACCATTCACCCCCATGGAAAATGTCATTATCTGCCATGAAAAATTACATGTATGATAATGGTGACGGTGGTAGTGATAGGCACATGGGTTGGTGGATAGAGTCAGGGACTCAAGAAGTTTTGAATGCAAGTGCCACCTCTAACTCAAAATAACTATGTGACACTGAACAAGTGACTTAACCTTTCAGTGTTCAAGGCAATTCTTTGTGACTATAAGTTATGGAACTAAAGGAGTAGGAAGTTCCTTCACCTGAATTATTAATGAAATCACAGGCCAAGTCCCTAGTCTTATTATTTTTTAAAAAGCAATATTAAAAATGACCCCACTGATTTCAGAAAAACATAGAAAGACTTGCATGAGCTAATGAAGAGTAAAATTATCAGAATGAAGACAACATTGTATACAATAACATCAATATTATTTTAAGAACTTTGAATTAATGTTATTTTGACTATTATAAATACCCAAATTAACTATAAAGGACATATAAAGGAAGCCACTATCTACATCCAGAGAAAGAATTGATAAACAAAAGTATGTATAGAATTATTTTACATCCATATGCCTTTTTGTGTCTAAAGGTGGCCTTCTATAGGGTGGGGGTGGAGAAAAAATAAATTTACATGATAATTTTGTTGTATATTTGAAAGGAATGGCAAATTACACATAGTAGATTTGCAGTTTCATGTGCAATCATCTTTTTATTGTACTATGTTATGGAAATGTTTGTTTCATTCCATAAATTAAAAATAAAATTTAATAATAAAATCTTTAAAAGACCTCTTCCATGCCCCTGCTATCTGTAGTCCCCCATGCCGCTATTACCCTTGCCTACCCTTAATTATGGGTTTTTCAGACTTCTTAGAGTGAGTCCAAGATGTGTTTAAGTGATTTTTTTTTTTTGCAGGGCAATGAGTAAGTGACTTTCCCAGGTCACACAGCCAGTAAGTGTAAAGTGTCTGAAGCAGGATTTGAACTCAGGTCCTCCTGAAAACAGGGCCGGTGATTTATCCACTGTGCCATCTAGCTGCCCCCTAGGTGATCATTTTTAAACCAAGATCCTACCAAGACTATAAACTTTAAGTCTTTTTCAAATAAATAATTTAGATACCTGGAAAGTAATCACTCAATGGTTGTAAATAAGGAGGGGAAAAAATCTCCACAAACTATAAATCATGTCATTGTTTTGACCAAGAAGCTTGGGCCCCTTCCTGCTGCAGGGGCTTCTGGGGAGTTTTCAGAGAGACCTCTCTAAGATAAGCTCAATATAATGACCTGTTTCTCTTTAGGGTTCTTCTGTTCTAGACTACCACCACAACTACTACTGCAGTTTTCTATATATTATCTCCTTTGAGCCTCCTACTGACCCAAAGGGACTTAAAAGGGTTAAGGGATTTCCTTATGTTCACACCTAGTGAGTGGCAGAGAAAATATTTGAATTCAGGTCTGTCTCCAAATTCAGTGCTGTACCCACTAGACCACATTACTTACCCAACAGTCTCAGGGTCACACAGCTAGTAGATGATACAGACAGGATTACTGACTACATCTAAAGCTCTAGAAAATATATTCTACCACCTCTCAAAACTGCCCTTTTAAAACTGCACAGTGGTACAAAGCTAGTAGGTGTTAGAATCAGGATTTGAATCCGGGTCTTTCAGAGATGATTGCTCTATGCCCCCTATCACATCACCTCCCAGCTAAGGCAGGACACAATGAAACCTCAAGCAAGTGTCATCTCCCTTTCCATTGCACTAGGGAAAAAATGTTGATTGCTTCCTTGTCCATTTCCCTGAAATTACTTCAGGAAGAAACCTATTTGCGAAAACATTATTCAGCATGTAACACAGTCAGGGATAACTTAGTAGGACCTTTCTTCCTATTTCTGGCACCTACCTGACTTTATTTTGCTTTATTTTCTCATTTTATCAGGACAGCGTCTATTTCTGACAGATGGCTTTGGAATCAGAAAGCAAGAACATCCCCAATTCACTTGGCATTGGCTCCTGAGGCTTAATTCTCACCCCCTCAGTCTCCCTAGTACATCTCATGTCACAAAGATGTTAGCAAATGGAAACTTTGCAGTACTAAGGAGATATCAGTGAGCAGAGCAGAGTTCTTGGCCAGGAGGGCCGAGAACTAATCAGAAGCCTCTCATCTCAGTTCACTGGAAGCCCCACGGCCTTCTCTCTATCTCTTCCAGCCCTGAAGCTCTTGGGGGGATTTCAAAACCCTGATGGCTGCTTTTCTAAGACAAGCATTTGCAGTTTGGTGATAACAAGGGCAGTGTCTTCTGGGTATGAACACTTGCCCTTCCTGCCCTCTACTAAGTATGCTATCTGTCAGTGTGTAGGGCAAGAAGTGAAATGCTTCAGTATGGAGAATCCTCCTCCCTGTCCACAACAGTAAATGCTGCCACTTGTTTCCTTTAGGCAATTGTTTCTTATTGTTTTGGGGTGTGTGTATGTGAGTATGTATGAGTGTGTGTTTATAGACAGAATACTGAACTTAGAGCCAGCAAGCCCTGGCTGAATTCAAGTCCCTCTTTTACCACTTAATGGTTTTGTGACTCTGGTCAAGTCACTTAGAATCCCAATGCCTCAGTTATTGCATCTGGACAAAGAAAGGCAGACTACATGGCATCTATGGTACCTTTCAACTAGATATTGATGCTCCAAATTCTAGAGCATTTAAAAGGTTTTTACCTCCACTATAACCAAAAGTGGGGGGAAAGCAATGAGAAGTTTAACAAATGGGTTACCTACCTTTTTGGAAGAAAAATGGAGACAAGGTTTGAAACTGTTTAGTTCCCTTCGTAGTCTGGGAACACTCCAACCCTGTTCATCTCAGGCTGAATGTGGTTTCTGTGTCAGGATAAGGAAGAGGAGGAGGAGTATTCTGGATATGTGGGAGGGGAGGAATCTAAGGCGACTGCCCAGGGTCACCAGCCAGAATATTCCTGAGGCAGTACTTGCATCCGGGTATCCCCAGTCCTGGCTCTCTATGCTACAGGCCACAGCTGCCTTTGAGTAGAAAGTTTATTAAATGCAAAAGAAATTCACTTGATAAGGCATTTTCCAAGACAGTGAGTTGCATATAAGGCTCCAACCCGCCTCAGTAGATGGAATGCCTTCATCTATGAATTCCCTGTCGCAATGAGATCACCGATGCAATCCCCATTCTTATAAAGCACCCTGCAATCAGGGAAGGCCAACCAGGACTTTCTATAAAAGCTCCGATGCCAGAGGCTGCTAAAAGAACTAGTACTTCAATAGCTACAGGGAAAATGGAATCTAGCACCTCCTTAGAAACATCAATTAAAGAAAAGAAATCTATGAGACGCCCCCTACTGCACACCATGGTGGCATCACCAGGGAACACTTCTCTGGTCCAGAACTGCCCTGAAAATGTCTCCTTCTCCATCAGCTTTTCTAAGAGTAGCCTTGAGGGCGGATGTTATATAGGGTTTCTAGGGCCCACAGGGGTCCCATTCTCCCAGTTTTAAAAGCTGATTTAAAGATGCATTGTGTAAACCACCTCAATTTCAGTGTGTGTTGCCTCAGCAACAAAAATCAATCATTGGTAGCCACAACTCTGATTTTTCTGACTTTTTTTTAGCAGAAGAGGCCATCTAGTACTGAAAAGGCACTTACAGCTTTAGAGAAATCAAGATCTCAACAATGTATGTGTGTGTGTGTTTGTGTATGTGTATGTATGTGTGTGTATGTGTGTGTGTTTGTGTGTGTATGTGTGTGTGTTTGTGTGTGTGTTTGTGTGTGTATGTGTATGAATGTGTGTGAATGTGTGTGTATGTGTGTGTATGTGTGTGTATGTGTGTATGTGTGTGTATGTGTGTATGTGTGTGTCTGTGTGTGTCTGTGTGTGTGTCTGTGTGTTTCGCTTTAGCAAACCTGCTCTCAGTTTCATTCCCTCTCCCTTTCCCCCTGCCTTCCACTTGAACATTGCTACCAAATCATCCTGGTCATTATTTCATATTGAACAGATAAGATGATGAGATTTTTGATAAAGAACAATGATCAGCCAGCAAAGGCTGCCAAGGGGTCACTGGAACCAAGATGAACAATTGATTAGCTCTAATGGACCATGGCAGTAATAAACAACCAAGCCTGGCTGAGCCCAAGATCTCACTGTCCCGATAATGCTGCCCACACCCTATGGCTTTGAATTGACTACTCAATGCATCCATCCATTGCATCAAAGCTCCAGTGGCTCAGAATTTACTTCCAAAACAGTAGAACTGACACTCACATTGACTCCAACATTTCAGTGAATCTGGATGAAAACTACTCCTCACCAAAGCAGTCTCTGCTTTTCTTTGAGGTCTAGATAATGAACTTTCTACATCCATGATGTTCTTGGAAAAAGATTTGTCTTCTCTCCTTTTTTAAGCCACATCTGGACTCAGTGCTCCCCTCCCCTCTTCTTTTTCTCAATACAAGTTTTAACTGAACACAGCTAGAAACAGGAAGGAAGAAGAGGTAAGAAAGCAAAGAGCTTTATTCCACAGAAATGGAAATCGTCCCTAAACACAAAGATCCCATTTCAAGAAGATTTTTAAGGTAAAAGATTCACTGGGGAGGATGGGGTTATATTGCAAATCCAGTTAAAACCTTCCCCTAAAATGCCACCTTATAAGTATTCTCTACATACCTGCAAATGTTATCCAAGTTGTTTCTGCCAATAGAAGGTAAGCACCTTGAAAGCAGGGACTGTTTTCTTTTTTCTTTTTTCTGCACCTAGTGACTGACACACTGTAGTCCCTTAATGAATGTTTGTTGATTGAGTGATGGGATCCTACTTGTGCTACAGTGAAGAGGTTGAAAGAACAGCACGTGAACATGAGTAGTTTAATGGAGAGAGTGTTAGGGCAGGAGATTAGGAAAATCTGAGTTCTAATTCTGCTTCTGATGTTTATCAGCTGTGTGACTTTGAACAAGTAATTCATCTATGTTAAGTTGCAAACTTAACATAGGAGCCATTGTTGGAATTCTCATTGGTGTTTTGGGCCAAGGGCTACTTGCTGTGGCAGTGCTGTGGCTTTCAACCTTCCCAGGAGCCCTCTCAGAGGCTGGCAGCATTGTCTAACTACAAAGGACTGTTCACTCAGACCCAGAAGACAATTGTGACAGGGACGTCTGAATTAGATATTTCAAGGGGTTGTGGTGATGTGGGTTCCTCCAGCTTCCTGACTCAATTCCAAAATCTCTTTCACGTCTTAGTGTAAGCAGCAATAACCCATGTTCAGTGCCTCTAGAGGCTACATTAATGTCTAGTATGTGAAGCAAGCCATTGACCAGGTGGTAACTGATGAAGAGGTGCTGGGAGTTAGGTTCAACTACAGGCCCAAAGCACTTATTCTGGGTTGACCCAAGCCATGTATATTGATCACTGCAAGATAACCTCATGGTTATTCAGATCTTGATGAAGACACAGACTTCCTTGGTTATGTGCACTAGCTTGGTGTAGCCTACGAGACTTTATTCTGGCCATTATGTAGGGGATCTTAGCCCAGCCCTTGATGTGAGAAACTCTAGAGAAGAAGCTGATTCTATAGGCCCTTGATTTATTGCAATATGAGTGAGGGTAGAATGTTTACAAATTTCTATGAAGCTCTAATTCTAACTCCAGAATCTAGTAGGATGCTTCAGGGAAGCCAGCGCAACATACTTGAAAGAACACTAGCTCTAAATTCATCATTGTGTTCAAACCCCAGCTCTGCCACTCAGTACCTGCACTCAGTACCTAGGATGACCATGAAAAAGTCACTTCAACACCTAAACTTAAAAATGAGGGCATTTGACTTAATGGGCCTCTGGGCTCTTTTACAGCACTAGACTTATGACCCCAAGATTATGACCATGAAAATGTGAAAATGTCCAGGGTCCCTTTAAGAGAAAAAAAGGACAACTTTGAGTCTTCACCTAAATTGGGAAACTATAGAGGTGGGGCTGGGGAGAAGGGTCTGAAGAGGGACTTCAGGTAGCCCAGCAGGCCGGGAAGGCCACAGACAATAAGTGATCTCTGGTCCTGTAATCTAAATTAAGCCTCCAGGAACCAACCTAATGGGCTTATTGGAGAACAGGGGAGTAGCCTAGGGTTCAACTGGGTGAGTGCTCCCCACCCCCAAGGTTGTTTATAGTCACACCCACGTCTTATTTTAAAGCTTCAATAATGAGAGGCAGAAACCAAGCAAATTCTCAAAGAGACTAAAATTGCTTTCCAAGAAACAATGGCTGCATCATCTCTCATTTTATGCACTTTCCAGAGCACCTTTTTCTTAAAGAATGACTGAAGGAGAAGATTCCTTTTGTCTTCCTAGCTGTCGCCAGGACTGGAGCTAGCTGATCACAGGAGAATAATCATCGGCCTGTTTTTCAACCTTTCTTGGGCCATGAGACCATAGCCTCCAATAGCAGCCCATTAAACAGTCTCACAAGTTGTATAGACAGGAAGTCAGGCAGTGCTTTCCAATGTTAAACTCAATTGAGTGCAAACACCCTGTATTTGTGACCACAGCCTTCATCAGTCTAGTACACAGTAGGTGTCTAATGAGTTCTTAGTGATTATTCACTTGATGAACAAAGGCCCTCTTACTACCATCCTGGCTCATTTTTTTTTCGGGGCAATGGGGGTTAAGTGACTTGCCCAGGATTACACAGCTAGTAAGTGTCAGGTGTCTGAGGCCGGATTTGAACTCAGGTAATCCTGAATCCAAGGCTGGTGCTTTATCCACTGCGCCACCTAGCTGCCCCCTGGTTCATTCTAAGTTACTCTCTCCAATAGTGCTGTCCTGGGGAGTTTGTTCCATGGCCTACTATGATTGAGACGCATGCCTTACATTTCACATTGGTCATATTCTTCCTATCCTCCCTCAATGGAAACTTCCATCCCTTTTCTCCTCTGGAGCTAGAATCAAACAAATCAAATGACTGATAGGTTGAATCAGTGATTGTTATTGAACACGTATGCCAATCAATTCTTCTCTGGCTCCACTCACCATCCCTGTGACTTCCCAAACCAACACACCATTGCCTGGCCACCACTCTCCTGCATTTACAATCCAGACAGCCATAAAATCATGTCACCATCTATCTAATGCTGATACGAGTCTACCTGGAGGAGGCCCCTTCACATTATACCTAGATCTGTCTTCTTTACCTCTTGCCAATTCCTGAGGCCCAGCCTTGATCAGCGAATTCATGAGTACAAGTGATCATGCTTCCTTCATCATATCTAGATGGTCCTAGATTTCTGCAGATCTCCAAATACCCAGAAATTGAGCCTCACCTTGCCAGAATCCAAGGCTACTCCTTCACTAGAAGCTCAGGTTTACTAACGCTTCTAATCTGCTGGGAAAGTGGTTAGCATATCAAAGCAGCAAGGTCCCTGATGGAACCAAGTGAGCTGAAAGCTAAAACTTCCAGTTATTGCTCAGCTAAATTTCTTACCTGGATGCATACTGATGGACATCTCTGACTTTTGCACCATGTCTCCATGTTAGGTACCTTTCCTAATTGCCCCACACACATACACTTTAGCTTCCTTTTATGAGTCATCTTCCCCCATTAGACTATAAGCTCCTTGAGGTCAGGCACTGTCCTTTTCATATTTTTGTCCCCAAACCTTAGCACAGTGCCTGGCACATAGTAGGTCCTTAATAAATGTTTATTGAGCAGTGACTATTGAAATAATTAATACACTATTCAAAAGGCTTAATCCCCTCCCAGGAAGTACCATGGCAACTGTCCAAGTCAGGTTCATTGATTCTGTCACATGTCAAGGATAGAGATAAGAACCGTACATTCCTTTTGTGGCAGCACTCATTACAACCTCACATGTTCATCGTCTCCATAATAGCTGCATGGAATTCCACTTCTCATGACAAAGGAGCAAGGAAAAAATATCAACTCAAGATGTTGGCAGTTACCTGTAAGTCAGCATCAAATTCGTGTTTCAGGTGAGCCTCCTCCGCAGCTTCAACAAGACGCTGGAAGAACAAAAATAATAAGAGGGTCAGAAACATGCATCACAGACACTTTGGTTGTCTGAAAATCTGGGCATCAATGCGTGACTCTGAGAAAGTAATATGATGGAGCACTCATTCCAGGAGACATACACGAGCTCTAAGAAAAAAAAAGAGAGAAAACAAACTACTTTGTCTTTGGTTTGTCCTAAGAATTGCCATAATGCAGTGTGAAAATGTAGAGCTAAGACACCGGGGATTGTATTCTGTCACTCCCATGTAGTACCCGGCCACCTTGGATCATCAAATAACCTTTCTGTAATCTGTTTCTGGCTTAAACAAAATTACTTTTAAAACCTCTTCTTAGTCTAAAATTAAGAACTCTAAAAGGGTGGCTGCTATTTAAAATTACTATGACCCTTGGATTTAAAAAAATAGGATCAGAAAACAATCCCCAGGATTATTTCATGGAAAATGTTAAATAATCCATATTGCCCAAAGGCTGTACATCACTGGCCTTTAGGGCCCGCTAGAAAATCCATTCAGTTTTAGTTTGAAACAGGCTATAAAACAAGTCAGAGCAACTTCCTTCTGAGCCAGGGATAGGAAATCATCTTGTTTGTTTTTATTTGTTTAAATTTCATTCCTTGGGATTGCAGGTTCCTAGATAGGAGAGAAAGCCATCTTGTCCATGCCCTTCAACTTACAGAGGAAGAAATGATGTCCAGAGAGATTAAGTTACATAAAACCAGAGATTGAGAGCAAAAACGCACCTTAGAGATCTTTGGGTTCAACGCACGATTTTATCAATGAGTAACAAAGATGTGAATCCAGATTTTCCTTACTCAATAGTTACTCCACATTGCCTGTCAAGGGCTAAAATGATCATTCAAGATCGATCTCTCTCTCTCTCTCTCTCTCTCTCTCTCTCTCTCTCTCTCTCTCTCTCTCTCTCTCTCTCTCTCTCTCTCTCTCTTCATCTCTCTCAGTCTCTCTGTCTCTCTTTCTGTCTCTGTTTTTTCTGTCTCTGTCTCTCTGTCTCTGTTTCTCTCTGTCTGTCTGTCTGTCTGTCTATCTGTGTGTCTCCCTCTTTCTTTCATAAAGGAAGTCTTTATGATAAAAATAAAATGAAAGTCCCAACATTAAGCTCCAAGCATTTGCCAGTTACCTGGAAGCTTCAGAGCTTGGCAGAGGGGTCAGAACCCTGACCTTTTGTTGGGAAACCCTGGGTTTGCAGTCCTCCCTAGAAACTGCCATCTGATCAGCTCCATGCCTATTATGCAATGACACTCCATTGGGCTCTATGCCAGGCATATACAGCCAAAAAGGAAACAGTCTCTGCCCTTGGGGAGCTTACATGGTACCACAATAGAATTCACCATTGTCACTGATCTCCTTGTTGTTCTTTACATAAGAGACCCTGTCTCCAGACTCCAGGCACTTTTCACTGATTGTGCCTCTGGCCTGCTCCACTCTTCCTCCTCCTTTCTGTCGCCTAGCCTCCCTGGCTCGCTTCCAGTCCCAGCTAAATCCCACTTTCTACAAGGACCATTAATGGCGGCGCCTTCCCTCTGGATTGCCTCCAGTTTATCTGGTCTATATTTCATTCCTATGTGGCTGTTGACATGTCGTTTTCCCCATTAGGGAATGAGCTCCTGGAAGTCAGGGACTTTTTGCTTTTCTATCCCGCACATTTAATACAGTGTTTCATACCTAGTAATTGTTTAATAAATGCTTGTTGTCACTTCTCTAAACCTCAGTATTCTCAGTTGTAAAATGGACATGGGGCAGCTAGGTAGAGTCTGAAGGACCTGAATTCAAATCTGGCCTCAGCAATTAATTGTGTAATCCTGGGCAAGTCACTTAACACTGTTTGCCTCACTTTCCTCATCTGGAAAAGGAGCTGGAGAAGGTAATGGCAAACCAGTCCGGGATCTTGGCCAAGAAAACCACAGATGGGGTCACAGAGAGCTGGATATGACTAAGCAACAAAACAGTAACAAAATGAAGATCCCAATAACAATAGTGCTGCCTGCTCAGAGGGATTTCAAGGCCAAAATGAAATACTGAATGCAAACTTCTTGCTAACCCCAAAGTGCTAAGTAGATTTTAATAAGGATAACAATAACAATAATAATGATGATGATGATAATAATTTATTATTTCAGTTGTAATGCCTCTGATTATTCAGAGTCAAAGGACTTGGCTTCGACATTCAAGCTCTCCTGCTACTTACCTTGGACATACCCCTTGACTTCGCCAGTCCTCAGTTTCTTTATCTAAATAATTAAACCATTTTAATTGTGCTAGATAATCTTCAAATACCTTTGCAGCTTTAAATCTCCTCATCCTTTGTGAATCCTCCAGAGTAAACCAACCTCAGAGAACATGGAAGGGAACCAAAGACAGCCACTTGAATGATTAATACATTCATGCTACTACTTCAAAATTCACCTTTATTAAAATAGCTCTCACCATGAAGAGATACACTCTCAAATTACTTAGGAAGTGTCCTTTCTGAATCAAATAAGATTTAATTGAAATTCCAACGACTCGGGGAAGGGTCCACTTTCAGGAATTCTTGGTCCTCATGTAGCTCTCAGGCAAAGGGAAACCATTCTGTTTTTCACATATTTACTCTTGTAGGCTTGGCAATCTTTAACTTTACTTCTGTACCATAAAAGGAAGCTGAATTTGACAGGCCAGTATTAAAAAAAATTTCTATGTGGGGGATGAGAACTCTGAGACTCCAAAGCTACCACATGCCTGTAATAGACAAAATTCATCATTCTGACTCATTAAACTGAGGACTGGGAAGGAGTGGAAGCAGCTTCCAGAGCTCACATTCATTCATTCATTCATTCATTCATTCATTCATTCTTTCATTCATTCACTCTTACTCTGATCAAGGCAATGAGATGAAGCTTGCTGCCTTCCTCTAGTCTAAGAGGTAATGAATTCAAGGTACAGAAGCAGAAATACATTTTTAATAGAGTCAATGTGGGAACTTGCTTTACTTGACAATGCATATTTCTTATGAGGATTTCTTTTTCTTGTCAGTGTAGGAGAGGGGATTGGAGAGAGAGGAAATAAATTCTTGTTAATAGAAAAGTAAATTTAATTTAAAATATCATTTTCAGTTGTTCAGTCCTTTTTCAGTCACTCTCAGAGGTCAGTACAATGGTTATCATTATCTTCATTTTGTTGGTGTTATTTTGTCGATCCCTCATGTTCAACCCTTCAGAACCCCATTTTGGCAGATAATGGAGTGGTTTGCCATTTCCTTCTCCAGCTCATTCTACAGATGAGGAGACAGACAGACAAGGGTAAGTGACTTGTCCAGGGTCACACAGCTAGGAAGTGCCTGAGGCTGATTTTGAACTCAGGAAGAGGAGTCTTATTGATTCCCACCCAAGTGTTCTATCCACTAGGCCACATAGTTGCCCCCCAAAATCATTTATCCACTCATTATTTTGCTCTAATCATTTATTCTTTCAACTAATAATTACTAATCATGAAATATGTGTTAGGAACAATCAAAAATATAAAAATATATAATACGGTCATTACCTCTTAGAGCCTAGATTAGAGCATACTAAAAGATGTTATATTGGGAGTTAAAAACCTGGGTTTATCTTCTAGCTCTGTCAGTACCTATGGATTCTTCAGTAAGTCATCTACATTCTCCAGGCCTCAGTTTCCTCATTTGTCCAATAAAAGATTTGGACTAGATCATAAAATCATAGATTAGTAACCAGATGGAACATGAAAGGCCATCTTGTTCAAATTCACCTATTTTATAAATGAAGAAACTGAGGTACAGAGAGGTTGAGTTTCCTAGAGTCACATAGGTGAGCTCTATGCCCCCTTCCTGCTCTAAGTTAATTATTGCCTGATACTTCTGGGAAACCAATGAATAGAAAAAGATAGAAAGAGGTCAAGGACCCAAGGGCACAGACACATGGGGACTTGACCTATAAAGTTCCTCTGACTAGTGAGGATGCTGGAGAAGGTTCAAATGCCTTGTTTTCCTATGCTCCATTCATGAAAAGGAAGAAATGATTTCACAATGTAACAATTGGAATGATGCCACCTGCTGGAGACTTACTGTAGGAAAGCTCCAACATGAGGAGAGGGCCTCTGAAGGCAGGACTATGTGTCTTTTCTTTGGCGTCAGAAAGTAACGTTTGCTTATGGGATGAAGAAGGGGGAGGCTGGCAAGCTAGCTCACTTTCTTTCGTGTGGACTCTGGCAGAGAGTGGAACTAGGAATGTTTTCTCTCCCTTTAATTGATAGATGAATCTAGGCCTTTCTTTTTCTCTTCACCAAATTCTTATTCTCCTTAATAAATACTTAAAAGTCTAACTCTTGCTAAAGTTTTTAATTTATCGGCGACCACTCATTAGATATTTTAGACAGACTAGCTAGAATTTTAGCCCTTACAACACACACACACACACACACACACACATCTTCAGCCAGACTGAGATTATGCTTGGAATGCTTTGATGGGAGGTACAATTCTGCCTAAGGTCCCCTAAGTAACCTGAGGCTCCAGATGTGTGGTTTCCTTGCAAGGAGAAGAAGAGCTATGACCCTTAAGGTTGTTCATTATCAAGAGGGAAAATTCATCTTCTTTCAAGTCAACAAATCTATTTCAGAACATTAAAGGGAGCAAAATAAACAACCTCCAGTCTCTTGCCATGACCATGCAATGAAAGGAGCTGTCAGAAAGTTCTTTGCACCAGAGGAAAGCAGGGGTTTTGTTCTCCCATCGGGTAGCAATTACCCTTGGCTCCGCCATTATCACTATCAACAGAGATTTCTCCTGCGCCCACTGGATGGAGGGATAGAAGACCCAGGTCTGAATCCTGCTTCTGCTACTTGGCTATAGTGAGAAACTCACCAAACCTTTCTGTGCTATGTTCTGGGACCAGTCTCAGGCACAGGATCTGGCACCACATCACACCACTCCACTCCCAACCCTGAGCTATATGTAAAGGCCATTCAGTGGTCTGGGTTCTCTAGAATCCCTAGTTCCACTTTGTGGTATTCTGTGATTGTAGTAGCTCATCTCCCCTCCTCTTCATTGACCCTGAATTTAGCCAAGAGCAGATGCATTCATGATCTGGCTCCCACCTGCCTTTCCCGGCTCAGAAGAGTTTTTTCCAGGCCAGGACACTAACCTAGGCAAGCAGCATATACTCAGTTGAAGCAGGGAAGGAGAGCCCTTGAAACATTGCCTATGGTTTGGGGGAAAAAACTGAGATGGTTGCCACAGTAGGTCCCAGAGGACCAGGCAGAGGTAGGGATTATGACTGGCAGCCATCTGATAGCTTTCCATCTTACTTAATTATTCTTGCTAACAGGATGTCCAAGCTCTGTTGTTTCTATGCTTCTGAAGGTCTGAAAGTGCTAACTTTTCATCCTGAAGCAAAGACCCAATTGTCCTGACCTTGTTATATACTAATTATTTCACATTTGTGCCCTTCAGACAAGCTTTGTTCAAGTGAAAGTAGCTGACTTAAGAGGCCAAATGGGAGAGTGCAAAGGGCATTAACTTTGAAATGTAAGGATCTAAGTTCAAACCCTGGCTTTGCTACTTTCTAGCTGTATCATCTTGGGCAAGTCACAATCTCCGTGGGCTTCATCTCTAAATTGAGGGGATTGGACTACAATGACCCCTTTGGGAAACTTGCAGCTGTAGTTCTCTGATCTGCTTTGATGTTCCCTGCTGTTTGTCCTTCATTCTCAAAGAGGACCATGATATTGGGAGGTGCTGTCATGACTTGCAGTGAATCGGATTTAAGTGAGGAAGGGCTGTGCAAAGTCACCAGCCCCACTCTCCTCCAGAGCCATCTGGGTCCAGTGGCAAGATATACATCAAGACAACTAGAGATGGCCCAGGATGTTTGAGGCAATCAGGGTTAAGTGACCTGCCCAGGGTCACACAGCTAGTAGGTTCTGGAGTCTTTAGGAGTCTCCGCCTTTTTTCTAGACTCTACTCCTATGCCACCTCTTCTGGGGAGCCTTTCCTGAGCCCTTCTCCAAGGTAGGCAGCTCGAGGGTCTGACTTAGAGTTAGGAAGACCTGACACAGAATCTTGCCAGGTGCAACCAGGGGCAAGTTACCTAGTCTCTTTTAGCCTCAGTTTCCCTCTATATAAAATGAGAATGATAGCACCCTTCACAGAAGGTTGTTGTAAGGACCAAAGGGGATCAAAGGAAAGTGCTTTACAAATGTTAAAAGTGTTGTCCACTCTTATTATTAGTCCTTACTCTCTTCCCCTGAAATTATCTTGTATATCCTTGTCTTTTACGTGTTGTTTTCCCCGGTAGGATAGAAGTTCCTTGGGGGAAAAACATTTGTCTTTATATCTCTAGTGCCCAGCAATGTGCCTTATACACTTAGCACTGAACAATGCTTGTCAGATTGGATTCTATGGGGATATAGGATATGCAAGTTAAGAGACACATTACTAGAAACCTACAGCAAGTGTCCAAAGAGCAGGAGACAAGGAAGGTAGAGAAGTCGCAGAATGTCAGAGGTGGAAGGGATCCAGGCTGACCCTCCCATTCATAAAAGGAATCTTCACTGAGGCATACCCAACCAGTAGCCATCCATCCTTTTCCTAAAGTCCTCCTATGAAGAGGCAGCTACCCCTCCAGAGGCAGCCCAAGGCCCTTTGCTAATTATTAGAAAGCCACCCCCCCTTTGAGATCAAATTTAAACCTGCTGCTTCTGCAGTTCTACTCATTCCTCTTAGCTTTGTCTTTCTGGTCCAAGGAAGACAAGTCTACTCTGTCATATGAGAATCTTCTAAATTCCCTGAGACAGTCATCATGACCTTTTCCTCTGTGCCAAATCCAAAGAAATATTGGATCCCTAAGACCTAAAAATGTCAAGGCAGGATAGGTTAAATTCAGATGAATTAATGGGAAATGAAAAGGCATCTCAGTTTAAAGGAATGGTGCAATCAGGTTTGCTCCCCACTCCCAGACCATCCCCAGACACCACTCATCATCCCAAGTGATCCCCTCAAACAATAGAGCAAAGCTATACAAGGAGGCTGAAGAATCACTGAAGAGTGAATTGATCATGACATCTCTGCCCTTCCCCTCCTGCATCCATGTTCTAATTCCACAAAGAGAGCCACGATGGAAACCATTTCATTTCTAGGGCCTAATATTTTAGCCATATTTAATTTTTTAAAATGTGAATCTATTGTGTAGATAACTTTAACCTTCAAAGCACAAGGAAGTAAATCAACTTATTCAAACTCACAAGTTTTTGATCCAGGGTTCAAAGCCAGGTTCTTTGACTTCATATCTAGGATTTTTCCCAATATACCATCTTTCCACTCAGCTTATCTTTCAAAAAATAGCATGAGATTACCCAATGGGCCTTGCCAACTGTGATTTCCAGGAAGGGGGCTTATCTCTTTTTTCCTGACATAGCACTGATTACTCCAGAGATAGTAATGAGTTGGGGCCTAAAGCCATAAGATCATACCCAACTGATGGGTCACTGAAGGAGAGTCAGATGGGTCAACCAAAGAGCCAGGTTTCAGCTCTCCAAAAATGATTGGGATCATTATCTCAGAGAGCAAAGAGGCTGTTATTATAGCCCAATTCTCATCACAGACATTAACTCTCTACAAACGTATCACAAGAAGCCAAGGCCAACTTGTAGCTCCCATAAATTTCCAAAGTGGGAGAGGACAGAAGAAATATTAAAGGAAAACACTGACCATTGAGTCATAGGAGTCCAAGTGCTGCCTCTGGTGGTTACCATATGTGTGACCTTTGGCAAATTACTTAGCCTCTCCTCATCTGTCAAACAAAGGAATTGGACTAGGTAGCTCTGAGATCAAATCTAGCCCAACATGGATAATTACAAAAGTGAACTTAGAGGACAGTTAGTCACTAATACCTAATATTTAAGATAATAACTTTAGAACTAGAAATGACTCTAGAGGTCAGCTGGTCTAACACTGTCCTTTTACATTTAAGGAAACTGATGGTAAGAAACTAAGTGATTTGCTCAGTCACCCAAGTGGTGAACAGCAGAACCAAGACTCAAACAAAATTCTTTTAGGGCATGGCAAGAACAGGAGATCTGGAGGCAGCAGACAGGGTTTCAGATACTACCTCTGCAACTGCTGTGGCCTTGGACAAGTTCCTTCGACTCTCCGGGCTTCGTTGTCCTCATCTATTAAATTATAGGCTTCAACTAGGTGATCTCTAAGATCCCTTCAAGCTCTAAATCTAAGAGTCTATGATTGGGAAACAACAAAGGAAAATTACTCAATTTGCAGTCCCAAGACCTGGATTCAAATCCTGGCTCCTCTATGCTTTCCTATTTGGTCCTGGGCAAGTTCCTTAAACTTTCTAGGCATCATCTGTTCCCTCTGCTCTAAAATGGTGTGCTTAGGTTTGAGGATTTCTAAGATCCCCTCCAGTTCTATGCCTGGAAACCTTTGATCCCCATTCTAATCTCCTCTATTATTTCTCACCATTAGAGGCCAACTTTTACATCCATTGACACTTGAGTGTATGACCTTATGGTCTGAGGTTTTTTTTATATAATTAGATCACTTCTTCAACTTTTCTAATTTCCATAAAGGTCCTTTTTCTCACCAAGCCTAGGAAAAATGTATAGGAAATTAAATTCTTGTTGGATATTCAAGTGAACACTCCAAAGGAGAGTTTTCTGGCCTGCAGACAGTAAATGCTTAGGCATAGGGCTACATCAAAGATGTTCATCAGAGAATCAGCCTGCTTTCAATCGGATTGCACTCACTGATGCTGACAGGAGTCACACTGCTTCAGTAGAAGATCTAGGGAAAAAATACCCACCCCAACCCCTATCCTGCCTTAGTGCAGAGCAGAAGAGTGATGACAAACAATATATCTGTGCATCACACTGAAAGGTTAATTAAGAAATGATCATCCTTCCTTGGCACTACCAATGTTAACAATTTCTAGATACAATGTTAGACTTTTTTGTTATTTCAGAGCGTGAATATATCTGATTTATTCTTGTATCTTTCTTTTCCTAGCTTAAATGTAAAATGCAAAAAATAATGTGTCATACCAGATCGAGTACTTACTAGGTTTAGAAACCTGAACATTAGGGTTCAAATTCTGCCTCCAAAGCTTACTAGACTGACTGAGCAAATCACGTAAACCAAAATATAGTCCCCAGAATGGCCCCCAAGGGAAAATAACTACCATGGTTTTGAGACATTCTTTGAATCAGGATCCACTCAGAATGATAGTTTATTAGTCCCCATCAATTTGTTTACTTTTGCCAGCCAACCAAAGTATGTGTTTGTTCAATACAAAAGACATTTATCCTTCCTCAAACATCTCCCTCAGTCTTCTAAGTTAGGACAAGGACACCATCTTCCTTAGGGCATGGGGTTCACATACCAAAAGTTTCCTACTCAGAAATCACCAGAGTGGAGCAGTATGGTATATTGTATTGAATACTGGACTTGGGGTTGAGAAGACCTGGGTTCGAATCCTATCACAACTACTTAATCACTGTGTGACCCTGGGCAAGTCCTCATCTTTAGAAAGAGAGGTATTGATCTGATGACCTCTAAGATCCCTTCTAGCTCTACATATATGTTCCTATAACTTTCCAACAAAATATTTTCCCAAATTCCTAACAATATGAAACATTAATAAAAGGTGGATTTAAAAAATAAAATAAGATGCCTTTATTTAACTAAAATTAGACATAAAAAGTCTAGCTCCTACTGTTGGATAATTTCAAGAATTGAGGTTTTTCACTCTAGGGGGTCATTATTTGAGACAGAAATAATATTCAACTTTGAATGTCTGAAATTTATGGCCAGAAAAACGGCAAAGCCCAAAAATGCTTATTTCATGGACAAATAGCCTTATCAGAGTCCAAATAGAGAATGTTTTTAAAGCAAACTTGGTTATTGTTCCCTGAGGATCAGCTATGCCATTTATCAGACAAGGCACTAAAAATCAATTTAAATTCCTTAACTGTGTAATTATAATGTGAGGCAGTGTTGTAAAAAGTGAGCACAGGGAAACGATGCTTTTCTGTTGTTCCTATTAGTCATGTCCTGCTCTTTTAATGAGGGAGCAAAGAAGTTGATGGAGACCCCTCTTGGAACCTAGAGTTTGAATCCCAGGGACTGTGAAAAGAGCTTTTAATTAAAAACCAAGCACTGGAACAGAAAAGTCAATGGAAGTGGACCTCATCAACAAATGAGCTTTGAGGTAGGAGAAAAGGACAGTTGATGCCCATAGATTTTTTTTTCCTCTCATTAATGGCAAAGCATTTACTTAATCAGTAGAAATGGTTCCAATATACATAGAAAAAATCATTCCTGCTTTGAGCAGAACACAATCAAGCTACAGGACTGTCATTTCAGGATTTAAATGCATTTTGTTGTCTCCTATGTTTTTAAAACAACAGCAGCGATTATAATAAAACCAACCACAATGGGTGGCAATTATGGAATGCTTTAAAGTCAGCAAAGCAGATTTTATACAGATCATAACAATCTGGTTGGACAGTCTCCTCTCGGGTGAGCTTTAGTGGGGTGATTCCTTTCCCCTACAGGTCAGGCTAGATGACCTACCCATTCCCAATATCCTTTCAAAGGCTTAAATTCTGGGATTCAGACCTGTGAGCTAACTAAGGCACTGTTACTCTTATTTTACAAATGAGGGCATAGAGACTTACAGAGTCAAGCCAAGGTCATACAGCAAATGACAGAATTGGGTTTGAATGCAGATCTTTGAGACTCCAAATGCTGTACTCCATGAACTCTTCTATCTGCCCTGCTTCTCTAGATGAATCTCTGAATAATTACTCTCTTCAGCAGATATAAGCCAACAAAAAGAATGAATTCTATAGATAATAAACTACTCAGACTCCATGTAATATATGTGAATGAGGAAGTGATACCAAAAGCTACCTCCTGAGACAAATTATTAAAATCACCAATGATATGGGGAGATCCAGCATCCCCACTCCCTGACCCCTTTTTTCTAAGGTCCTCATTTCAAAAGTTCAGTCTCTTGGAGGACATTACTGACAATGAGTTTGGATTAACTTTCTTTCTTAACAACCTTATTCAGATCCCAGCCAGGTGAGGAAGCTATTGTGTTCCACTCAGGTTTGGGAAGGGATAAATTCTTTGAATAGATTCCCCAAGGTTGGGAGTAATTTAGAAGTAAATGATATAATCAAAGTTCATTAAAAGTAGGTCTAGTCCCCCTCCACCCCATGTAACATTCATTCTCTTATTACTTCTTAATGATGCAGGAGCTACTGTTATGCTCTTAAGAGTTGATTGCCACCCTCTGGAACAGCCACTTTTCTAAGGGTGTATAAGAAATGAGCAGGCTACCATGATTGTCTTTGGCATTTGAGAGTACCACTGATATGTTATGAAAAAGTTGGCATTATTAATGAAATGACTAATTACCCAGAAATTATGTCTCCCCAAATTTTTAAACAGCACAATCCTAAAAAGAGGATAGAGATAGTAAATTATGGCATCTAAACACACATTTGTACATGTCTTTATTGGCATTGATTTCTCCAAAATAGAGCAAACCAAAGGTTCAAAGGATCATAGCATTAGAAATGGGTGCTAAGAAGCCATTTAGTCCAAACATCTCATTTTACAGATCAAGAAACTAAGGTGCAGACAAGCCAATAACTTAAGAGCATAACAGTAGCTCTTCCATGGGTTCAGACAATGTGAAGAAAAGGGGCAAATGATCCTAGGAACCCTGGTCCCCCTAAGAGATTGGGATAGGGTGGAGGGCATCCCAGTTGAAGTTAGAAGACCCCCCCCCTTCCATGTGCCCTTTTTTAAGTAGGTTGGCTCACCCAAAGATCCCATAACTGCTAATTGTGTATCCCACGGAGATGCAAGATAGAAAATGATCTTCCAAACTGCATAGTATCATCATTCTGAAGCAGCAAAGTATGTGCCTATCCATGGAAGAATGGCTAAACAAATTTTACTAATGGAATATCATTGCATTGGAAGAAACAATAATTATGAAGAACTCAGAAAAACATGAGAAGACTCAACAACAATAAAAGCCTTCAAGTTGACAGTATGTTGGGGGGAAATAAGTTTACAAAAATTCAAGTACAAAGTAATTTCTAGGAGAGTACACATAACTAGGGGGATAGGGATCAGAGTTCTTTAAGCTAAGCCTTGTAGGAGGCCAGGATCTCTAAGAGGGAGGGTATTTTTGGCATGGTGACAACCTATGCAAAAGCATGGTAGATAAAGACAGGAGATCAGGTAGAATAGAAAGTAAGAAGGTCCTTTTGGCTGGACAGTAGACAGGGTAAAGGAGACAAATACAAGAGCCTAGAGCCAGACTTTAAAAGCTACACAAAGGAAGCTTTTCTTACCCTTCCAACTGCCAGTGTCATTGCATTTATTTTTAATCTCTATATACTTAATATGGACACATATTGCTTCCCCAGATAGAATCTCAGCTTTTGTCGGTTTTCCCAACACCTGTAAAGGGTCTGGTACAAAGAAGATGCTTAATAAATGCTGAATTGTTGAATTAGTTTGTACTTCTCTGCAAACATTTTTATCCAGTGGAACAAGGTGAAAGCAAAATCATGGAGGGAAGGCAGTTTCCACCTCACTGTAGACAGCCTGGACTAATTAAATGGCCCTGCTATTACCACTGAAGAAACAGAACATGATATCTTTAACAAACTTCTACCTCAAAAGCCTGAGGGCAGCTGGACTTCTGTTCTACTGTGTAGCCCTTTCATCTCTACCCAGAGTCAAAAATAACTTTCAACTAGATGGAAGAGCTCACACTTGTGGTAGCCAGGATACAAACAGAAGGTGGAGAGATTCTGAGAGCCTTAAAGAATACAGCTCATGGGCACCCACCACTTTCTCCAAGACTGTCACAAAGGACATACCAGCATCAGAAAAGTGAATGATGAAAATGAAAATGGAGCCCAACGAAATTTGTTCTGAAGGATGTCTGGGTTGGTGGAGCAATTTCTCCAATTTTATTCAGATGTACCTGCCTATCACCACAAGGGAGCCATATTTGAGTACTCATTGACCCCTGTCCTATGAATTAACTATGTGGGGTAGTGGATGGAACATCAAAGGTGGAACCAGAAAGGCCTCAGTGAGAATTCTACCTCAAACACTTGCTAGGAAAGTCAGTTACATTTTAGAAGCTTCAGGTTTTTTATATGAAAAAATGGAGATTGCAAAAGACAGATGGGTAACCCAGTAGAAAAAGAAAAGACTTTACAGTCAGAAATGCCTGAGCTTGAATCTGGCCTCAGACACTTCCAGTTGACTAACTCTGGCTAAGGCACTGAACCTCTCTGTACCTCATTTTCCCTATCTGAGAAGTGGGGATAATGATAATGCCCACCTCCCTTGATTGTTGTGAGGATCAAATGAATTAAATTTGTAAATCATTTTGCAAACCTTAAAGTGCTATATAACTGTTCCCTATCATTATTATAGCTTTTATTATCACCTATCTCACAGGTCTGCCATGAGAATTAAATGCAATAATATGTATAAAGCACTTTGCATGCTTTAAAGCACCATATAAATGCTAATCACTTTTTTAAATGGCTTTTTAGCCAAGTCCTTCTTGCTACCAGTGTCCTAGACACAGGCCGACTTTATTTAGGACTAGAGGGGAATTTAAAGCCCATCTATTCTCACTCCTGACTGCATTTTACAGTAAAGAAGTCCAAAGATAGGAAATTATTATCCCAAGGGCCCAATGGGAGTACGTATCAGGTTGAATTTGAGCCTAGGGCTTTGGAATCAAAAGTCAAAACTTTTTCCACTTCATAATAATATATTTAACCTCAACAACTCTTTGATGAGACCCCTGAACCTCTGCTGGCCAGTTTACACCAGGAATCCCGGCTTTGTTTGGAGGTAAGAGATGGAATATTGAGTTTAGGGATAACTGGCACTTCCACTGTAGGGTGGTAGATGGAAATAGTGTGAAATAAGATAAGAAAGGTGAAAGCCAAATTGCAGAGACCTTTAAATGTCAGACTGAGTTTGTATTTTATCTTATAGGCAATGGCAGGAAGGGGAGAAATAAACCTCAGTGCTAAGAGATGATGGATTCTAGAAGTGACCGTGGGGAGCAAGGAGTATCCATCCTCTTCCTCGTGGCTCAGTGGGACTGGAAACATGAGAGAAGGAGCACTCAGTCCTAGAAAGAATACCAGGTGACAGTGTTTTCTGGAGAGAGCTAGGTTTAAAGGCAGGAATGAAAATGGAAAGAGTATGAAACGAATAGAGAACTAATCAACCATTGTGGGAGAATCTATGAATCTGTGATATTTATCCTTCCTTTTTTTTAAAAAAAAATTCCTTTTAAGGGCAGTTAGGTGGCGCAGTGGATAGAGCACCAGGCCTGGATTCAGGAGGACCTGAGTTCAAATCCAACCTCAGACACTTAACACTTAATAGCTGTGTGACCCTGGGCAAATCACTTAATGCCAATTGCCCTGCCAAAAAAAACCAAAAAAATTCCTTTTCATAACAAAAATATTATACACACATGCATATCTTATTACTCATCCTTTGGCTTTTGCAGATAGAAAAACTGAAGGAAACCTGCTTATTTATCCAAAGCCAGCCATTTTCTTCCATCATCATGCAAAGAAGAAAGTAACCCAACTTCAAAATTTCTAACAAAGTTCTATTACTATATAATTGATTTTTAGTTGAAACTATGACTTGCAGACAGATACTAGCCAACCTGACCAAGGTCCAAAGAAATTGATGCCAGGAGACTAAAAATGGTCTGTTTATTTCACATTGACTCCCATTCCACAGAATGTTCATATAATGTGAGCTTGATGAGGGCAGAAACATTCAACTGTATCTGACAATCTATGACACCAAGAACTGCATCATCTTCTACAAGGGGTCAGATTTCCAATGAGAAGGGAACTGGTAACTCCAAAGGCAGCCTGTTCTACTATTATGCAGTAAGATTTTGTTGTCAGGAGATCCACCCCCTCCCCAGGCCTGGATGCAGGATGACCTAAGTTCAAATCCGGCCTCAGACACTTGACACTTACTAGCTGTGTGACCCTTGGCAAGTCACTTAACCCGCATTGCACCCCCCCCCCTGCCCCTGCCGCCAAAAAAAAGAAAAAAAATACAATTGGCCAAATGAGAAAAAAATTGGCCAAATGGGAGAAAAAAATGGCCAAGTGGAAAAAGAGCTGCAAAAACTTACTGAGGAAAATAATGCCTTAAAAATTAAAATGGGGCAGACAAAAGCTAATAACTCCATGAGACACCAAGAATTTGTCAATCAGAATCAAAAGACTGACAAAATAGAAGAAAATGTTAAATTCCTCACTGGAAAAATACACCTGACCTGGAAAATAGATCCAGGAGAGATAATCTAAGAATTATTAGACTACTTGAAAGCCATGATCAAGAAAAGAGTTTAGACACCATATTCCAGGAAATTATCATGGAGAACTGCCCTGAAATTATAGAATCAGAAGATAGAATCATAATTGAAAGAATCCCCTGATCACCTCCTGAAAGAGATATCAAAAGGAAAACTTCAAGGAATATTGTAGCCAAACTCCAGAATTATCAGGTGAAGGAGAAAATACCCCAAGCAGTCAAAAAGAAACAATTTAAATATCATGGAGCACTGTCAGGATTGCACAGGATCTGGCAGCTTCAACGTTAAAGGATTGCAGGATGTCGAATATGATATTCTGGAAGGCAAAGGAGTTTGGATTACAACCAATTATCAACTACCCAGCAAAACTGATCATTCTCTTCAGGGTAAAAGATGGAAATTAAATGAAATCACAAAATAAGAAACCCTTAGGAACTAAATAGATATGCACCAGGAGTTAATATGACTGGGTTGGGGTGGTGGAGATGGGGGACCAGTGATTTCATCAATGATGGTGTACAAAGAGACCCAGAGTGAGAAGATGAGACCTATGACTCCTCAGAGAATGTAAGTGTCTTGAGTAAATGTAAACAGCCAAAGAAGCTCTAACTGTCTCCTAGGGAAACTTGCATGTGACCCTGGGTCATCCCTGGCAATATGCCTTCTTTGTTCTGCTTCCATATAATACCTGACTTGACCTAGGGTTGGAGTGGGTATGTATATCACTTTGACCTGCTGCCACCCAAGACCGGCCTCTTGTGATTAAGAATTAACCCAATTGGGCAGCTAGGTAGCTCAGTGGATAAAGCATCAGCCCTGGATTCAGAAGTATCTGAGTTCAAATCTAGCCTCAGACACTTGACACTTACTAGCTGTGTGACCCTGGGCAAGTCACTTAACCCTCATTGCCCTGCAAAAACAAACAAACAAACAAACCCAAAACAAACAAAAAAGAATTAACCCAATTAATCCTAATAAAATCTATCAGTAACCAAGCTGGCATGTACCCCTCTTTCTTTAGTATCTCAGTATTCTCTCAAAGGGTCTGTGACCCTACAATTGGTATAATCAGGGCAGAACAGATCTGCCCCCTTACGGCATGGTATTCTCAGCATGAATTCTACTGCCATTGAGTAGAGTCTATAATCACCTATAGATGTAGAGCCAAGTCACCCATAATTTCTAACCTTAGAAACCCTCCTAAAGCATTGAGAGTTCCAGTAACTTGGTTATGGCCATAAAGCTAATAGGTGACAAAAGCTGGCCTTGAACCCAGATCTTCCTGACTTCAAGGCCTGCTTTCCACCATCCTGCCTCTTAGCTAAGGAGACAATGTTCATAAACAATGAAGAAAAGCTTGGGGGTGAATTTACTTATAACATAGCTGACAGAGAGGCTCAGTCCCCAACTAGACAAACAGAAGGAAATTGGACAAGGCTTCTCTGAAAACAAACTTTCTGTGTCCCCTCCCATCCTAGGGGGCCCAAAGCTATGGTCAGCATCCGTAAGCTTTGAGTGGACTCACACATAGCCCATGCTGCTTAGTGATGGGGATGAACTCTGACTTTCCTATCTGAAAGGAAGCTGCACTTCTGAATTGCCCAATGTCCTATTGATAGCTTCTTTCCAGAAGAAAGGCCACTTAGGAGTTCCTTTTATTCCTTTGTGGCTCTGAAAAAAAAGAAGTTTCATGCCCTCTGAACAAACATGCTGTGGCTAATGACCTCCTCCCCACCGCCCCCAGAATTGCTTCTCCTTTACAAAGAGTAAGCATTTCCTGGCAGAGCCACCAAGGTTTAAGATGAAAGAGGCAGGTGAGAAATAAAGAAAACATGTATTTGATGTGTATGGCGTAGGCACTGGAAGGTTCAAGTGGGCTTCCTTGCAGCTTCTCAAGCAGATTGTATAAGAAGAACCTGGTGTGTCATCAGACACACAGTGAGCAGAGATTTTCTAAACTTTCTGTGGAAAAGTGATTTCAACCTTGATTTGCCTCATTGCCTCAGATTAATCACAAGTCAGAGGATATAAACAGCAATTCAGACCATTCCAGGTCCTCAGAGGTGGAGAAACCTCAGAAGCCACAGAATCATAGGCTTTACATCTTGGAAGGAACCTCAGAAATTATCTAGTTTTCATCTGAGTTAACTCATACACAGATAGCTAGGTGACACAGTGACTGGATTAAGGAAGATCTGAGTTCAAATCTGCCCTCAGACACTCATTGTGTGATCCTGCATAACCTCTACTTGCCTGTTTCCTCAAATGTAAAATGGGATAATGATAAAAACTACTTCCTAGGGTTGTTATGAGGATCAAGGACAGAAAATATTTGTAAAGTGATTAGTGTAGTGCCTAGCACATAATAGGTGCTATATAAATGTTATTTATTATTATTATTATGAATTATTATTACATTGAAACTCTCTTCACAAAGTCCTTGACAAGAGGTTATCAAAGTTCTGCATGAAGGCTCCAGTTAATGGGACACTCTAACGTTATACTCATTCCTCTTTCAGATAGTACTGACAACAAGGACATACCACTTCAGGGTGGTTATTGTTCTGTTCCCTCAATTTTTATACCCACACACAAAAAGAAAACTCTTTTTAAAAAAATCCACCTTGAATGCAAGTTTATAAAACTATATCAGAAATGACTTGTACCCAAAACAAGTGCTTAAAAAATTTGCTAAGCAACTCTTACAATTCATATATATATTTTTATAACATCTAGGGCTGCAAGGATTCATTTTTTTCTTTAGGTGAAGTCAAAGTCTTCCTTTCTGGAAATTCCACCAGCTACCCATAGTTCTTTGCTTTGAGGCCAGAAAACAAGCCCAGTCTTCTGTCATATGGCAGACCTTTAAACACTGAAAAACAGAAAATATGACTCTATCTCCCTTCCCCAATAAGTTTTCTCTTTGCAAACTAAGCATCCCCTAGTTTGCTCCTTGGATAGCATAGTTTCCAGGTCCCTCACATCTGGTCACCATCCTATGTTTTCTTTTTAAATATCTTTCATAAAATTGGGTACACAGAACTGAACACAATCCTCCAGACATGGGCTAAGATTTTCCCTTCTTCTGTTCTTTTAAAAATATAATTAAATGTTATTATTTATTTAGTTTAGCTTTTTAAAAACAATTGAATTCTCTCCCTCCTTTCAGCTCCTTCCCCCCACCCATGAAAAAAGCAAGCAAATTTTTAAAAAGAAACAAGAAAAAATGAAGATAGTTAAAAAAAAGTCTACTTCAGTCTGCACTCAGAGTTCATCAGTTCTCTCTCTGGAGGTGGAGAGCTATTTTCATCATAGGTTCTTTGGAATTATCTTGGTAGATGCTATTCTTTTAGTGAAGGCTGTGATAACACAAGCTTTCAGGGTTGTCTCTTCCCACTGTTGACTGTTTGTAAGTGTGGCATCACTGAGGGTAGTTAAGGTGAAGCTCATAGGAGCACAGAGTCAGAACTCGAAGGGACCTGAGAAGCCAATGAGTCCAAACCTTTAATTTTACAAGGTGTCATATTGAAGCCCAAGACTGGAAATGCCCTGACCAGTCATATAAATAATGTCACAGAGCCAAAATGTGACTGCATGTCCTCTAATCACCCAATCGAGAGCTCATTCCACTGGACCTTCCTACCTCCCAGGTATCTCAATGTCTTTCTTTGTGCATTGAGCCACAAAGGCTCAAAGAGCTTTTCAGTCCTTTTAGATTTCACACTAACATTTTTGATCAGTGATGGCGAAAAAAATGAGAGAAGGTAAAAGCTGCTTGGCCCATATCGGGCCCTTAGCCTTAGAATAGCCCCAAAATTAAAAATACCCCTTCCATTAGAGAAGATTCATTGGTCAGACGTCATTGGGCTGACATATATAATGATGTGAACAACCCAGCTACTCACTCACTCCCCAACCTGGGTAGATATTTATGGATGATGAACAGGAAGAGACTGCAAAGATCCTATGGGAACTGGAGGATTAAACCTGATTTTAAGATCAGGGTAGCTAGGTGGCACAGTGGATAAAGCACTGGCCCTGGATTCAGGGAAATCTAACTTCAAATCTGGCCACTTACTAGCTGTGTGACCCTGGGCAAGTCACTTAATCGTCATTGCCCCCCCCCCAAAAAAAAGGAAAAAAACACCACTCATCTTTCATTTAGGTACGGCTGGGAAAGTTGAGTGTTACATCACATTTGAGCCAGAATAGAGAACTTGTTTCTTCAAGCTAGCAAAAGCCCTGAAACAGATCTAAGGTGAGGTGAGGAGAATTAAGTAAGAATGACCTCAGGACAGCCCTTAGGTTAAATACTGAGAAGCAAATAAAGTTTCCAAATGTTACACTGATTTTTTTTTAGGGGTGAGGGGTGGAGATAGTGTTAAGGAAGCCAAGAAGAATCTCAGAGACAATGAAGATGAAATATTGCCAAGAACAATTCAAATTCATGGAGTCATTTCAGATTATACAACCTTTAAACTATATGCTCTTACTAGATTAGAATAACATCCCCATATAAGAAGGAGTGCAAGAATTATTAATTTCATTTTAAGGAAAATGAAACTGAGGTACACAGCTAATATGGGATTCCAATCTCTCAAGTTCTTTATGACTCAAAAAGCATCATCAAGTCACTAGTTCCATAACGCTATGCTATCTTGCATGGAATGTGAGAGGCTAATAAGCTGTGTGACCCTTGGCAAGTCACTTGATCTGTTTGTGCCTTAATTTCCTCCTCTGTAAATTGAGGATACTAATATAAGCATTTCCTACCTCTCAAGGCTGCTTGTGTATATTCAATAAATAATGGGGGGGGGTTGTTTGTTTTTTGTTTTTTTGTTTTGTTTTTGTGAGGCAATTGGGGTTAAGTGACTTTCCCAGGGTGACATAGCTAGTAAGTGTTGAGTGTCTGAGGCTGCATTTGAACTCAGGTCCTCCTGATTCCAGAGCTGGTGCTCTATCTACTGTGCCACCTAGCTGCCCCAATGTTATATAAATATCAGATACTATTAGCTTTTTATTATTTTTTTAATTGTTATTCAATACCATTTACTGAGCACTCATAAAACAAACAGTGGTAAATCAAGCCCTCAGTTAAAAAATAAAAGCAGGAATTAGGGATATGATAGTATTTATATGGCACTTTATTTACAAAGCATTTGACAAATGTTACCTTGTTTGATCCTTAAGAAAACCCTATCAAGAGGCTGGTAGGTGAGTGGATAGAGCACCGGCACTGGATTCAGGAGGACCTGAGTTCAAATCCGACCTTAGACACTTAACGATTACTAGCTATGTGACCCTAGGCAAGTCACTTAACCCCAATTGCCTCACCAAAAAAAAAAAAAAAAGAAAAAAGAAAACCCTATCAGGTTTTTGTTGTTGTTTAATCATTTTTCAGTCATGTCCAACTCTTTGTGACCCCATTTAGGGTTTTCTTGGCAAAGATACTGGAGTAGTTTGCCATTTCCTTTTCCAGATTATTTTATAGATGAGGAAACTGAGGCAAAGTTAAGTGAATTGCTTAGGGCCACACAGCTCGTGTCTAAGCTTAGATTTTTTTTTAAGTGAGGCAATTGGGATTAAGTGACTTGCCCAGGGTCACACAGCTAGTAAGTGTTAAGTGTCTGAGGCCGGATTTGAACTCAGGTACTCCTGACTCCAGGGCCAGTGCTCTATCCACTGTGCCATCTAGCTGCCCCCTGAGGTTAGATTTTAACTCAGGAAGATGAGTCTTTCAGACTCAAGTCCCAGCACTCTATCCACTCCACCACCCAACTGCCTCATCCCTATGAGGTAGGTATTATTATCATGCCCTTTTTATAGGTGAAGAAACTGAGGCAGAGAAGTTAAATGGCTTAACAAAGGTCATGCAGCTAGTTGTATGAGGAAGGATTCAAATTTAGACCCTTCTAATGCCAGGTGTAGCATTCTATCCACTTTAGGACATAGATGATTGCCATACTCCAAGGAATTCAAAGTCAGAGGGGAAATTTCCTTGTAGCCCCCCAAAATTGTAGCAGTACTCCTTACAGTAGAAAAGAACTTGAACAAAAATGGATATACATTGGTGAGTATAAATGCTTGTTGATTTATCAATTGATTAATGAAAGGATAACTAAACAAAATTCAGTATAAGGGAAATATTGTTGCATTATAAGAAATGACAAATGGGAGGAATTCAGAGAAACTTGAGGAAACATTAATAAGATAATGCAGAGATCAAAATAAGAAGGAGCAAGAGAACATTTACAGTCCTAGACCTTTTCCTTTCAGAAAAATCTTAAGGTTTCTTTTGGAGCAGAAACCTAAGCTTCCAGGCCAAAGAAAAAAAATATTTTAAGCAACCAGACATAAAGACTTAAAGTACCCAGAAATCACAGTCATACAAGACCTAGAAACTTCCACTAGAAATAAAAGGAGAACTTGGAATACATTTTTTTCAAAAGTCAAGAGATGTAGAGTTGCAATCAAGAATTATTAATCATGCAAGGCTGTAAATAAACCTACAGGGGAAGGAGAGGATAAAGGAACATTAATGGAACATAGGAACTGTGAAAAGTAAATGCAATACTCAAAAGAAACTTAGAAAGCTAAGTTTATTTGAGCAATTTGAAAGGGCAATAAACTGGTGAAAGATTAAGATTATAATAACAGAAGAAGAACCAAGTGTTCCTTTAGTACGTTAATATCTCCAAAGGATAATATAAGGGAGTTAATGGTGAACATCCAGAAAGGGAACCAGCAATCACAAAGAGTCAGCCTGGATTTATCAAGAGTAACCTCATTTCCTTTTTTGATAGGATTCCTAAACTAGCAGTTGAAAGAGGTGAATGTTGTGGACATATAGATTACCTAGATTTTAGCAAAGCTTTTGATTTAAAAAGAAACACAAAAAAGGCACATGCAATTCTGGTGGAAAACTTAGGGACATATGGATTAAACAACAATATTCAGAACCAGTTGGATGGCCAGACTCAATGAACAGTTATTGGATCTATCTCACTGAGGCAGAAGGTCCCCAGTGGAGTACTCCCTGGATATATGCTTGGCTCTGTGCTATTTCATATTCTTATCAATGAATTGAATAAAAATATTCATGGCATATTCATCAAATTTGCACACAGAACTTGGCAGGATGGCTAACACATTGGAACATAAAGTCAGGATCCAAAAAGTTCTTGACAGGCAACAGAATTAGGTTGAATCTAATAAAAATGAAATTCAATAGGGGGAAATGTAGCAGACTATACTTGGACACACACACAAATCAAATTTACAATACTGGGAATCATACATAGATAATTAGTTTGAAAAAAGTTGGGAGGGGGAGGGTAAATGTACTGCTCAATAAGTGAGCAGTGTGATATGGGAGCCAAAAAAATCTAATGCAATCTCAGGTTAAATTAAAAGGGGCAGGGCTTACAGGCACAGGAAGTTAGGAGCTTGTGTATATTCAATAAATAATGGGATTTTCTTGTTTGTTTGATCATTAAACCTCATATGGAGTATTGTGTATATGTCTAGGCATTGATTGAGCTAGGACATTGAAAAGCTGAACTGGGTCCAGAAGGGTCCACCACCTAGGGTAGTAAAAGGCCTTGAATCTATACCATATGGAGACCATCTGAGGAACAAGGCATGTTTAATTCAGAGATGACTCAAGGGGAGACATGTTTGCCGTCCTGTGTATTTGAAAGGTTATCTGTGGAAAGAGTGATTAGACTTATTCTGTAAGGGCCCTCCCCACCCCATCTCCCAAAGCATATTCAGGAACAATGGGTATGAGTTACAAAGAAGCTGATTTAGGCTTTATATCTGTAACAACTTCCTAATTAGAGCTATCCCAAAGAATAATGGACTGACTCAAGAAGTAATGGCTTCTCCTTCATTGCTGGTCTTCAAAGATTGAATGACCACTTATCAAATACATTAGAGTAGAGATTCCTTTCAAGTGTGGGTCAGACTAGATAGTCATTGAGTTTCCTTCCAGCTCTTAAATTCTGTGATTTGTTGATTCTGTTAATTCTACCTCACACTTCTTGGCAGTGTGTGCCAAGGCAAGTCATTTGATCTCTCTGAACTTTATTCTCCTCATCTGCAAAATGAGGTAACTAGAAAACCTCATAGACCTCAAGAAACTTAAAAGAGAAAATTAATATAAAGTACTTTTTGAACCTTATGCACTATGTGAATGTTTAGCTGTTATCATCACTAAAATTTCTACATTCTCCTAAGGAAGACCCCACCCAATCCAATAGAGTATAGTCAAAACAAAAGAGAGATACAAATAATTTATTTTTTAAAATCTTTGAAGCAAATAGATTCAAGTCACTGGAGAAACAAATATAGAACTGCATTAAGCCTCCACTTCCAACATAAAAACCTCCAATAAATCACTCTAATATTCATTAACATTCACACACACAAGAATCCAAGTAATAATAAGAGAATAGGCTAAGGAGGAAGTGGTGAAGCCTCAGGTTCATTTTAATTTTTTCCTCTTATCATACTCAACATTTCTATTACATTCGGAGAATAACACAATGGCCTCCATGAACCTAATTTCATATGTCAAAATGCCCCAGGCTGACAAGCAAGCTGAAAGGATAAACTGTCTTCTTTTTAATGCCCAGGTAATGAACTGGAATCCTATTGGGTTTGAATTTTTATGAAAAAAATGTTAATAACTTTTATTCCCTCAGTTGTAACTCTCTCTGCTCACTATCAATGGTTTATTATTATTGTTGTTATTTTCTGAAATATGCCTCAACTCAATTCAACTTGACAAACATTAAGTGTTTACTATCTGTAAGCAGCATGGTCTCATGGAATCAGGAACTAAGCATAAGAAGATAGCTGAGTTCAAATCCTGGATTCTGAAACTTTCTAGCTATGTGTCCAATGAGCAAGTAGTCACAGTTTCTTTATCTATAAAATGGTAATAATATTACCCATGGTAACTGTCTTCATAGGGTTGTAGTACAAGTCAAAATGTAATGGATATAAGGCTTTGCAAAGCTTAAAGTCATCTGTAAGCCAGAAGACTAGTGTCAGCTGCCAATCTAATAAGTAGATCATTTCTGCCTTTGCCTAACTCACTGGTAAGAACATTGTAAAGTACAGGGCCAATGAAAGATGTTATGGGACTGTCCCTAGAAACCTCTCTTGAATTTGACAATGTAATAGTTGTGACTGCTATTGGCACTTGGTCATTAACAAGATCCAAATTCACCTCACTCACTATATAGTCCATATCTCCCCATCATGTCTGAAAGGATGTCATATGAGACTTGTCTAGCCCTTGGTGGAAAGCTGACAGGGGCCAAACAGAGCCAATTTGATCCCTCTTCCACTTGACAGCCCTTAAAATGTTTGAAGACCAACAACATTCTCCATCTTCTCTTCTCCATGCCAATGTCAGTGGATCATGGGATCATCAACTTCAAACTGAAAGGGATGTTAAAGATAATCCAATCCAATTCCATCATGCAGAGGGGCTAAGTGGCTTGATACTGCAGAGTAGGGAGCAGAATCAGGGTCTGAACAGAGACCATTGACTGCAAATTCAGGTCTTTTCATTGCATCTGTGGCATTCAGTGGATAGAGCAATCGCTGAGCCTGGCATCAGGAAGAACTGAGTTCAAATCTAGCCTCAGACTCTTCCTAGCTATGTGACTCTAGGCAAGTCATTTGATGTCTATCTGTCTCAGTTTCCTCATCTGTAAAATGGGGATGTTAAAATAATAGCACCTATCCCCCAGGGTTATTGTGAGGATCAAATGAGATAATACTTGTAAAAGAGTTTAGCAGAGTTGTGGGTCCACAGGGTTGTTATGAAGAGCCAATGAGACAAAGCTGATAAAAAGCTTTTAAGGGTTTAAGAGAGCCTGTAGGAAGATGGGTTAGAAGAACTAGTAGTATAGCAGTAATATTGCAGCCAGAGTGGTGGTAGGTTATTTAACATAACATGACATGACATGACATGACATGACATGATGTGACATGACACAACACAACATAACAATATGATTACAGCAGCTCTGGGAGGTAGATGTTATTATTATCTCTGTTTTACAGCTGAGAAAACCGAGGAAGAAAGAAGTTAAGTGATTGGCCCAGAGTCACAGCCTGTCACTGCCTGAGGCTGGATTTGAACTCAGGTCTTCCTAACTCTAAGTCCAGCTTTCCATCCAGTGTGATATCTGGCAGCCTCAAAAAACAACAACACTTGAACCCAAGTCTTTCTGACTCAAAGGCCAACTCTTTATCCATGATGTCAGCTGCTTCCTGGGTTTGTTGACTTGAATTGTAGCCCATTTCTCAGGAGATTTACAGAATTATCCCTTACCCTGGGGCTATAACTTCTTACATTTTAGTAGCAGACCTGGTATTTGAGGGTTGTACAGTTAAGTGCATAACATTTCTCATCCACTGATTACAACCACAATGAATCTATTCAGGGGGTTGCAGTCTCCCTTAAGGCCATATTCCTTTATTTATTTTCTCATTGGGATCTTTCCTACTTTCTTGACAGTATCTGCACAGTACAGGTAGATGAGCGGCAAGGCTGGCATTTCCAATGACCACCAAGGGAAACATGAAATAAACACCATCAGAATAAAAATCAGATTAAAGCATCCCACTGTTCTATGGATTTGGATTCAAATATAAAACTTTTGCCACAGAAAGACTATAATTATTTTAATGGCATCTTGCTCCTAAGGCAACTCAAAGCACAAATACATTTAACACTAAGCAGACACCACACAGCTTGGGAAAATAATCACTAAATAATAGAAAAGAGAGGTGATTATATGGAATATATGGAGATTTGTTGCTGATGTTGTCCTGGTTCTCTGATTTTATTGATGTGAGGAAGTCCTGCTATAGAAAATCCTTCTATTAATGGAAATCAGCAATCCACATTTTACCACCCTAAAAGGTTTCTGGGGCACAGAGAGGTAAAGGTTGCCCATGGATACACAGCTTTTGTATATCAGATGCAGGGTTAAAACCTAACTCTTCCTCACACCAAAGCCAGTCTTCAATGGACTGTACAAGGTGACTTGGGATTTCAGTATACAGCAAGGTCATCCCTTACCCTTTATAATATATCCAAAACAAGTCTTATTAAGATAATGTAAGGGTAAAAGACATAAAACAATGTGGTTGATTGAGACCTTCACAAAAATGGGCAGAGGGTCCAGTGCGAGCAAGCCCGGTACTGAGACCTGAAGGCCTGTGCCAACAGCTGAGAGCTAGGATCTGCCCTCATAGAACAGCTCGCATGCATTGTTACCTGGCATTACATGCCAGACACTTTGCTGGGCACAGGCAATACAAAGATAAAATCAAAACAATACTTATCCTCAAGGAGCTTATAGTCTACTGTGGAGCAATAACAAGTTTCAGAATAAAATATACACAAAATAAATACCCAATAATGTGGGTGAGGGTTGGGGGAATGAGGAAAGGATTCTGGGAGGAGGTGACATCTGGACTAAGCCTTGAAAGGGACCAAGGGTTTCAAAGATATGTGGATGAGGATAGAGAGCATGCTTCAATTTACTTCCAAACCCCCAGCATCTTTTCACCAAGTATATCTCTGCTAAGAATCTAGGAAACACACTGGAGACCCAAAGCCCTGGAGAACTAGCTCTTGCACCCTGGATATTTGCTGTCTGCATGAGGGAGGGTTTCTCTTGGCCTGCTAGCTGCAGCAGAGCCCAGCCATGCTTCACATTCCTGCCCCCATCTTCTTGGCAGTGCCCATGGCACCACCTATGTATTCTGCCTCCCACTCTCCCTTCTCCTGATCTGGAGCCATGAATGAATGAACTCCTACATTGCTCCTGGAAGAAATCCATCATTCTCGAGCCCTACAGGCCCCTTCCTTGATTCTGTAACTTCTTGTACCAAATATTAACAGAGAAACTAGATACAGAAAAAATAGGAAATTATTAACAGAGGGAAGGCACTGGAACCAAGAGGGGTTGGGAAGGGCTTCCTTTAGAAAATGAGATTTTAGTTGGGATTTAAAGTAGTCAGGGAAGACAGGAGGGAGAGATAAGAAGGGAGAACACTCCAAGAATGGTTGGGGTGGAGAAGGGTCCAGAGGCAATGTCTGAAATTGAGAGATGGAGGCTCTTGTTCATAGAACAGCCAGGAGGCCAGTGGCACTGAATCAAAGAGTACCTGGTCTGAAATTAAGGGATACTGGAAAGGTGGCTAGAAGCTATAAGGGAGTTTTTAATACTGAGAAGGATTTTGTATTTAATCCTGGAGGCAATAGGGGCTGCTAGAGTTTATCAGGTGGAGGTCTGTGTGACAGGTTGAACCTATCTTTTGGGAAAATCACTTTGGTGGCTAAGTGAAGGATGGACTGGGGGGCGCCAGACTTGAGGAAAAGAGACCCGCCAATAGACAATGGGTGTTTTTTGTTTCTCTTTAGGTGTGTTCAGATCACCATTACCTGGAATATAGCGACTGTTTTAATAAGGGTATTTTTGCTCATTCATCCATTCCAGGCATAAGGTGGATATTGTGTAAAGATGTGGAACAGGGAGGAAGAAGGTCAGGTATGGGATGTGAAAAGCAGACTAGCTTGGCTAGACCAGAGGTACAAACATGAGCTCTGGAGACAGAGACTGGAGCCACATGATGCAGGGCTCTGCATGCCAGACAAGGCAGAATAGAATAGAGCCAATCTAGTTGACACGATAGACAAATGACTCAAATTGCCAAACAATATATAAGTTCTTTGGACATTACATGTTCCAGAAGAAGAGAACCAGAGACAGAGAGCCAGGGGAGACAGAGGGCTCAGAGAAGACAAAAATGAAAAAGAGATCTTGGCATCCAACAGGAGAGGTCTTGAGTTAAGCCATGAAAGATTGGAAAGAGATGGGAAGATAAAAAGAAAAGGACATCCCAGGCTAGGGGAAGAACATGAGGAAAAGCACAAAGGTAGAGAAATATTCGAAAGACATGAGTAAAACAATTATCTGAAAGGAAAGGGTTCCTAGGTATCTGTAGTGAGAAATAAGACTGGAAAAAAGGAAGTTCAGTTCAAACCCTAGAGGGCTCTGATCTGCCAAGGTCAGGAATTTAGAATTGATCTCAGAGAACCACTGGACATTTCATTTTTACAACAACCAGATTGATATTTCTAATGCCAAAAATCTGACCACATCGCTTCCCTTGCTCAAGAAACTCCAGTGGCTCCCTATCATCCCTACGATTGAATAGCAACCCCCCTAAATTCAGCATTAAAAATTCATCCATCCCAACCTGGATATGGCCAACCTTGCCAGACTCATGGATGGTACATTTTTCCCCTTTGTGCAAAATGTATCCATGCCACATCATCTCATTTGCTGTTCCCAGTAGATGCTATTATACCTCCTGACTTCATAGCTTTGCATAGGCTGTCCTGGAATGCACTACCTCCTCACCTCTTCCTCTTAGAAGACCTAGTTACCTTCAAGGTTCAGGGGAAGTGACTCCTACTATATAGGAGGCATCCTGAGCCCTTTCCTCACCTTGTTAGTGACCCCCTCCAATGACTCTAAAGTCTTTTACTTTTTTATGTATTTACTGCTTTCTCCCTCCTCCCCCACAATACATACATTTATTGGTGGCCACACCAATCTCTGGAAACTATATTTTACTTAATTTATGTACATTTTTCATTTACTTTTCTGTATATATGTTGTTCCCAACAGAATGTAAATTCCTTGAGGTCAGTGGTTGTTTTATTTTAATCTCTCTAGCCCAAGTTCCTATCACATAGAAGTTACCTCATAGACACTCTTTGAATGAAATGAACAAATAAAAAAAGAGTCCCCAGCAGGACTTTTATAAATAATAAGAAAATGTATCCTGGGAGTCAGAGGTGAGGAAGATGGACTACATCTCCTGCCTACGGCAGGCCTCATTCTCAATGAAATATGCACAACACTGAACAGTGGAGACAGAACTTCCAGGCCAATGCAGCCAATGTTCCCCATGCAAAATATTTTCATTCCCATCACCATCACTCAGATACACACACACACACACACACACACACACACACACACGGATGCAAAGGAAGATGTCATCTCATCACTGAGTTGCCCTCAAGTGACAGATACTAAGATAGCATGTCTACCTTGCATTGCTTACCTTGCACAAGTACGCATTTAGTATTAGTACCTTTTGCATAGTAGGATACCATTGGAAATCCTTTCCCATCAAACACAGCTTTGGAAAATGGAGCACTAAACACCCTAAGAGGTTTTCAATCTTTCTCCACTGAAGGTCTACTCTGAAGCTGGGTTATGGTGGGTAGGGGCTTAAATAAGATCATGTCAGGGTGAAGAATATTTTGCTAGGTCCTAACAAAGTGGAAAGGCTTAAAGAATGGTCCTGGTGATGAATTCTCCATCAGTATGTATAGGTGTATCTCGATGTAGAGGTAGAGGAAGAGGACAGTGAAATAATTTTCTAGCCAAACAAATGACAAGCAGGATGATTTCAGAAAGGCCTGGAAAGACCTGTATGAACTGATGTATAGTGAAGTTAGCAGAACCAGGAGAGCATTGTGTCAACTATTCTCAGCAATACAATGATCCAAGACAATTCCAAAGGACTAATGATGGAACATACTATCCACCTCCAAAGAAAGAACTGGTATTGATTAAATACAGATTGAAGCATGATTGATTTTTTTCTTTTATTCAAGTTTTCTTGTATAAAATGACTTAATATGGTAATGCTTTACATAATTGCACAGGAATAACCTATATCTGATTGCTTACTACCTCAGGGAGGGAGGAGGGGAAGGAAGGAGGGAAGGAGAGAATTTGGAACTCAAAACTTTAAGTGAAAATGTTTATTACTATTTTTAAAAAGGAAAGAAACATTCTTGTTCGTCACATGAGAAGAGTGGTCCATGCTTTAGGGAGGCTCTAAATTGAGTAAGGACTCTCATGATTCAAGATCCATGATTTTCTGATCCCATGACCCTCCACTTCCAAAATTCTGTGACTCCCATGGGAATCTGATCTCCAAAGAAGATCTTGTTTGTGTAGAGATGTCACAAGCAAATTAAATGTATTTCAATTTACAGAGAAAGAAATTAGGTAATCTTCTCCAAATTAGACTTTTAAGATAGTGTATCCAATGTAGACTTTATTCTAGATACAGTCAATTCTTTTAAGCCATTAGTTTAAGATTCATCCATCCTGGGGGCGGCTAGGTGGCGCAGTGGATAAAGCACAGGCCCTGGATTCAGGAGTACCTGAGTTCAAATCCGGCCTCAGACACTTGACACTTACTAGCTGTGTGACCCTGGGCAAGTCACTTAACCCCCATTGCCCTGCAAAAAAAAAAAAAAAAAAAGATTCATCCATCCTGAATTTGAGTTCTAAACTAAGATATAACCTGGGGCAAGTCCTTTAACCTTCTGGTCTTCTGCTTTCCCATCACTGAATTAGGAAAAATAATACTGGATAATACATACCTCATCAGGATGCTTGGAAGCCAGGAATAGACAAGAGGGAACTGTTAGAACTTTAAACTAAAGCACAACAGAAAAAATCAATTTCTAGTATAACAATGGTGTCATGCAGAAAATGAAATCTACAACACCTTATAATTTGGGGAGTTAAATCCAAACAGGCATGTTCAAAAAAGATGTTATTAATTTTGAAGTCAATGGGGTTCCAATTGCAGATCAGTAGTACAGAATAACTGAAAATATCCCTAAGGAAGCATCTTCTGGTTCCAAGTTCCCATACTTGAATTTATGTAAAACATTTATCCAAGGATTTCATATCCAGAAAATGAAGTAGGATGGAAGAATTTCAGAATGAGAAAGGACTGCAAGGGCCATCTATCAATAAGCAAGCACTCATGAAGTGCTCACCATGCACAAGTCACTTTTCTAAGCCCTTGGGAGACAAAGAACCAACTGATTCCTAGCCTCAAGGAACTTAAGAGAATCTCTTCAAGTATGGATCCCGATGAGTGGAAAAACAGTCTTTGCTTAAAGACACCCCACGGTACTTGGCTGAAAGGTCAAAACCTTAGATCTGAATTCTGAATCTTTCTCTGTTCAAAGTGACACCAAAGAATTAGGGTCTTTCACCCCATCATCTCCAGGTGAAATTTTCCTAGGATAATTTTAGGAATTGATTGATTTTGACAAACCTGTGAATGCTACCAAAGGATATAAAGAGAATAGCACCTCATTTCATAGCAAATTAAAATTTCTTTCAAGGTGTTTTCCTTACAATGACGTGGCCATGGGCTTAGAGTCAAAAGACCTTAGTTTGAATCCTGGCTCTCTGCTATTTACTATCTGTGTGACAGTAAAATAAATAAATAAGCAAGTAAGCAAGCAAGCAAGGAAGCAGACAGACAAACAAATAAATGAATGAATGAATGCAAAATAAAACAAATGGATAGATGGATAAATAGATGAATGAATAAGTGAATAAATAAGCAAATGAATGATTGAAGAGATAAGTGAATTAATGATTGATTGAATATATAAGTTAATGAATAAGTGATGATTATTATAATAATAATAATTAGTACTTGTACAGCACTTTGAAGTTTACAAAATTCTTTACAAGTTTTATCTCATTTTAGCCTCACGACAACCCTGAAAAGAAGATGCTATTACTATCCCTAATTTAAAGATGAGGAAATTGAGGCAGGTAGCATAAAAAGACTTGTCCAGAGTCACATAGACCAAATTTGAACTTTGGTTTTTCTGATTCTGGGTCCTTTCTTCTATACACTGTACAACCCATCTTCTTAGTCACTTATATTCCCTAGGCTTCAGTTCTCTCATCTGTAAAATGGAGGGGCTAGAGTAGATTAGTGGTGTCAAACTGAGATAGAAACCCCCAAAATTAATATTATCAATATTTTATTTATTTTGTTAAATAGTTTCCAATTACATTTTAATTTGTTTTGGAGTCAATACAACTCTGTCTATAATTTCATGATTCTCTTCAGCTCTAAGTCACTGATATTATAATAATACATTGTATGAACAACCCAGTGAGGTAAGTGATACAAAGGTGAACATCACTATTTCAGAAGATGATGATTATAATATTAAAGTTCTTGGCAAAAAGCATCTCAGCTGGGTCTCATAACAACCTTGTAAGTCATATATAGTAGGTATTACTACCACTCCCCTTTACGGATGATAAAAATTGAGACTCAGAGAAGATCAATGGCTTTCCCAAGATCCCCAAACCATGTCAGAACCACCTCTTAAATGCAGTTCTCCTTATTTGAGTACTGCTTTGTGTTTTGGTTCCACATATTGAAAAACAAAAAGCTACAGATAAAAGGTTTTAGCACTTTGATAGAGATAGATAGCTGTGTATATATATATATATATATATATATATATATATATATATATATATATATATATATATATATATATATATATAATAGAATTTTGATAGATTACATAGGAAAGAGAATCCAAAGATTATGGCTGCACTGAGTAACATTCATACACCCAAGAACTACTAGTTAAATTCTGTCAAAAAGCAGCAGATAGTAGGTAATGGGAGAGGGGTTGCATTGTTGGAGATCATTAGAAAATTTCTGGTACTAAGAAAATTCGAGTTGGCAGGAGAACAAATGTGAATGGGCAAAGATGGATGAGCTCCTGTTGACAATCACTTCATCATCCCTAACAGCTTCCACCTGGCAGGCGGTGCCCCTTATGGATTAGAGCCCAAACAGGTGTTTGCAAGTGACGCTTCCTTTCCCCATTTTCTGCCTTTGGCTTGAAGTTTGAACAGGCTTCCTATTTTCCCCTACTGTTTCATAAAGAAGTATTTTTAAAACACTTCTAAAACAATAATCATCAACATAGGACCCCTCATGGAAAGAGCTCAAAATTGCTGAAGATGACTCAATGCAACAAACATTTACATTCCCCAGACTGTTGTCCCAATCATGTCAGGAGGCACATGTGTTGCTCTAAAAAGAAAAAACATTAATCAGTCAAGTCCAAAATGGAGGGAATGTGTCTGGTGAGATTGAATCCTAAAGGATGCTCAAGGTGACTATACTAATCTTTCCCCAAAATGAATGTCTGTCTTACTTTATTTTTCTTTCTTTCTCTCTTTTCTCTTTCTTTCTTCCTTCTTTCCTTCCTCCCTCCCTTCCTCTTTCTCTTTCTTTCTTTCTTACCTTCTTTCCTTCTAGCGCAAACGAGATCATCTACTTTAAGGACAAAGTACCAACACCATTAAAAAATTAATCAGATTTTTATTTGGGAGTTGGAAAAAATCAATAACTGCAGCAAAATGGATTTGAACATTTGGGGGCCAGGGAGAAATGTTTCCTTGCCAGAATATTTGTTATTTGGACTGATGTACAGTTTGATGGACAACCTATATGGCTTGTTCAGCAGTATATTTGAGTGGAAGACATAAAGGGAGGGGAGGCAAGAGGAAGAGAGGCAGAGAAACAGAAAAAGACAGAGAAAGAGGTAAAGATAATGAAAGAGAGAGGAAGGAGGGAGGCAGATATAAATAGACAATGAGAGGGAGAGGGAGAGGGAGAGGGAGAGGGAGAGGGAGAGGGAGAGGGAGAGGGAGAGGGAGAGGGAGAGGGAGAGGGAGAGGGAGAGGGAGAGGGAGAGGGAGAGGGAGAGGGAGAGGGAGAGGGAGAGAGAGAGAGAGAGAGAGAGAGAGAGAGAGAGAGAATGTCTTTGTTCCTAAATTTCTCCATATGTCAATGAAATAAATACTAATAGAATCCCAGCTTCCAGCACTGAATAACAGATAGTGAAAATGAATGACATAGGAAGTGGGAGACCAGCTCACTTTCTTGGATTCATTTCCATACCAAAACATGTATTAGACAGTATTATATACAGAACACTCTACTATGTGTTGGAAATATAAAGAAAAAAGAAAGAAGTAGCCCCTGCCCTCAAGGACCTTCTATTCTACTGGGCCAGGGGGAGAGGAGGAACAATACATTAAACAGAGAGGTCTCTGCCATTCAATTCAACAAGCATTTGTTAACCCCTTCCTAGATACCAGGCCCTCCACCACTCAGTGCTGGTATTACAAACATTTTTTCAAAACAGCAACAAAGGGACATCTGCCTTCAAGTAGCTTATATTATACTGAGGGAAAATAATGAGTAAAATAAAGATGAGAAGGTTAGATTTAAGTGCACAGAATATCACCACCAAGGGAACCCTTCTTCTTGCCTTCCTCCCTCAAGACATATCCCTCTCGTTTGCACCCCGACTGGAATGAGATGAGAGTCACCAATTCTATTACTTCTAATGAGAAAGAAAAACAACAGGTGTTGCTATCTTAAGGTCTTTCACATTTACCACCAGATTTGCCTTTATGTCCTACTTACCTCCCCCTATGTTGTCACCTGACCTAATGGTGTAACATATGGAACCTTGGGACTTTCCTTCTTCCCTGCAGCTAAATTCTCTTTTAGATGGTGCTTCCTTAATTTAGTATATGAGTTTCCCTAAGAAGAAAGACATTTCCACATTTTTAAATTTGTATTCTGAATGCTTACTCAGTGATTGTCACATGAGTTCTTAATGAATGCTTTTTTCTTCATAAGGACACACAAAATGTATCCAAAATACATTTATAAAAAAACTGTTTGGAGGGAGAGGGGTTGCTGACCACTAGGGAATCAGTAAATGCTCTCAGAGAACATGGGCCATGATCTGAGCTTTGAGAGTCAGAGGGATTCACTGAGGCACCAGTGATGAGGGGAGGCGTGCAGAGGAGAAGAATGTCATAAAAGGGAAAGAAAACTTCCAGAACTTGGGAAACAGTGGAAAGTTAAGGGTATGAAGAAGAGTGTGGGTTTCAATACAAACTATGAGTAAATCTCAGGAACTTCAAAAAAGCAAACTATAATTATTTACTCAATGATAATTCACTACCATCAAGTCAATTTCTTTTCTTTCACCTCTTCTCCAAATCCTGATTGCACATGTTTCTGTCTCTTGCTGGAACAAGAGTTCAACCAATGTGTTGTGATCTATATAGCAATAAACAGCAAAGGCGAGCCATTGCAATTATCTTAAAAATAATCAATACTTGGAAATGATGTGGGCTTGCTGCAAACATCTGAAATTGTTTTACAATTGGATTTTTTCCACAACTCCATCATTTTTTATTCATTATATTTTTAGTCAGGAGAAGGAATTTGACCTGCATGTGTTAAGAGGAAAGAAAATCATTGAAGTGACATCAAATTAGGCACCATTATCTTTTTCTGAATGAAAATGCTGCCCAACATTTAAACAGTCAGGGCCACTGCATTCAGCAACAACAGCTCCTTTTTGAGGGTGTTCTTAAGAACTATAAAAACATTTTTTTCAACATATCAAATCAGGATTTAAGGGAATAAATTGATGTTGTTGACCATTACCCTTTCTTGAAAGCAGAGGTTTTCCTGGAACATGAAACTAAAAAGCTATGCCCTTGGTGCCTTCATATTTGGCCATAATAAAATGTGCACTCTGGAACAGACAATCACTGATCTAAAAATACAAGAAGGTACTCTTCCTTTGTCACCTTGCCAGCCAATCTGCAAATGTCTCACATAGAAACCAGCATTCTGTCTTCTGAGGTATCTATACAAGTTATCCTATGCAGTCATGGAGAACCTTGAAATAGTACATATTCTGCTTCCATATCTTTGTAAGAGAGGGACAATGTGGGCACTGGTCATGACCAGCCCCAATAAAACTCGACTCAGTTTATGTAGTCATGAGATTTAGTCATAACTGCAAAAATGTGGTCATGTCTTGACTAGTTATAAACAAATCTCTTAAGACTGGGCCCACCTCTCAGGGCCATCAGAAAGCTGAATTGCTAGCTCTGAAGGCAGTTTGGGAGTCAAGAGATGGAAGAAGAATGAGCCCCAGAATGAGCCCCAAGAGAGTTTTGTTCTTCATGTAGATGGAGAGGGTTTGTCTATCACTCCTCTTCCAATGGACATGGCATCTAAATGAAACTAGGAAAGAGGGAGAAAGTTCATCCAGAAGTGGGAGAGTTTGCTAGTTCAAAAGAATTCACAACATGATCAAGGGCTCTCCCATTGTAAAAGGTGGTAACCTTTTCTATAAAAGGGCAATAAGACATAGTGGGTTCCCTCTCATTGAGAGTCTTTAACTAGAGGGTTGTTGACTTCTTATTGGTTACATTAGGGATGCAATTCCATTTAGGGTATGGTTTACACTAGAGAGTTCTGTCTATTTTTAAAAGCTTGTAATTCTATGATTCTATATCTTTCCAGGCTCATTTCAAATTCCATTACTTCAATGCACTCTCCATTCCAGTTCCATTGGCCTGCTAGTTGTTTCCTCACAAATCACCTCTATGTCTTAGAATCCTTAGGTTTAGGCAAAACACAGCTTAGTTGCCATCTCTTACACGAACCCTTTCCTATTCTGCCATTGTCAATGCTCTTGGAATTCTTTTTTTGTTATTTTTGTTTTGTATACTCCTTGCATTTGCTTATCAGTTTACATGTTACATTACAACCAGAAGAATGAAGGCTCCTTTAGGCCAGGTGCTGTTTTCAATTTTGCCTTTTGCATCCTCAGCACCTGAGACAGAGCCTTGCAGCAGCAAATGATAATAATGTTTATTGATTGAGAATGATGGAAAATGAAATAAGAATATGGCAGCTCAGCAATATTTGGGCAAACTATGATGACTGTGAGTAGATTGCTTCCTGGAGAAAGACACATGAGATCTGCTAAGTGAATTTCCTTACCAGTACCCTACCATTGTTTTAAAAATGCCTGCTAGATGTTCTATGAACTAAGGATTGCCTCTTACATGCATTTGATTGTCAAAATACCTCCAAGAAATCCATGTGCTCAGAAAGCAATGACCTAATTGACTGTTTCTGCAATCTCAATCGCCATGGGTGCTGCTTCATCTGTACACTGATGATAATGAATATGAAACCTTGAGGGATTTCTCATCCATTCTTTTGTTTGTTTGTTTGGGTTTTTTGTGGGACAATTGAGGTTAAGTGACTTGCCCAGGGTCACACAGCTAGTAAGTGTTAAGTGAGGCTGGATTTTAACTCAGGTCCTCCTGAATCCAGGGCCGGTGCTCTATCCACTGCACCACCTAGCTTCCCTCATCCATTCTTTTTTTTTTTTTTTTAAGTGAGGCAATTGGGGTTAAGTGACTTGCCCAGGGTCACACAGCTAGTAAGTGTTAAGTGTCTGAGGCCGGATTTGAACTCAGGTAGTCCTGAATCCAGGGCCAGTGCTCTATATACTGCACCACCCAGCTGCCCCCCCCATCCATTCTTAAGGCTTGAAAAGAGGAGAGGGATACCATCACTGAATTTATACTGAACATTACAACTTGTGCTGGTCAAATAATTTCATAGATTGATCCTGTTGGGGTAATCCTGAAATGACCCCAAGGTGATTTTTAAAGACATTGAGGTGACTCGTAGCTGCCAAATCATTGGATTTTCTAATAACCCAATAATACTGCTTTCAATTCAATTTAGTCAAACAAACATTAGTTAAGTGCCTACATTTATTAAATTATTAGATTCTAGGCATGGGAGAAACAAAGACAAAAACCAAGAAGTTGTTGCTATCAAAATTCCCCATTCTACTAGGAGATACACCATGCAGACAATGAAATACATGCAGGTAGATACAAAACAAACAAAAACATCTTTCGTGGTTTAGCATCAATAACTAGGGGAAAGAGGTAAGGCTTCATGTACAATGGGACACCTGAACTAAACCCAGAAGGAAATTAGGAATTCTACAAGGGAGAAGAGGTGAGGAAAACTACATTTCCAGCATGGGAAATCTCTTTTGACAATGAGAAACAGAACACAGATAAATGAAAGGACATTGGCATAGACTGTGGTTATTAAAGGGATTTAAAGCAATCATTACATCGATGAGGACAAAGAGCCCAGAACCCATCTCAGCTAGTAATCATTTGACCTTCCTGCCAAACTGAGAGGCCACAAGGCTGTAAAAATACTCATTTTCAAAATGTTACAAGGGAGGATGGAAGAAGATTATGAGTCACATCATGTCACAATACAAAATAGTGATGAAAGGCAACATGAGAATGCAAAAAGTTTGGTATGAGATTCAACTAAGCCAGATCATCCCAAAGTCTATAAAAAGGCCATAAATATGGACAAATAATGAAACAGGCCTCTCTAAATTTCTGCTACAAATTATATTCATCCTTGATGTCAGTGGAGGACCACATTTATACTCTCAGAACCTTGGTTCCTCATGTTTTGTGTGAGGAAGTAGAAAAAAGTTTCTTTAAAACCAATGAATCAATCAATCAATCATCATGCTCTTACTTTGTGGCAGACACTGAGCTAAGTGCTAGAGATATATACAAAACACCAAAGCCTACCCTCAAGAAGCTTACATTCTACTGGGTGAGACACTATGTACAAAATGAATAACTATAAGTATACGAAATAAATTGAAGGTGACCAAAGAAGAGAAGTCTCCATCAGGTGGAGGACCAGGAAATTCCTCCTGAAAGAGACACTTCAGACAAGCTTTGAAGGAAGTGACATGAGATGAAGTACAGTGTTTGAGGAACACCACTGAGGCCAGTATAATTGGGCCATGCATAAAGTTTACAGAGGGTAGTAATGTGTCAAAAAAATAAAAACCTGGAACACTTGGGAAAGTCCAAGTTGTGAAAGGCTTTAAATGTCCAAAAGAAGAATTTCTATTTTATCCTGAAAGCACTGAAGAACTCTTGGAATTTATTGGATTTAGGGAAGAAACAGTCAAGACAATGCTTTAGGGAAATTACTTTGGAAAGTATGGATTGGATAGGGGAAAGCCTCAAGGAAGTTAGAAAGCTGTGGCAATATTTCAGGTGAGAATTGGTGAGAAGTTGAATTGGGAGGGTGGCTTTGATATGTGAGAAAAAAAAATCTCACAAGAGGATAAAGTCTATTGAGGCAGCTAGAGGATGCAACAGTACACAGAGCCCTGGGCCTGGATTTGGGAAGACCTGAGTTCAAATCATCTTAGACACTGACCTACTTTGTGATGCTGAGCAAGTCATTTCACCTTTGATTGCCTCGTTTTTCTCATAAGTAAAATGGGAATGTAGTAACAGTTCCTACCTTATAAATTTACTGTGAGGATTAAATGAAATAACATGCATGAAGCACTTTGTAAAACTTAAAGTGCTATAATAATTCCAGATAAAATATGTAAAATGATTGCCTCATGTTATAACTGCTTCAGCACCATAAAGTTATTGTAAAGATTATCTATAATATATCAAAAGTACTCTATGTGGGGTTTTTTTAATGTGAAAAGAGAATTGAATTTGCAAACAACTTTTCTGAATTTTGCAAACAACATTTTAGAATATCTCCATTCACACCACTGGGAAAGCTGCAGCAAATATGAGAATCCTGGTCTCCTGTTACTATGAAAAAAGTATTTGATTCAGCAGAGCAAAATACAGCCTTAAAGTCTCAACCTTGTAGAAAGTGTGTCCCAGGCAGATGTGAATATCGTCTGAGATTTCTTAATAAATGCAGTTAAAGAGGAAACAATAAAGCAGGAAAAGCACTGCAGTCAGAGCCTATTGCTTTACTGCATATAAGAAACTTGCTACTTGTGTAAATTCACTTCTCCTCAGGCCTCAGTTTCTTCATCTCCAAATGGAGGGGGTTGGACTAAATGACCTTAAAGGTCACTTCCCGCTCAAATCCCAACGTCTGATTTTGGTTTTGTTTTTGTTTTTTTGTGAGGCAATTGGGGTTAAGTGACTTGCCCAGGGTCACACAGCTAGTAAGTGTCAAGTGTCTGAGGCCTGATTTGAACTCAGCTCCTCCTGACTCCAGGGCTGGTGCTCTATAATGCTCCATCTACCTGCCCTGCGACCTCTGATTTTATGATTATCAACAATAAACGGGCCTAATTTTTCCTTGTTAGGTGCCATATTCCCTTCCCTGACAGTCTTTAAGTACAGTTTACATGACCATTTCTTGAGTGTGTTGTTGGAGGGACGCTTGTTCAAGCATGGGCTGAAGCAGGCAGCCACTGAGGTCCATCTGAACTCCAAACTTCTGTGACTGATAAATGAAATAGAGAAACATATGCTCACCAAAGGTGCTCACTAGTATCATGGGGAAGCTGTGGGGTAGGGTCAAAATAAAAAGGAATAATTCTTATGGTTGAAAAGGTTTTCCAGATTCTCCTATGGGGGGAAGACATGGTGAAAACAACAGGATGCTAGAGAGCCTACTCAATGGAATTTGTTGTTGTTGTGTAGCCGTTGACTCATTTCAGTTGGGGTGAACTCTTCATGACCCCATTTGGAGTTTTCTTGGCAGGGATACTAGAGTGCTTTTCCATTGCCTTCTTCAGCTCATCTTATGGATGAGAAAACTGAAGCAAAGAGGGTCAGGTGACTTGTCCAAGGTCCCAGAGCTAATAAGTGTCTTCAATCAGAATTGAACTCATGACAATGCATCTTCCTAACTTCAGGCCTGGAACTCTATACGCAAAAGAGAGCAATCCAATGACCCATACAGGGAAAGCCAAATGGAAAAAGGATGCCTATTGCTATAAAACAGCATGCAGACCATCCATCAATGGCTAGGCATTACAGATAGACAATGACCTATGCCCAAAGTAGAAGGAAGGAGGTATGCTCTCGGTTGTATTTCGGCTTGCACCAGGAAACTTCACATCACTTTCCACCATTCTATCCCTTCTACCTGACACAAAAATCTGTTTGTGGCTGCAGAGTTCCTCTAGAGATGTTAGGCTGATAAGAATCAGAAAAAAATACAAATGTTTATAACTCTGAAACTGAAGGTAAATTAGAAGGCAGTGAATGGAAGGAAGCACATTGGATGCAAAGCCAGCCATACCATATTACCAATAATGGCTTGAAAATAGGCAAGAAATGGTTCCATTTACCTCCCTTCATTGCCAAAGTAGAGAGTCTATGGCTGTGGAATGCTGAATATACTGCTAGATATGGGGTATATAGAGGCAAATCTTTCTGAATTACTCTGACTCTCTCTCTCTCTCTCTCTCTCTCTCTCTCTCTCTCTCTCTCTCTCTCTCTCTCTCTCTCTCTTTCTCTCTCTCTCTCCTCTGTGGTGTGGGTGTGTGTGTGCGTGGGTGTGTCCGTGTGTGTCTGTCTCTCTCCCCTTCTCTCCCCACTCTTTCTCTCTTGCTGTTTCATGCATGGAATGGCTTTTTCATCAAGAAAAGGAAAGGGATATATTAGGAAACAAAGGTGATATAAAAACAAATAAAATACAAAATTATACAAAATGTTAAAAAAATTAAAGGGGGGCAGCTAGATGGTGCAGTGGATAAGCACCGGCCCTGGATTCAGGAGTACCTGAGTTTGAATCCAGCCTCAGACACTTACTAGCTGTGTGACCCTGGGCAAGTCACTTAACCCCAATTGCCTCACAATAAAAAAAAAATTAAAAAAAAAATTAAAGGGATGCAAGGAAGACAATTTAATTTTCTCAGAAACTCCTCCCCTCCCCCAATAAATCACAATCAATGACTCACTAAATCCCAGGTAGCTACAGGAGGCAGGGGGAAGTGAAAAGACCATTTAGCCAATCCCAAGGCCAACACTAAGGTCACCATACCAAGCCTGGCTCTGGTGTAGAAGATGACCATTCAGGAAGTGTTATCACAAAAAGAGGGAGTCTAGTCATTTAGATGGATAACCTGGGGAGCTGCGATATATAGATGCCTAATGGAAGACCTCCAGTATGTCACCTAAATGCTGGTAGGGAGAGGATGGGGAGGGCATAAGAAACAGGATTTACCAAAGGACACAAATTAGAATCACAAAGGACAAGAAGCCATCAATGGGCTATGATAGCTACCCCCTGAGGGGATGCCTGCATTGGTTGGATCACTTGTCCATTTAAGACAATCTCACCAGATAATATAATTTACTGACAGCCCAGGGCCCTCAGTCCTCTTTTTTCCAAAAGCAAATGTAGCCTGCTCTAAGGGGCAGACTATCTCTGACCAGCCAGGTTTATTTATGTTGGATTTTGCTAAAATGGTTGGTCTGGATGTTCTGAGTGCCTGCCAAGGCATAATTCACTAAGCAGTGTCAAGGTTAGACCTTGGTGCCAATAAAGATTCATTAAGTATGAAATACAATATCAGCAGTGTCTTTGTAATGACCTGAGCGCTAATTTTGGCTCATAGTTCTTGAAGTTCCCAGCAAAATTAAAAGTAGCAAGGAGAGCTGATTGGCAGTTTCTAACTCAAATTCTACATGATAAAATTCAAGTGGGAGTCCTGGCACACCACCCATATAGTGAGACACAGCTAAAATTACTTTTGAAATACCATCCAGAACTCCACACCATTTTTCCTGATGCCTGATCAGGCTCTGGAGCTGGTCATGTCTGTCTGTCTGTCTTTCTGTCTCTGTCTCTGTCTCTCTGTCTCTGTCTCTCTCTCTCTCTCTCTGTCTCTCTCTCTCTCTCCCCCTCTTTGTTTTTTGTGTGGAGATCCCCTCCCCCAAGACCTCCGCAGGAGGTAGAGGTGACCCTGAGCTCCTGGAGGCAGTGCCAGGGACACACAAGTACTGGCAGCTCCCACTAGCTGGAAAGACTTCGAACATGGTCCTGGTGACAAATTACCCATCATCCTGAGAGAGCAAACAGCCCAGCTCAATGGAGGATGCTTTTCACCAGAAGGTTATCCACCAGGGGATGAACTATTTTCAGCCACGGGAACTCACGAAGACCATGGACCCAGAAGGGGGGACAGTACAGAAAAGGAAAGGAATAGAGGAGAGGGAGATAAGGAGAGGGCATGGTGCAGGGATAAAGGAAAAGCCTCAGAGTCTCAGTGCCCTGGGGTCAAGGCCTTCCGCTGTCACAGGCCAGCTGTGTGACTGAACAAGTCACAGAAAACAATGTTCAATGAGCTTGAGCAGCTGCCTAGACCAGAACAGTGTGACCCTGGTGTCAATGTGCAATGTTATCATAGGTCTAACACTTCCTTCCCCCAAAATATAATTCAGCTACACAAATACTTAAGAACTAAGGTGGGTACCTTTAGGGAAGGCTTTCCATTCAAGCTACTTGGTGGTTTTGAAACATCTTATTTTGGAAAGGCTGAGTTTGTGTTTGTGTATGGCTATGTTCTCTGGCTCTGATCTCATTGTCATTCTGCCTCTTCCTCTGTGCCTCTCTGTTTCTATCTCTCTGTCTCTGTCTCTGTCTCTATTTCTCCATCTCTCTCTGTCTCTTGTCTCTTTCCCTGTATCTGTCTGTCTCTCTGTTTCTGTCTCATTGTCTCTGTCTCTCTGTCTTTCTGTCTCTGTCTCTCTCTGTCTCTGTCTCTCTCTCTCTGGCAGCCTCAGTTTCCTCTTCATTTGCAAAATGAGGGAGTTAAAATATGACGCCTAAGGTCCCATTGAACTCTGAATATATGATCTCATAACCAATTCCAACTGACCTCATTCTCTCATCTCTCATTCCTTACACCAAAGCCAGAGGATATAACAATAGCCATCGTCATGATCTTTACCCTTTTTGTACCTCAGTTGCCTTATATGTAAAATGAGGGAGATTAGACAAGATAGTTTCTAAGGTCCTTTCCAATTGCAGATCTAAAATCCTAAGATGTTATATTCTTAATCAGATCTCCATTTTACATTTTTCAAAGTATCCAATCAATGTTGTAAAAAAAAATCTTTAAAACTGTAGTTTTGAAATAACATTGTAAACATTATAAAAGAAAATTAAGAAAGATCAACAAAAAGATAGATTATTTCATACTCATAATAATTAAACTAACCATGATGGGTAAAGTACAAAGATGGAACGAGCTTCCCAAGTATAATAACACCAATTTATCATGCAAATGACCTTGACCTTGAACTGATTACCAACTGGTGTTCACTCAAGGCTGGAAGCAATGAGAGGTGTTTAAAAAATCAATCCAACTTAATATTCAATTAAATGAAAGAATGCATAGAGAGGGCTTTGTAAACCTTGAAGCACTAACTACATACAATGTGATCATTACATAATGGCATTATATAATATTATTATGTAAGGAAACTTCACCTAATCACATACAATATGCTTACTATTTCCAGGCACAAAGAATACAAAGACGAAAATGACACAGCTCTTGCCCTCAAGGAGTTTTTGATCAAATGGGGCAAAGGAAGAAAGAGGGGGTCTAAGTTTTGGATGCAGGAGGTGGATTTTCTATAAGGAGAAGTTTAGATTATTTAAAACACTGTGGAACTCTTTCAATAGTATCTTCCCATTCTCTTTCTCCTACTCATAATAATTTTTTTTTTTAGTAAGGCAATTGGGGTTAAGTGACTTGCCCAGGGTCACACAGCTAGTAAGTGTTAAGTGTCTGAGGTCGGATTTGAACTCAGGTACTCCTGAATCCAGGGCCGGTGCTCTATCCACTGCGCCATCTAGCTGCCCCTCATAATCATTTTTAAAATGATAATAGATGGGAACCTACAACTGGTCACACAATGCCCTAAGGTACAAAAGGACAAGCATAGTATTCTCTACCCAGAGATGGAGACTATACCATATAGTCAATAGCTAGATAATAAGAGTTCTGGGAGTCAGGGGGGAAGGGAGGGGGAATTGGGTTACTGTGGAAACCAAAACATTGAGCACATTGTAAAGAAACCATGAATCAAGCACTTAATGTACAGATTATCATAATATTTTAAAGACAATTACTTAGAGGTGACACAGACAAGTAGATAAGAGTGCTAGGACTTAAAGTCAGAAAGACCTGGATTCAAATTCTGCTTGACACTTGCTACCTGGGTGACTTTGGGCAAATCACAAATTCTAGTACAACTGCAAAGGATTTGTCTACTACATGGTCAACGGGTTGTCATCTACAACATAAAGAAAGCCAATGACCTACAGCGGGTAGGCAATTCTCTGAACTGGTCCCTCAGGGAGAAAAGAAAAAGTATTCTAAGGCAGATGCTGGAGCCAGACAATGAGATAGGCCCAGAATTGAGTAGATTAGACTATAGTTGGAAAATAGCACTGAACCTTCGAAAAAGCCAAGCTGTTCCCTTGAACAAGATCTATTTTTCTAATTCAAAAAATTCTCTCAATATCAATGGATGGTTGACAATCGTGACATACTACAACCTTAAGATCAAAAAATTGTGGATAATCAAATATGGAAATACCTAGAGGGGCATGATTAGGAGAGAGCATATTACTATTAATAACACAGGCAAAAAGGGGTAGAGAAAATCCAGGAAATATAAAACTGGAGCAAGAGAGAGAGTGAGAGGGAACAAGAGAGAGTGTGAGAGAAAGAGAGAGGTCAATCCTTCATCATTTTTTACCTGGACTATTGCAAGTGTCTCTGAATTAGTGTCCTTATTCCTGGTACTCCCCTGTTTAAGAATCATTGGTAGCTCCCTATTGCCTCCAAGATAAAATATAAACCACTCTGCTTGGCATTTGAAGCCCTCTATGATATGGCTCCAGGCTACATTTGGAAGATAATTTTATATCATTTCTTCATTCCAAAGTAGCAGACTTGGGATGCAATTCCAGATCTTTTGACTCAAATCCTGAAATAGTTCCCACTTGACCACAAGACATTTGAGTGTTATGTAAATAAAAGCTTTTACTCTTTACTAAATTCCTTATTTATATAAGAATCATATCTGCATTATTAAGTATTTCCAATCTGTGAATGCACCCTTTCTCCCCTCCTTGCTATCAGATTACAAATTTCATTAGTCCATTTAAATGCTCCCAAGTCCCTGGATCTTTGTGCACAATGATGCCTAATGAGTGGTTGTTGTATGAGTAGATGGAAAACAGAAACCTTTCTATCTGCATCCACTATACCATGGTAACTTGCCCACCACATTCCCCTCAACCCTACATTATAGATGTATTAAATGTGCTTTTATGGGCTAGTCTGGGAACTTAACTACCACTACTACCTTTGCATCTCTGGGAACATGTTGTTGTTTTTTTCTTTTCTAAGTCCTAAAGAACAGACTTACAGCTGATTTTTTGGAACAAAAGCAATTCTTATGTGCAAACATAAAAAAAAAATTCATAGTCCTTTGAAATTCAATAAAGTATGTGACTTGTCAAAGAGTTCATTTTTAACATCATGAAAAAAGCCAGGATTGAAAAATGATTATACTGGTTTGGGGAATGTTTCAATTTACCATATTTCCATTTGATTTAATGTCATTCAAATCAAGAAACTATATACAAGCCACTATGCTATGTTCCAGAGTTGTGAACCAAGAATTCTTAGACCTCGACAAATTCAGTTGATTTGGAGAAAGAGCTGACAAATAGAATGAGAATAAGAGTTCACATTTCTATAGAGCTAACTGTGTGCCAGGCACTGTGCTAAGCACTTTATAATTAATATCTCATTTGTTCCTCACAACAATCCTGGGAAAAGTAGATGCTATAATTATCTCCATTCTACAGATGAGGAAACTGAGGCAAAGAAAGATTGTGACTTGCCCATGGTCACGCAGCTAGTAATTGTATGAGGGTGGATTTGAACTCAAGGTCTTCCCAACTCCAGGCCCAGTGCTCTATCCACTGGAACAACTAGTTGAACAGAGAACAATCTACCTGTGAGATGCAGGTCCAGTGAGTCAGCCTTTTCCCCCTCTGAGGGGAGGTAGCTCTGAGATTACAATAGAACCCTAGAGGCAGGAGCCCTGGGGATAGCTATATAGCCAGTAGAAGGGTATAAAACAAAATGGAGGGGGCGACTTGGTGGTACAGTGGATAAAGCACCGGCCCTGGATTCAGGAGTACCTGAGTTCAAATCCGGCCTCAGACACTTGACACTTACTAGCTGTATGACCCTGGGCAAGTCACTTAACCCCAGTTGCCCCACAAAAAAAAAAAAAAAATGGAAAGAGAGCAAAATTCACCCATCCTTGGAAACCTGGAGTGAAGTCCCTAGTCAGATCACAATCGTTATGCCCCCCAGGGCCCTGTCCTTATCATCCAGAAGTTTACATTCCAATGCCAATTACTACTGCAATGCACTATGGTACAGGGGCAAAAGCCCTAAATGGAGTTAAAAGACCTAAATTCAAATCCAAATGCTGCCATTTCCTACCTGGGTGACCTTGGGCAGTTCACTCCCCCCTCCCCCACCTTTCTGAGACAAATGTCCTCGTCTGTTAAATGAAGGGTTTTAAAATGATAGTTTCTAAGGCCTCACATCACTCTAAGCCTAAGATCTTATCTCATTGTAGCAATTAGGAATTTATGCTGATTGAAAAAAAAATTAACTGCCCATAAAATGGTCTGTTTGGCAGAGCATAGGTGGATGCCTGATGATGGTGGAAGTGAAGGGGATATTTTCATTGTAATGTCTGATGCTCATGTTGGGAGAGCAAAGACCCAGGATTTAAAGAGAGATGACCCGACATGCTCCTGATTAGTGCCAGGCATCAGCTCTCTTTGGAAGGGCTTTTAGCCTTGTTCTAAGCAGCTTCCCAGCCATAAAAGAAGACTACTGTGATTTCTGGGACATGTATCTCTGACATAAGGAAGGAAGCACACCATAAAACATTACATTTCCGTCATGTTCCTCTGAGGAGGGATGGCACTGTTCTCTCTTCAACTGAGTGATAGCTACATTGCCACATTGAGACTGGTTTAGGGACACAGCACACCCACTGTACCTCTGTCCAGGCATGGAACCCAGACGTCCTGACTCCCAGCCAGCAGCTCTCTCTCCCTGATCTGCCTCTCTGGCTGTTGTTTTGCTCTGTCCCAGAATTTTTCCTTTCAGAATTTTCCCCTTGGTTTTCTTAGTTTGTGTAAGAATTACAAATGGTCACATTATTCATAATTCTAGCTAACGAGATCCAATTCTATCAGCCCACAGAGTGGTCAGGGGACTTCCCCACCCTGATAATTTACTTTTTTTTAAACTAAAAAAAATCATATAATTTGCACATGTAACTTAAAATAGAAATGTATAACTTGAACATTTTGTGTTACATGTAACTTTAAAAAATAAATGTGTAACATTCTTCCAAGTGGAAGTCAGTCATTTTTTAATTGTTTCAAGGCAAACGATCAGATTTCTGCTACTATTATGTTACAGATAGCAGCAATGTCATAGATTTACAACTGTAAAAGACCATAGACATCATTTATTACAGGCCTATCATTTTGCAGAGAGGAAAACTGAGACCCCATAGAGAATGACCTGCACATTGTAACAGAGTCAGTAAATGATAGAGTCAGGGTTAGAAACAACATTCTTTCCTTCCCTTAACTCTGGGAGTAGTGAAAGGTAAGGACAGGGGTCAGCCTAGACAGTTACTCCCACCCCCGAAGGAAATGATGAGTGTCTGACCAGGTAACCAGGTGAGAACAGAGCCCAATCATTCAAAAAGACAAAGTGTGACAAGCCTTTGAACACCATTAGAAATAAACTGGAGTGAAATGGAGAGGAAGGGCACTTGGGGTTTAATTTTTGTTTTCCCGTAGATTGAGGGACTTGGCTGGGGGAAGGGCGGGCATTATAAAATCATGTGCTAGTACAGAACTGAACAGACCTGAGCAAACAGCAATGTAGGTGAACGAAAAAGGAGATATCATTGCATCACTTGGGATGGGGAAAGAACATCTTGGCCTCCTGTCCTCTCTTACCTGTCTCTTTGGCTAAAAGCGTACATAGTAAACTTCAAAGGACCAAGAGGACTGGGGCTGTTCTTCATTCTACTAGCAGCATCATTGGGATAGCAGGGACCACTTGGCTTTCCTCACATCTCGGTTGGAGTCCTCCTTTTTGCTTTCCCCAGTCCTCCTTAATCTTAGTGCCTTCCTTCTGAGACTCCCTCACTTTATCCTCTTCTCTTTCTTGTCTGTACATAGTCATTGACATGTTGTCTCCCCCATTAGATTAGGAGCTCCTGGAGAGGCTGGGCTCAGTTTTGCTTTTCTTTGTATGCCTAGAACTTAGCACAGTGCCAGGAATATAGTAGGTGCCTAATAAATGCTAGTTGTCTGACTACTGTCTGTCTGCATGGGGAACTGAGAGCAAACATGGAGAAAGGTAAATTCCAATCTCCACAATAATCCCCTCAGAAAAGCAACACGATGCCTCACAGAAATTTAAGAGTATCCCACAAGGGGAGGAAAAGAACAAATAACAAAGAGTTCTGAGTTCCCTCTTTTCCACATGTGATTCAGAAGCTTGGGTCCACTTTCCCTTGGACATTGTATGTATTCTGTGGGAGACTGTGTTATAGATATGTGTGGAGATGTATTGTCCCAACTATACTACCAGAGTTAATACCCATTTCTAAAGGCCAATTGTCTGGCTACCTAATTGATATCAACTGAAAATCAATGAAGGAAGCACACCAGTGGGGGCTCATGAACTAAAGCATTAGAAAAGGCACTGCCCCTCAAAACTCCTTAACAGTATTGCTACAACACGGAGGAAAGACAATATAGCTGCACTCTTAGAGCAAGACTCACTATGGCCAGTGTGAGTGGGGACTTTTGTCTCAGACTTTGAGCTATACAAAGTTGCTGTAGCAAAATGTATTTATACATTTTTCTAGCTATATTGTACTATACCACAAAAAATGATTATGACTTTTGCATGTAGAAGAGATATTATCATGATGGAAACAATCAGAGTTGCATATAATCCTTTTTCTAGTTCTTTTGCTAAAGAGGAAAATAGAAGGGATGGGGGTGGGGGACTTTTATTAACTTTTCCAAAGTCAGGCAAATGATATGGTGAGGGTCACCAAAATTGAGTGATCTCAGACAAATCACTAGACATCAAGCACCTCCACTAGAGGCATTTGTAGTCAATGATCTCAAAGATTCTTTATAAATTTAAATCTAGGATGCTAAGACCTTTGAGATGAAGCAGATATTGTGTTCCTGCAATGTGCTTGGGATTCTCATTCACAACACCAAAATGATGCTAACCATATCACAACACAATAGTCTTAAGCAAAACAGTGGGAAAGGCAGCACCAGGAACTGAGATCCCAAAGCCCACAGAACATGCTAATTCAAATCTCTTCTGCTCTGGCATGGTAATTAGTTCTGACTATTTCACTATCTCAAGATCCCTCCTCAAAGGGATTCTGAGGCAAGTCGTTCTTTCCACCAGACCCAGCTGTCGCTCATTCCTTATCCATTAAAGGCTTCCCTGATGCCTGCCTGGATGTTTCCTTAACTTCCTTGAGCATTTCTCCTGATTTCTCCCTTATCTCCATTTTGCTCCTTTATTTTTTGTCTGCTTAACTTTTCATGATCCTCCTTCTTGATCTTATCTCCTTTAAACTGTTGTCCTCTTCTCTATTGTATAGAAGTCACTGTTGTCCATGGAGCTTCCTGCATCTACCCCACCTTGCCCACTTCATTCCACTTTCCTACTTCATGTTTAGCTTCTATCCTAAGAAACTCTAATTCTGAGGCTCTAGTTTACTAATTATTCAGATCTCCCCATTCCAGGACTGCTGCTCCAAAGGAAGACTTCCCATCCCACCTCATTCTCTTTCTGATGCTGTACAGTAACCTCTGGAATTCTGCTCCTTGTTACCACATTGAATTATTTATTATGGTTAAAGTGTGATTAATGCCTTTTTAAAAAGAGTATAGTCTGAATAGAGCCCTCAAGTGAATCCTCCATCACAACAAAGAGTAAAGCAAAATATAACTGAGTGACCATCTTAGAGCATCTGCAACATGTTGCATCATTATCCCCCCTCCCAGAAGAAGAAATTTGTGTCATTATTCATTTTCTGGAACCAAGGTTGATTTGTACTGTCATTTTTAAGAAGTTGTTTGCCTTATGGGACCAATAGTTTAATGCCCACTCTGCTACCATAATGAATAAGGGAAGAAGAGCAATAAGGGAGGCAGAAAGACACAATATAAACACTGCTGGATTTGGAATCAGAGGGCGTGGGCTCAAATCCCAGGTCTGCCATTCACTATCTTGGGCATATCAATTACCCTAACTCAGACTCAGTGTCCTCATTTGTAAAATAAGATGACCTCTGAGGTCCCTCATAGCTCCAAACCTATGAGCCTATGAAATTAGAAATGGGATATGGATCATCCCCCTTAGTGTGCTCTCCAGATTCAATTCACATGAACAGATCATTCATTCATTCATTGCATAATCATGTGCTAGAAACCTTCTGTGCATCAGATGCTGTGCTATGTGCCATAGGAACAATGACAAAGCCTGTGATGAAATGGGCTCATCAGGCTCTCAAGGCAGCAGTGGCTGGTCGGATTGCTGAAGCTCACTTCTAATTATAGCACTCTACTATAGCAACTATCCTGGCTTCCTTAGCCACTATAATGGCTACTTAGCAACTATCATGGCTTCCTTTTAGCTCTAGGATATAGGATCAACTCCTCTTCACATATTTGACCATTAAAGCCTTTCCAAGCTGAGCCCAACCTACCTCTCCAGCCTCAGTACCCATTAACGCCTTCACACATTCTGCACATGGCCACACTGGCATCTTTCTCATTCACAGTCCTCAATTCCCTCCTCCAGGCCTTTGCACAGGCTATGCCACATGTCTGGTATCTATTCCCTCTTCACCTTCACTTCGTAGAATCTATCATGTCCTTCAAGGCTCAGCTCAGATGCTGTCACCACTCCCCTGAGCTGCTACTGCACTCCCCGGAAAAACTTGCATCAATTGTAAATGTATACGGGGAGGCCAAAAGTTACAAGGAGAGTCTGAAGTTTTAGTAACTTTTGTTTGTTTTTTGGTTTTTTGTGGGTTTTTGCGGGCCAATGGGGGTTAAGTGACTTGCCCAGGGTCACACAGATAGTATGTATCAAGTGTCTGAGGCCGGATTTGAACTCAGATACTCCTGAATCCAGGGCCGGTGTTTTATCCACTGTGCCACCTAGCTGCCCAATTTTAGTTTTAGTAACTTTTTGAAAATTACTTTCCTTTATTTTTTTGCCATTTATGAAAATTTATTTTTTGCACATAATGTAAATTATTTTCCTATATATATACTATATATGATTCTATGGAATTATAAATTTTAAAAAATAAAGTCATTATTAAATAGTCATACCTTTTGGCCCACCCTGTATGTGTGTATGTATGTATGTATGTATGTATGTATGTATGTATATATGTATGTATGTGTTATCTCTAGTCACTAAAGTATAAGATTTTAGAGAGAGGGAAATACTTATTTTTGTTGTTGTTTTCATAGATCTAGTACTAGAACAGAGCTTGGTACTGTGGGTACTTGATAAATGCTTATTTATTGACACATGCATCAAATACTTATACTTCCAATACTCAGTCAACTGACCCACAATATTTAACTATGAACACACATGCACATACACCCACAGACAGACAGACAGACAGACAGACACACACACACACACATATATATATATATATATATATACATATATATTTATACACACACATGCACAAGATACAGGATGAAGAAGGGAATGAGCATTTATATACATTTAAGTACAGCCTCTGGTCTCCTTCCCTGATAAATGGGTACAAGCAAAACAGAAAAGGCACTTGGGGGCCCATTATGGTTATGTTCTTTACTACATGAAGGTCCAACTCTCTCTCCTACTTTGTCTTCTCAGTCACTGTCCTAAAGCAAGGGTTCTTAACCTGGACACTGGAAAATTGTTAATGTGATTTTAAAATATTTTGATAACTTCATTCCAGTAGAGTTGGTTTCCTTTATAATCCTGAGTATTTTATTTTATACATTTAAAATTGTGAGCCTGAGGAATCCCTAGGCATCGCTAGGTTGACAGCCTGAGGGGTCTATGATACCAAAATGGCCAGGAACCTATGGTCTAAAGGTAGATCTTCAGTTTTCTACAGAGGAAAGCAAACTGTTCACATCAGTAACTTGCCAACTTTGTCGCCATGGCAACATCTTACTCAGCCAAAGGTCATACATTTGGCAGCCAAATCTATCTAAAAATAGAACACACAACATGGTGGTCAAGAAAACCTCTGAGCCCTGATTCTGGTCAAAACTTCTCCACATCTTCTTGAAACAATTTAAAAAATAGTGTCACTGCAATTGTTCAGACTGGGGATATACCAAGAAACAAAATAAACAACAACCCTGAGAAAACATGAGTTGGGAGACTGGAGGAAGTATACAAGGGCCCAGTTGCCAAAATGGGAGATAAGAGATGCACTGATGCCCATAAAAGGCCAAAAGCTTAGATCTTGGTATCAAAAATTTAGAATGTGAAGGGACATTGGGGTTTATCTAGGACAAATCCCTTAGTTCATAGATGAAGAAACTGAGGCAGCTCAGAAAGGAGAAATGATTTGTCCTAAGTCACAGAGATGTAAATGGCAGAAGCAAGATTTCAACCTAGGTCTTCAGATTAGAAATCCAGCATCCATCATGTTGGGCAGAAGAGCTATGGAAGACTGTAGGCAATAATCACATAAGAGGAGCTATGTATGGTTTGCAACCTACATTCTAGGAGGTAGGCTCCACATCAGTGAGATCAGGGGACTATCAAAGCAGCAAAGTCATTTCTACATGCATGACTGTATATGCTGACTATAAGCAGTCAAAGAACACTTCTTAGCAGCTTTGCCCCTTCAATAAGCTCTGTGGCCACTTGAAAGAGATCAGCTTAACAACCCACACAGAAAAAAAACAAATGCATGAAATGAAGTTAAATAGGGAGCCCGCTGAGTTAGTCCATTAGTACAGGCACTACAGAGGGACAATGGGCATTAAATAGGAAGGAAGATAACAAACACATCTTAGCAACAAAGCAGAGTTTTCAATGACACTGTTAGTTCCTGACTCTAAACCTGATTTATAAACAATATTTTCCCAGTGATATTACCTATATATTGCCTAGATCCTCCTCCTCATATGTGAGCCCCCAAAGAAGAATTAATTTAATAAAAGACATCAGATTAAGAATCAAGATTCCTCCTCTTCCTTCATACCCACAGAATCCCATTTTCACAGATTACCTCATGACCACTGAAAGAAGTAAGCACACTTAGGAAATGTAAGTAATCAAGTAACATTTAGGAAGGGGACAAACACAAGGAAAACATGTGGTTCTCACCCATATGGAGAAGTCATGAATGCAGACTGTAGCCCAGTCACATTGTCTGATGGATTATGTTCTACAGTCTTTCATAGATCTTCTTCCCAACATGATGGCTGTTGATGTTATAATCTGAGGCCTTGGGTTCTGATCTTGGTTCTGCCATTGTCATCTGTGTGACTTAGGACAAGTAATTTCTCCTCACTGGGCTGCCTCAGTTTCTTCATCTATAACCTGAGGAAATTGGACTAGATAACTTCCAAGTTCCATCCCAGTTCTAAATTTTTATCCTATGGAGGCCAGATTTGTCCAGGACACAGTCACATCTCTAATGCTGTAACGACCATACTAGCCTTTGTTTATATCATTAGCCAACAGCAGGCCATACCCAGAGCTCCTACTGCTCTCTCCTATCATCTGATGTTTGTTTGCTATGCTTCCCTTGCAATCTGACTTCTCACCTCATCAATTAACAGTAAATGTTGGCCGTGAAATTATCAAATATTTCTTAATTACCAAATATGATGGGGAGGGGAGGGTTCCTCTCAGTCATCCTCCTCTGCCTGGATGTTCTCTCCTCTTCCAGTTTTCATGATGCCCTCTCTCCTAGTTGTATTTCTATGTTTCTGAACCCATCCACCCCCTTCCAGTATTTTCTGCTAGCTCTTTTTGCAGGTCATAAAAAATAAATTATCCCTACTCTGGTGGAATTTATATTCTAGACAAGTATGTATGTCTCTGTATGTGAGTTATTTCCATTTCCATATTTGCATCCCCAGTGTAACCACAATGCCTGAAACAGTAGGTGCTTAATAAATGATTGTTGACTGATTGCTTCTCTCCTAGGTGAAAGGGTCTGCTACTTCCATAGCTCTTAGCCTCAAATGGAGTCTTGCTATAGAAGATCTTCTCCATCCTTATGTCAATCTTTTAAGCTAATTCCTCTGACTTTCCTTTGGACAACCTCTTACATGATACAGGGTTTCAAAATTATGTTCAATTCCTTTCAAACTGTGGTCTTAGCAAATCATTTCTAAGGGTATCAAGAAACTGCAAAAGAGTAAGGTAAAGCTGGAGGTGAAGATCTATGGATTCAATCAATAAACAAGTATTTATTATGCATGTATGCATCAGGCAAGCACTGTGCTGAGTGCAGGGGGTTTGGATAAGAAAGGCAAAAACATGGTACTCCATGATAACCACTCTACTGACTTCCCCCCACTCTACCTCAGCCTCCATTCAGCCATCAAAGTGATTTTTCCCAAAGTTCCAGTAGCATTGTCACCACCACCACCCACTAAATAAACTTTACTGGCTCCCTATCAGCTCCAAGATCCTCTATTTGACATTCAAAGTCCTTCCTAACCTAGCTATTTCCTAACTGTCCATTCTTCTTGCATCTTGAACTCTACCACAAACACTTCGATCTAATGCACTGGCCTCCCTGCTGTTCCACAAACAAGACTCTCTATCTCTTGGCTCCCAAAATTTTCCCTGGATAGCTCCTATGTCTCTCCCTCCTCATCTACCTTTTGGCTTCCTTCAAATAGCAACTAAAATCCTACCTCCTACAGAAAGCCTTCCCAACCCCTCTTAACTCCAATGACTGCCCTCTGTTAATTATTTTATATTTATCCTGTGTGTATATACATCTATACAAATGGGCATATAGACCTATATATATGTGTGTGTGTATATGTATGTATATATGTACAGGTTTGCATGTTATTTTCCGCAATAAAGTATAAGTATAAGAGTTGTAACTTTGGGGCTCCACCTTCACACAGTCAATGAGCATCTAGATTCAGATGTTCATTTCCATTTCACAACTGCAGATACTTCTTTGAGTGACCAATCAGAATCATCCATCACTGATGGTGGCTGGAGTAGGAACTCTGAGAATCAAGGGCTCAGGCTACAAGGGATGAAAAAGGCCAGACTTCCCTTGATGGCTTCAGTTTTCTGGTTCACAATTAATCTGTAACAAACAAGAAATTAATTTGAACCAACAAATTTGGGCCATTTTTATCAAACATTCATCTTTTTTTCTCTGTGTTTATAGTTTCTGTATAGACTTTAAAAACTCATTCTTGTGGGGCATAGACTTGAAAAGGAAGTCTCTACTAGGTGCCTCTACTTTCTTTTCACTCTCTTCTTAACTCTCTACAGTCTTCCTTCTGACCTCATCATTCAACTAAAATTGCCCTCTCCAAGTTACCAATAATTTCTTAATAACAAAATCCAATGGCCTTTCCTTGATCCTCATTCTTCTGGGCCTCTTTTGCAGCCATTGACATTGTTGATCACATATTTTTCCTTAATACTCTCTTCTCTCTAGGTATTCAGAATATCACTCCTTCCTGGTTTGCCCTCCTATCTGGCCACTCCTTCCCAGTCTCCTTTGCTCAATTCTCCTTCAGGTCATGTCCTCTAAGTGTGAATGTCCCATAGGGCTCCATCCTGGATCCTCTTCTTTTCTTTCTTTATACTACTCCACTTGGTGATCTCATTAGCTCAATTATCATCTCATGCTGATTCTCCATTCTACTTATCCAGCCCTAAGCTCTCTCTCAGCACTGACCTCCAGTCTCACATCTCTACTTATAAGACTGATCTGAATGATAACTCAAACTAACAATGACAACTTTTAGGGTCTGGTTATTTAACTAGGTCCACATCATGGAATTATACTCTTGTCTAGCCCACATATCTCCATAATTCCAGTAAGACAAGCATAAAAGTGTTCGTTAAATACTGAACTATTATCCCCTTCATATACCTGTCTAGTAACACTGTCCAAAAAGGAAAGAAAACAAGGTTAGTCTGACATGACTGTTCTCTGCAAACTCCCTGTAGTCAACCCCTTCCTTTTGTAGATGTTCAGTAAACATCCCCTTAATTATATGCTTTAATACTCTGTTGGAAAATTAAGGCATGCTCATTGGTCCATGGAAAATAGGAAAAACTTAACCTTCTCCACTCCAGCAGCCCCTTTCTTTTCCAAAGAATCTTTTGAAGAGCTCTTATTTTTACTCAGCCAAAATATCCACCACTATTTTAGTACATAAGTACCAAGTACATGTGGGCCAGGCAACTTGAATTCCTCATACATGTTGAGGGAAGGTGCTTTCTTACTGTTTCTGTATTATATTGGGCATCCATCCCCCATTGGCAGGGAGGCAGGTAGGCCTTTTCTTGAACATCTGCCGTGAAAATCAACCCTGAGCAGCTGCCCTGGTTATATTCCTTTTATAATCCTACTCTTTTCTCCAAATATTGCTTTAAAAAAACAACAACAATAACAAACAAACAAAAAATACTCCAAAAAGCTCCAAACACAGTCATAAGACAACCCCCAGAGCACCAAAACCCACAAAAACGTGTGCTGAGTCACTTACTAGCTGTGTGACCCTGGGCAAGTCACTTAACCCTCATTGCCCTGAAAAAAAGAAAAAAAAAAAGATGGGCTGAGATTATTTTCCCACCAAATACAGCCTAGAATCTCAACAGGAGGGGACCCCTGTGCTGGGCTGGGAGTGGAGTCTAACCCTGTGATCCTGTGATCTCACTGACACAAATCCAGCCCCAGGCAGACTGCACCTGGAAAATATACCCCAAACCTCCAAAAGAGCTGCAGGGCCAGTGTCTTCTGGAACTAAGCTTACAGTCAGGTGAAGGGACTGAATGGCTGGGGGGGGCGGGGCAGGAATACAAGGGTGTCTGTGGCACCTAAGGAGGAATTTGGTAGTCCTACCCCAGTGGGGAATCAGGAAGAAATCCTGAGTGGCTGAGGCCCAGGTGGGGGAGGGGTGCAGGCTTATAGGAGCTAACAACCACAGCACACAAAGTTTTGATGCCTAGTTAATTAGCAAGTTAGCCTGAGGTTATAGAAGTAGAGAACAGGCCAAGCAAGTGGAAAAACCTACTCATCCTTAAACTGAAGCACCTGGGACATTGTAGATTGGAAGTATGGCCACACTGTAAGAGGGAGTTAAAAATCAAGTAAAAGATTGGCAAGCAGAGAAAGTTGCAAACCATAGAAAGTTTCTTTAGCTACAAGGAAGATCGAGTTGCACCATCTGAAGAGAATAGAAAGGTCAGAGCTCCTACATCCAAAGCTTCCAAGAAAAATATGAATGGGCCTCAGGCAATAGAGGCACTCAAAAAGGACTTTGAAAACAAACTAAGACAGGTAGAAGAAAAATGGAAAGAGAAATGAGAGTGATACAGAAGAGTCATGAAAAAAGTCAACAATTTGAAAAGCCAAATGGAAAAGGAGATACGATAGCTCTCTGAAAAAAATAATTGCCTAAGAATTAGGATTGAACAAAGGGAAGCTAGTGACCTTATGAGAAATCAAGACACAATAAAGCAAATCCAAATGAATGAAAAAAAATTGAGGGCAATGTGAAATATCTTATTGGAAAAACTGCTGACCTGGAAAATAGGTCCAGGAGAGATAATTTAAAAATAATTGGACTACCTGAAAACCATGATCAAAATAAGAGTTTAGACATCATCTTCCAAGAAATAATCAAGGAAAATTGCCCTGATATTCTAGAAGCAGAAGGTAAAATAGAAATTGAAAGAATCCACCAATCACCTCCTGAAAGAGATCTCAAAAGGAAATCTTCTAGCAATATTATAGCCAAATTACAGAGATCCCAGGTCAAGGAGAAAATATTGCAAGCAGCTAGAAAAAAAGGAATTCAAATATTGTGGAGCTACAGTATGGATAACACAAGATCTAGCAGCATCTACATTAAAGGACTGGAGGGCAAGGAATATGATATTCTCAAGGGCAATGGAATTGGAACTACAACAAAGAATCACATACCCAGCAAAACTGAGTATACTCTTTCAGGGGTGGATGGGTTAAATAAATACATTAGATTCGCTAACTTCTGGCTTTTCACACCAAACTGTAGGGGCCAAATTTAATACGGGGAGAGTTAATTGAGTGGCTTGTCATAATATTGGGGTTCAGAACATAATGAGGGACCTTTAGATCCAAAGTTTCCTCCCCTCCGAACTGCCTTTTTAAGTTATTTCTCCCAGGGCAATAAGAAAGGAGCTTAACAGCCTCTTTTCCACAAACAAATCAGGTTTTATTTAATGGGAATAAAATACACAGAAAAGGTGAAATTAATAAAGGACAAGGGAATAAGGAAAAAGGAAAATGAATAATCTCCCTGGCTCTATCAAGGGCTGTCTCAAACCCAAACATCACTTGCAGCTCAGCTAATTCAAAGGGCTGGATTTAACTCACCACCAGGGGTCTGTAATTTCTATGGGAGTCAGCTGTTCAGCCTGTAGTCTGCTCTGAATGCTCTTCCAAGGCCAGAGAGAGACCTAGAGTTCCCACCACTTCCTTTTGGGGGTCCCTTTTTCTACATTTTTCTCCCTCCCCCAAAGGGGAGACCCTTCAAATTATGTGGCTGAGACTGGTTCTCTGTTGATGACATAGTCCACAGCCTCTGAGGACACTCCTTCTCAGGGTTGGACAAATTAGACTAGGCTTAACAGGGCAGGCCAAGTGTGGCTCAAGATCTAATCACCTTAAGTGGGTGCTTAGTAGTTTCTCATTTACAACCAATTCAAACACTACTAAGTCATTCAAGTCGGACCCCTAGGTGTCTGCCAAATTGCATTATTTTACCACAGCTGATTGACTCACTTGGCATTGACTTGATTGAAACCACACCTATCTGAGAGCCTGGCCTTCAGGGGTTGTGTTCTCTGAACCTCTGACCTTGGCATGTTCTGCTCATGGACTGTCCTCAAGTCCAGAGAACCAATAGATGCGAGTAATGCTGGCCAATTAGCTTGGAGGGGTATGTAGGAATGGCCTCTCATCTGGATGCAGAGGAAGCTTCCAATCTCAGTTTAGCTCTGGGACAGGCTTGTGCTGGAGGACTTGGAGAAAGAAGGAGCAGGCCAGGCTGAGCTCTAAGCTAGATAGGCCTTTTCTTAACTTTCTGGCCCAGGTATTGTCTTTTTACTAATACTTGGTATGGTTTAATAAATGCTTAATGCCCCAAACTGGTGCTAATTGATAAGTAACTAATTTATAAGTAACAAATATATTAGAAACCCCAGCTCGTTTTCCCTACACTTGTGACAGTAATAGGGTGATCACATATAGTTTTACTCATCACAAGACCTTAATCTCATCAGAGTTGGCTCATGGAAGGAATAACCTACACACTCAATTGGGTGAAGTAATCTATCCAACCCTGCAAGAAAGTAGGATGGGAAGGGGATAAGGAGAAAGTGGTGAGAGCAGGGAGGGAAGAGCAGGGGAAGGGGCAGTCAGAAGCTAAACAATTTTGAGGAGCAATAGGGTAAAAGAAGATAGAAAATAGAGTAAATATCATGGAAAGGGAATAGGATGGAGGGAAACAGTTAACAGTAACTGTGAAAAAATTTTTGAAGCAGAGACAAGAGTAATGTAAGATAGTGATGATGATGATGGTGGTGGTGGATTAATCGATTGATGGACTGATGATTATTGGAGAAAGATGAAGATTGCTTAATGAAGTCGGATTGATGATGCAAAACATCTCTACATTAGCCAAGTTGTGAAAGGAAACAGACAAAAACAAAACTTCAGATTAAGAAACTATCAAAAAATTATGCTTTAATCTATTTTCAGATACCATTAGTATTTTCTCTGTAGCTGTATTGTAATTCTCATACATGTTTCAGTGTTATTTTGGATCACTGAAATGCTGAAAATAACCAAGTCATTCACAGCAGATCATCTTACACTATTGCTGTTATTTTGTATAGAGTACATTTCACACTACATCAGTTCATGTAGGTCTTTCCAGATTTTTATGATGGCATCTTGCTCATGACTTTTTTTCAAGGTGCAGTTCAGTCATTTGTTGCCTCTTTCAGGGACACTTTCCCTGATCTCTTCCACTTAGTTATATCCCCCTTCTTAAATTTGCTGTTCTTTATTTAATTGGACACATGCTTCATCTCCCCAGTAGAATATGAGCTTCCTGAAGGCAGACACTTTCTTTTCTGTCTTTGTATCCCTTGCACCTAGCACAGTTCTTGGCACACAGTCAGCACTTAATAAATGCTTATTCAAGTGAACTGATTTGAATAAAGTCTCCATCTATGAAGTAAATTTAATGGTTCCCTTTTCAAAATTCTACATAAAATATATTTGGATTATTATCAGTCTAAGCTTTTGGAAAAGTCTGATTATTCACTAACATGTTATGGATGTTGAGAATATTACAAGCAGAAAATTGAAAGTGAGAAAGGCTTCACTAGCCACATTTCCCAAATGTCTCAAGAAAACAAAGGGGACTCATAAGAATACCAAAATAACAATCAGTACAAATTCACACTTTTGAAGAAACCCTTTTTGGAAAGGACAATTCCCAAATTCCATCAAATCAATATTAAATTCATAGTTTCCTTGAATATTTTCCAAACCTGGCCTCAGAATCTTTGGGATCACTCACTAGAAGACAAGGGTTTGTCTTTGAAATCTGAGGTCCCATTCTTCCACTTTAACTACTGATTAGACAAGTCACTGGTGCCACTTACAATCTATTGTCACTCCTTACTATTCCTTGGCAAATGACATTACTCTCAGTGTGCAATATTGGTGGGAAATGATGTTTAACTTTCATCAGTTTGCTAATACAAAAAAAAATTAAGTGACTAGTTAAGGGACAGAAAAGGATTTATTTTTGCAACTTGAGTTGTCAAACTTTCTTTAGTCCTCATGGCCTATCACAGTACTATGTACACAATAAACACTTAATAAATGTCTCCTGAATTGGATTGTAAAAGCAAGGATTCTGATGAGAAAATTCCAATCTAATTTCAAATTATCTCCATTATCCTGCACCATCACTGATTTGCTCTCCATTGCTTCCAGCATCAGTCCACATGCCATGGTCAATTACCAACCAATCCTCTTCAGGTGGCAGTTGTCCTCAAACTTTTTGGTCTCAGAACCCCATTATGGTCTTAAAGTGATTGAGGACCTTCAAATGAATTTTTGTTTATGTGTTTGGAGCTATCAATATTGACCATAGTGGAAATTTTTTAAATTTAGAGTTAATTTGAAGAAGGTTTTGATCTCGTAGTCCCCCTCAAAAGGTCTTCGACAATTTGAAACACACTTTGAGAGCAATTAGGGGAATGATCAAGCAATGCAGTACATGGTAACTACCTACAGAAGAGTTAGAGAGGTGATGCTAATACACATGAACAACTTAAGAGAATAATTGAGTAATGAATTGTAGATGTCAGTAGATGATGTATGAGATCGATTACAAGAAGGGGGATATCAGTGTGGGTCAGAGCATTCCACTAGTAGGATGTGATGGCAAAAATACTGAATTTAGAGCTAAAGGTCCTGGGGTGGAAGCTTGGCTCTGCCAGTTACAATATTTTTGATCTTGGGTAAGTCACTTCCCCTCTATTGGCCTCAGTTTCATCAGGTATAAAATGCAGGGGGTTAGAATTGATGTCCTCCAATATCCTGGAAAGCTCTGAATCCCAGTATCCTAGAGTCACTTAGCAGGTGGTCTTTGAGAGTTGGTAGAACACCCAAATCCATCACCATGAAGGCCATGATATTCTACATGCCAAAGACCTTGATTGAGCTATTCTTCAAAGGTGAGACTTACAGTCTATCATGGGTCCTAAAGAGGGTCTACCCAAGTTTGTATTCTATAGGGACTGCCTTCCAAAACCTGGGGGACTCTTCCAAGTGGACATAAAACATGTTCAGTACATGTTATGTTGAGAAGCAGCCTTGGCACCCCCAAAATGTGATGGACACTGCCATACCCTCTCAACACAGAAAGGGGAAGGAAAAGCCAAATGTACAAGGCACCACGATCTCACCTAGGGAACAATAAAGTAAATGGCCTTCAAGTGCCTTTTGTTAGACATTAGAAAACTTTAGATGAGAGATATCAAATTGATATTACTGTCATCAATCACAGGTTGTCAGTATTCCCTCTCTGAATAGCCCTTAGCCTGAGATGAATACAAACAATGTTATGGGCAAGCTCTGGTGCCACAGGTCAAAAAGAAGGTTGAGAAACATTCTAAACATTCCAGAGAATCCCCACAAATTAACCACCTCAATCCCAGAAAGTCAATTTAGGCATCTTTTCCCAGTAGATCAAAGAAGAAAACAGCTTTATTATACTTTATTATACTTGGTTTAATAACCTTCTGCCATGTCCTTCCTTTCACACTGGAGGGAGTATGGTTCATGTACTCAGAAGACCTGGAATCAGAGACCAGCTCTGCTTCTAGTTACCTGCAGGATTTGGCCGAATCAATTAACCTGTCTAGGTCTTGGTTTCCCTTTATGTAAAATGAAGAAACTGGGCTGGATGATTTCTAAGTCCCCTTCCATCTCTAAATTTATGGTCCTATAATCTGATGTCATTTGAATTATTTGAGCCTGAGTTTCTTTCTCTGTAAAATAAAGCAATTAGATGAGATGTTGTCAAAGATTCCTTCCACATCCAAATGGCATTGTCCATAGTAAGTGAGAGTTCTGGTGTGGGAGTCAAGAAGACCTAGGTACAAGTCTCACTTCTAAAATTCACTAAGCATGCACCCTTGGGCAAATCATTTGTTATCTCCGAGCCTCAATTTTCTCCTCTGTAAAAAGTAAGTTTTGACTAAATCACTTCAAAAGTCCATTCTGGGTTGGAATCTATGATTGATGAATTGTCCATGGTAGTTAAGAGAGCTAGACTAGGAATCAAGTAGAGCTACGTTAAAGTCCTATGTCAGACCTTTATAAATCATGGGACCCTGTGCTAGGCACCACCTCTCTGACCCTGATCTTTGTAAAAGGGAATGCTAATTCCTGGCTTCCCTGTCTACCAAGGCTTTTGTGAGACTCAAATAAGATAGTATACAGAAAGTGCTTCCTAGATATCAATCAACACCAAGCACTTCCATCACTACAATAATACTGGTAGTCAAAAAGATGAACAGGCCAGCATCACATAATGGAGAGAGCAATGGATTTGGAGTTGGGGTGACCTAGGTTCAAATTCTGCCTCAGACACTTATTCACTGTGTGATTCTGGGCAAGTCAATATTGGAGCCTTAGTTTCTTCATCTATTAAATGTGGGACCTATTATATTTTCTATCTGAACTCCAGGGGTCATCTCCAGTGCTCCTGATCTCTATCTTGTCACTGAACCCAGATGGCTCTGGAGCAGAGAGTGAGGCTGGTGACTTTGCACATTCCTCCCTCACTTAAATCCAATTCACTTGCAAAACCTAAAATCACATGTCTGATGTCATGGTCCTCTTCCAGAATGGGCACAAATAACAACAAAGAAACAATCTAAACTCTGCCTAAACAACGAGAAGAATGTTCTAGTAAGAAACGAAATGCTCTGGAGCTAAGTGGCTTTGGCCAAAGGCTGGACCCTCTCCTTCCCACTGAGCTCACCCTGAAGTCTCTGAAGGCTTGTCCCTGACTCCCTCATCTTTCCAAACAAAGAAACAAACACAGATGATAATAGTGGAACATTTTCCTCCAAGGAGATTTGTTTCTAGCTTTTCTTGCAGCCACAACTGCATCCTCAGACATTAGTCCTATCCCTGATTGGGAGGAGGGGTGGGCTGCTGGAGGTCAAGCTTGCCTCCCTCCTTGATAATAGGCAAGCTGAAGTGTTCTTTCCCACCATGAATTCATCGTTACTGAAATAAAAGGATCAACATTAGTCCCGAATGTTTTCATTTGAGTGCCTGTGATTGCTATAATTTCACCTCTGTAATAAAACGAGATTCATCATTCGATTACAATTTATGGTACAGTTTGGGAATTCTTGACTCCTTCTATCCAGCTCCACTCACATGATTGATGAAGACTGCATGCCCTCAGGGAACCCTTGGGCAGGACTGGCTGGCAGATACCCCTCACTGCAGGCACCTAAGCTTTCCGGATGTGAGAGAACACATCACACGGGTAGCAAAACAAGCTCTAAAACATGCATCCTCAGTGATTTAGCTATGTGGCCCACGTTGAAATGGTTTTGGTTAATGCTCACCAGTGCTGATATTACAGAATCATATTCTTCTGTGCCACTCACAAGAGAAAGCTTCCTGCAAGGAGGTTGTGCCAGCTGTGGGTAGCACTCATTCCAAAGAAAAGATAAACACAAAAGGGAAAGGAGGGGGAAGTGTAGCTGAAAATTCAAAATATAAAAAACTTAGTAAGAAAAGGTGATCACAAGATTATAGATTGGGTACTCAATGCACCTCCGATGATGAAACTGGGTCCAAGAAAAGTTTAATGACTTGTCCAAAGTCATCTAGGTAGTATAAATAAGAAAGTCAAATTTTGACTCCAGGGCCTCTGACTCCATTTTCTCTTGAGCCATGATTGAATCGGAAGAAACAAATACCCATCCATCCCCAGGTTTTATCCAAGGTTTCCTGGGTGATTAGCTTTTGGTAGGTACGTAGATCCATGGAGCAAGCACAGGACCTAAAGTCAAAAAACCTCTCTGAATTTCCCTTTCCTCACCTGTCAGGTGGGAATGATAATCCTTGAAGGGGTATTGTGGAATTCAAAAGCAATCATCCAATTAAAATGCTTTTCAACCCTTTAAGCATAATGTAAACCTAAGCTATTAAGCATTTCCTCTTCAATAATCCTGGAAGAGGGGTCATCCACTCTCTACTTGAGAACCTCTGGGAAGAGGAGCCCACTAGATACTGAGGCAGCCCATGGCACCTTTGGATGACTCTAATTCTTATGAACTCCTTTCTGATAGCAAGCCTAAATCTGTCTCTTTGTAACATTAATACATCAATCCCCATTGTGCTTCCTGCAGTTTAACAAAACAAATCTGATCCCTTTTCCTCAAGACAGCCTTTCATGAACCTCAAAACTGTATTAAGCAACCTCCTGAAAAAAGGTCATGGTGCTCGAAGCAGTTTTTTAAAGTTAAATAAGAGAGCAATATATAGTCAAACTAGAAACCAGGAGCCTGGGTCAAAGACACAGGAGTGCCCCTATTAAACCCATCATTTACTGACTCCTTTGCTCCAATCCTTCAATGCACCAGTGACTGAGGCCATTGCAGGGGTCCTCATTCCAATGTTATAAGTCAACATGTGCCTCACTGTCCTGGACACCTTTCATCCATGTCTTCTCAATTACCAGGGTCCACCAAATTCTCAGGGACTTTGCTCATGTTCTTTGGATTCTTGATACTTTTTTATCAGGACAAAGTTGAACATTCAGTCCAGACAATCATAACCAATTTCCTTTTCTATTTAGAAACTCAGGATTTTTCCCCAGGATCTTTGGTTAGTTGGTTTTAAATTTCTTCCATTACCTAGAATTCTGCCTATACTAGAGAAGATCAATGGCAGTAACTGAGAATGGTATGAGAGCAAGTGATTGGTAAGTTGCCTTTTGGCATGACGGTGGAAGCTGCTGTGCTAAGTTCGTGGTCCAAATTTCTTATTGTCCCAAAGGGTCTTTCCTCTGACCTGAAGGCAAATTTGCTAATCTGACCTTTTTTGTGGGGCAATGAGGGTTAAGTGACTTGCCCAGGGTCACACACCTAGTAAGTGTCAAGTGTTTGAGGTTGGATTTGAATTCAGGTCCTCCTGAATCCAGAGCCAGTGCTTTATCCACTGTGCCACCTAGCTGTCCCCCTGACCTTTTAAAAAATTTATTTCTCCGTGTAGAAATCCACCCAATGTCACTGCAAAGAGTTGCTTCAACTACTGAAAGAGATTAGGAAGACAGAGCCCATAAGAACCTATTTTCAGAGCCCATCTGGTAACCACCTTACAAATAGATTTTATGAGGCTTTTGGGAAAGGAAAAGTCATTCAAAATTGTCTCCTGTCATGACTCAGCTGGAAAGAAAAATCACAAGATCATAAGGTTTAGAACAGAAAGAAAATTTGGAAAGGTTATAGTGAAGCCTGTCATTTTACAGATGAGGAAAACTGAGGCCCAGAGAAATTAAGTGACTTTTAAATAGTCAAACAGTGGGTACCATTAATGCCTCCCTTACATCCACATTTTCTGCCTGATTCTAATGGGGCAAAAATAAAAAAGAGACTGAATTATCTTGAACATAGTTTAGATACTGGATATTCCAAAGATATTTTCCAACTCCCTTTCTTTTTTAAAATTTAATTTTTTTTTTTAGTGAAGCAATTGGGGTTAAGTGACTTGCCCAGGGTCACACAGCTAGTAAGTGTTAAGTGTCTGAGGCCAGATTTGAACTCAGGTAATCCTGACTCCTGGGCTGGTGCTCTTATCCACTGTGCCACCTAGCTGCCCCCCAACTCCCTTTCAATGTGTTCTTTGTCCCTGCAGCACATAGCACAATGTTTGGAGCATAGTGGGTTCTTGATGTGTAAATGTTGATTGACTGGTTCTTAAAAGAGTCAATAAGGTTTCCTCCCAGTCAAGATGGAGAGAAATGGGCAAGAGGATAAAACAATTAAATAAATCCAGAATGAGTAGAAGGAACAAGCCTAAAATGACAGTATTATGAGCCACTGTGATCTTGGAACAGGTCTCTGGTGTTGCCCCCCAGGGAACTAACTGGTTTGGGTCTTGTGCTGATGAACATTTCAATGAAGAACTTGGATAAAGCCATAGAAAGCAAACTTGTCACATGTACAGATAATGTAAAATGAAAGAGACAGCTAACCCTATGGATGACAAAGTCAGTATCAAAAATGATCTGGACAGCCTACAACAGTGGGACAAATTGAAGAAGATGAAATTCGGGAAGGAAAAATGTAAATGTCATAGAATCTGTTGGTTTGTTCTATTAATAAAGGAGTGTGAATGGACAAGACCTCCTTGGATGTCAAAAGAAAAATACCTGGAGAATTTGGATGATGCCAGCCAGTTGAACCCAGACTGACTCATAGGACTGAAGTAAAAGTTGGGAAGAAGTTGGAGCATCTATACAGTTTCTATGTTTTTTACCGGACAATGAGCGTTAAGTGACTTGCCCAGGGTCAAGTGATCTGTCCAGTTTCTAGACAGAGCAAAAGTGCTGGCATTGGTAGAGAACAACCATGAAATATAAGCTATCAAAGCAACTACCAATGAACCTTGACCCAACTAAATGTTAATGACAAGAGAACAGTTCAAAAAAAGACAAAGAGAATAGTGTATACTTTACCCTAAATGAAATAGGGAGCCACAGAGGTTTCTTGACCAGAGGGTTGACATGGTACTTTAAGAATATTAATCTAATATAGATATAACCTATATCAGATTACCTGCTGTCTAGGGGAGGGGGGAGGGAGGGGAGGGAGGGAGAAAAATCTGAAATTGTAAAGCATGTATAAACAAAAGTTGAGAACTATCTTTACATGTAATGGAAAAAATAAAATATCTCATAAAAAAATTCAGTTCAACTAAATTCACTAAGCTTTTATTAAATGTATAATGCAAAATTGAAAAAGAATATTAATCTAGCAGCTATGTAAAAGAAAGACAGGTGAAAAAGGAGAGTGCCTGGATATAGGCAACCAAATTAAGAGGCTGTTGAAGTAAAGCAGGCAAGAGGTGATGGGGGCCCGAACCAGAATGGTTGTGATGTGGATGGAGAAAAGCAATGTTGTGAAGATATAGCCATTGGATATGGTCAGCAGTGACAGTGAAGAGTCAAAGAATCACTCTGAGGTTGTAAATTCAGATGATTAGAACCCTGGTGGTACAAGTGAAATTGAAAGTAGAGTTGAGTTTAAGAGGAAACAGAATCACTTCTATTTCAGACAGGTTGAAGATGTAACACAGAACAGTGGAAAAATAATTGACTTTGGAGTCTGAGGTTCTGGGTTCAGGTCCCATCTCTGATCCTTATTATTTGTGTGACTGTGGAAAAGTCACTAATTTCCCTGGCACTCACTTTTCCTAATATACCAAATGAGGAGATTGAATTCAGTGATCACTTAAGGTCCCTTCCAATTCTACAATGTGAACCTACAATAATCCTAGAAGGAGGTTAGACCAGATGGCATCTGAAATCTCTTTAACTCTACAGCTATGGTTCCACTGTTACATCCAGGTGAAGACATCGAGTAGATAGTTGGAAATGAGGGGTAGGCAATAAGGAACAAAAGCCTGTGCTGAGAGTTACAAGCAGAACAAGGCAGAGGAATCACACTGTGGGAAAACAGTATAGGCATGACAATGGACACCATCATCTGGGGGCTGGAGAGAGGTATAGTAAAAGCTGGCATATGTATTTAGCATGTGACATTCAATGATGAGGACCATTTAGATCTCTGGGGAAGGGTGGAAGTGAATATTGTCCATGAGTTGCAAAAAGAACTCCATTTATTTTCTTTTGTATATTAATGGAACAATTAAAATAATTGATCTGGATAACAAAGCACCTCTACTTTAATGTCCCTAAAGTAATCAACTAAGTATTATACCCTGATTCCTTTGTCAGGGGAGAATATCATTTTATTAATTCAATCATGGAGAGAAATGAGGCCTGGGCACAGTCTTTGAATCAGTCATTGGAAGTCTGTTGAGACTGGCTAAAGGGACTGTGCTCTCTGAAACATATGTCCTTGCATAAAACCACTGAGCTAGAGTGGAATTCAGGATCTGAGTATCTAGAAGCTCAATCATGAAAACTGTACAGCTAAGCTCCTTGAGAGGGAATTGCTTGGAGGTAGGAAGGAAGATCCCCCAACCTCCTTCTTCCTCTCCAACTTTGATCATAGGAGGACCTCTGGAACTTCAGAGGGTTAGAGGATTTTGTAGCTTTCATCAGCATCCTAGTCGGCCTGAGTAGCATCCGTGGAACTGTTAGTACAATATCTACCTTGGGAGCATGAAGACAAACAATATACAATGAGTAATATAAACTTCAAGACTCTACAAGGAATCTAGCATAGAAGTTATGGCATACATCTAGGGGTCATCTTGATGTGTCCCGGGGGAAAAAAATCTTCCTGGAGCTATGGATTACAGCTTTCATCATAGTTGCTCTCTAAACTCAATCCAACCTGAGTCTCTTGTACTCTTAGTGTACTGGTGGGAGATTATGTCATAGAATTTTAGTGAGATGTTTTGAACCAACTCTTTTTCCTATATCTCCTTATAGAACAACCCTCTCAAAAAGTTCATTAAATCTTGCTAAATAACTGCTATGAATTGAGAATCAGGAGAAAAAGCACACTAGTGGGCCCTCATTACAAGCCTGTCAGAACTACTTCTAGAAGCCTGTGGGGAGAGAGAGTGGCTGCTTTCTGGGGACCCAGCCTGTAAGACAAGTTGGGGTTAGGAGAGAAAATGCAGAGAATGTATACATAAATAAGTGTTTTTCTTCCTTAAATTTGGTAAATTGTCTGCTTACAAGGGAAGTAGTAACAATACATCAGAAATTTGAGAAATTCAAGGTAGAGGCAACAAACCAGACATAGACAATATTTCCTAATATGGACTGAGATCAATTGTGTCCCATGTGAACCTGAGACACAAGAAGTCCATAAAATCCATTGGGTTCACAAAATTAATTTCAGCCTTGGAATAAAAGTTTAGGTTTTTTTGTGGGTTTTTTGTGTTTTTTGGTTTTTTGGTTTTTTTAGTGAGGCAATTGGGGTTAAGTGACTTGCCCAGGGTCACACAGCTAGTAAGTGTCAAGTGTCTGAGGCCGGATTTGAACTCAGGTACTCCTGATTCCAGGGCCAGTGCTCTATCCACTGCACCATCTAGCTGCCCAAAAAGTTTAGTTTCATAAATGATTCCATAATTTTCCCAAGCAGAAGTTTAAAACCTGAACATGGAACTCATTTAGGTTTCCCCAGGAAAATGTCTACAGTGGCCAGTGGGTGTAAGCCCAGGTGCCAGGGGCTAAATTTCTCAGGAAGATGAGGAGAGCACAGATCAGCCTCCCTAGTGAAGAGTTCTGTTTCATTACAGAGGGCCAAAGTAGGACTGGGCAGAAATTCAGAGAGGCAGATTTCAGCTTATACCAAGCAAACGCTGCTAACAATTAGAGCTGTCCAAAAGATGACAATTAGCTCCTGAAGTGAAGGTGGATGCTTTGAAGATTTTCAAGTGGCGGTTGAATGACCCCTTTGTTATGGGGAAGATTCCTGTACAAATGTGGGTTAGAGCAGACAGCTCTGAGAACCCTTTTCCACTTGGAGGCTCTATGATTCACCGGGGATTCAGAAAGCTAGAATATTATTAAGAACAGATCTTCCATTCTTCTAGGGTCACAGTGACAGCCCAGAGAACCATGCTTAATGTGGCCATTGTTAAGAGTAGCCTAGATTACATGCCTTCTGTGATAATTAGCATTCAGGGAGATAAGCCTGAACAGGAATGAGAGCAAGGAGAATTAATGGATTCTTCTGCCTTTGTGTGCAGTCCCTAGAAGAAAGGTTCTGCCCATGAAAATTAACTACTAGAGTGGTTGAGAAGTACATTTGTACATGGGTGCAATCAGATGGATCCATCTGTTAAATGTACCTTAAAATAAAAAATATAGTATTGCTTCTTTGGAGCTCAGAAGAGATTCATTAAGGGAGTCCTACAATCGAGGAAGAGATAGCCAGGCCCTTTCATTCAGCATCTTCTCTGGTTCTTCTGTGCCTCCCGGGGTGGGCAGAGAATCTGTACTTCTCCCTATTCTGTCCCTTACTAAACTGAATTCAGATGCAGAGGAATGGAGTGTGAAAGACAACTGTGAAGTAGAAAAACTACAGGGTTTGTGTTTTAATCCTGTCTCTGACATTTATTTGCTGTGTGATTTTGGCTAGGTCACTGGACATCTCTGGGTCTCAGTTGCTCCTCTGGAATAGTAGAGGGTTGTGAGAGATAGTAGCTAAGGACCTTTCCAATGATTCCATGATCTTAATAAGTGAATTTGGACAGTCTTCTAAGGTTTGACATAGCCATTCCCATAGGTAATCTTGTTTGTTCCTTACAAGTAGTGATAGGTAGTGGACAGAGTGCCAGTCTCAGAGCCTGGAAGACTTAGGTTGGAATTCCACCTCTGATACTTAACCTGTGTCACCTTAGGCAAGTACTTAAACTCTATCTGCCTCAGTTCCCTCATTTATAAGATGAGGGAATTAGATTAAATGACCTCCAAGCTTTCTTCTGGCTCTAGATCTATGACCCAATGATGACATTATCAAGACTCCAGGAAGCATCCTTAAAATATGACACCTCCGAAGGACTCCAAAACTTCAGATGGGGGCTGGTCCAGGGCAAAGTAATAAAGGGCTCTCACTTCCCAGGTTTTACATAAAAGGTGAGGCTCAGGCCCATCTCTAGACACTCAGCTCATGACTTCCTTCCAAGCTGACATTACTCATCAGTAACTACACTTGAATCCACTCATTCAGCCAATGCCAAATCCACTTGCCCGTACCATCATCGAGCCCCCTTCTGTCTACCTTGTCCACAAGGAAAACATCAGAGGCTTTGTCCAAAAGCTTCACTGAAAACTTCCTGTGCTCTAAGTTCATCTTTTCCCTAATATCCCAGTGTAATGACCCTGTCAAAAAAAAAAGAAGGAATGAGATTGGTCTGGCGTGGCAGGTTTTTGATGAAACCAGGCTGGTTCCTTCTGATGAGACTTGATCTAACTTTCATTTATACAATCATGAATGAGTGAATAACCCCCATTCAAAGGCTGGTTCAGGCAGAATGATAGAAATACAAATTGTCCCTTAGGCACACACACACACACACACACACACACACACACACACACACACACGTTTTATTTTCTCTCCTTGGATTGACAGGCATCCTCAAGGAAAAGAGCCCTCGATGTCATCATTACCTCCCACTGACATTAAGCTGAAGCATCAATCCATTGTCATCAACTTCTCTGCATTCAAAAAGAATTTTTTCAACCTAGTGTATCCGGCAGATAATCAAAATGTGTGTTGGAGAAAGGTGACATTTTTCCCCAGATGGGAAACCAATCATTTTGAAGCAGGAGATACCTAAACACACATGCACACACACACATACACACTCAGAGTTTAAAGAAACCCCTGAAGGCATCAAGTCCAACCCCTACCTGAACCTATTATATAGCCTTCACTATCTCCAAAGCCTGCCCACACCACTTTGGGTCAGCTCTAATTGTTAGGAAGTTGTTCCTTATAAAAATCCTCAGTCTATTTTCTACAACAGCCACCCACTAACTTTATGCAGAAGAACTCGCATAATTTATTGTTGTTGTTATTGTTGTTTCTCCTTCATTCTCAAAAAGGACCATGATATCGGGGTGATGTTATAGCTTGTAGTGAATTGGATTTAAGTGATGGAGGGCTGCTCAAAGTCACCAATCCCACTCCTCCATAGTCATCTGGGTCCAGTGGCAAGATATATATCAGGACTACTGGAGATGGCCCTGGATGTTTAAGGCAATTGGGGGTGACTTGCCCAGAGTCACACAGCTAGTAAGTGTCTGAGATGCAATTTTAACTCAGGTCCTCCCAACTCCAGGGCCAGTGCTCTATCTACTATACCACCTAGTTACCCCATATCAATCAATAGGCATTTATTAAGTGTCTACTATATGCCTAGAACAATACTGGGTGCTAAGGAAACAAATATGTCCTTGCCCACAAAATTACACTCTATGGGGCATTTCCCTGTAAAACAAAGGCTTAGGGAAGAGATTCTATTGAGGGAAACAACATGTAAACTGTTTCCATGTATATGCATACAGATGCATGTGCATATATGCTTATGTGTGTATACACACATCTATGTTTACATATCTGCCACTAGAAAATGTAATTTAGAATAGAGAAAAAGAGAATATAGAATGTGCACACACCCAAGACTTCAAAATAAGACAAGGTCTTTTGGGAGGGAGGCAGGAACAGCTCAGGGAACCAGTAAAGGCCTTATGTAGGAGGGAGTGACTGAGCTGAGTTCTGAAGGAGAAAAGAGAGAGAGAGGGTCTAAGAATAGGGAGCTGAGAATAGTTTCAAATTCCAGTTTGCACTTGAGTTACCCTGCATCCCTTTGGGAAAAATTACTTAGCCTCTCAGCCTTACTTGACCCATCTGAAAGAAAGCTATGACTACCTAGCCCATTCAGTTAAATTCCGTTCGATTCCATTAACAACGAATTAGCAAGTCCACCTGTTCTTCACCAGCCATTGTGCTAAGCACAGGGGCACTCCAAAGCCACCTACTGTAGGATGGGGTTTTCCTAGTCCCCCCAGGTATTAATGCCTTCCTCTTTTAGATTTCCTTCCATCTGTACATAATGGCCTTAGGCATCTCCTAGTTGTCTCCCTATTGGCATATGAGCTGCCCAAGGACAGCGACGGTGTTTTTGCTGTCTTTTTATCCCTGTTCCTAGTATAGTGCCTCACACATGGCTGGGCTCTCTGAAATGCTTGCTGACTGACTGATGACCCTGTGCCAAGCATTGTGCTAAGTAATGAGGATACAAAGAAAGGCAAAAACAGCTGCCATCTTCCAGGGCTGGCATTCTAGTAACATGTACATGTGTGAGGAAAAACTCCCAAACATGTACATGTGTGTTTGAAAGCCCCGAATGAGCCATCTCCCTCAAGGATGGGAACTGCCTGGGTCAGGATACCAGATACTGCATATCAGAAGTGAAATGGGAGCCCCAGTCTCATGAGGATAGGTCCAGCCTTCTCATAAAACCCAGGGGTCTCCCTTGAACAAACAAGTATCACCAGCCAGGAGGGAATGCTCTGGGGAGGGGGGTGAAAAGTGAAGGAGCCAATTTCAAAAAAAAGATTTTCTTATGCAGCGACCTAATCCTCCAAAACAAGAAGCAGTTCGGGAAAATAACTAAAGGGTGGAAATGAATTCATTTTGTAAAATCTCTGGGCATCTAGGGACCATGTTTTCCGAGGTCAGTCAGATGATGAGATAATTGCTCTGTAAATGGTACCAATTTTTGTTCTTAGCACAAGGTATACACATGATGAACATCAGAGAGACAACTTGAGGCTCCAATTTAACATCATTGGCTATGCAAATGAGAAATTTTAAAATATGCTAATATCCCACACTGTGATCAAAAAGGAGGAGACATGGGGCTAATTTCTTCCTGCTAATTCCTCCGAAATAACCCCTTTCTTGGTTCCTTCCTGCTGGGGTGAACTTTCTTATATTGCTGATGATGAAGGCTCCATGTTTGATAAACGGTGCTTTTCTCATACCGTGATTTGTCTGATGTTAGGCTGCCTGTGCGAGGAGATAAGTGTTCTATATTCAAATGTGCAGACTGTGAGCATTTTTCATCCTTTTTCCACAGTGGAGATGAAGTCACAGCCATCATTCTTCCTGGAAAGCTGGTATATTGGGGGACTAAAAGGGAAGAAACAGCTCTTGAGTTTTGTTCCCTGTGTCTATGAAATAGATTTGAATGCTTGAGGCCATGAAAAGGAAACTTCTTACATGGGTCAAGTTTTCTTTGACATTGGAAGAAATATAGTCCAAACAATAAGGGAACTCCTGGGCCCAAAGGGTTGGAGCACCATACACTCTCCTATACCCTCAAGGTCTCATCTTCTCTGAACCCCCAGACAGGTTGAACTAGATTCATTGCCAGGGAAGTATAAACTCTAAAGAGATTAGTGGAGGAGAGGTAGGCTCACCTTTTCTCATACTCTTTAGACTACTAATCCCACAACCTGGAAGGCCAGGAATAAGTTATTGAAAACCTAGGTTTTGTCTCCCCAAAAGAGGGGAAAAGGAAGCTACTTCATGCATAATATGAATCAGGTATGGGAGAGGTATTTATTGCCTACACACAAGAAAAGGTTAAAGACTCCCAGAGTGCATTGACACAATGACTTCAGACAGGATTCAGTAACTGAACTCATAATTACTCATACATATGATCCTCTGGCAGGCTAAAACTGAAATTTCATCTACACATGAAGCAATTTGTAAGACTCTTGATTATAAATTTCACCTCAGCAGATGTCTTCTCAGATGTAAGAACTTCTCTAGGCACTAGTCATCTCCACTCACTCAGCAGGACCTCCAGAACTCTCAAAACTAATGAGTAGGAGATTGTCTACAAGTCTGGATATGTGACCCTCTAAAACAGTAGGAAACACAAAGTAGGGGCCCAGGGGCAAGCTCAACTAGATGAGCGGCCTTGAGGGGAGGCAGGGGAAGAGTACTCCCTTAGTCTACATAGAAGCTCAGTAAGAGAACACCTCAGAAATTCAAAGTAAGAACACAAATCAAAATCTTTCCCTTCTTTTTCACTGAATCATCAGCTCTTCTGGCTCAACAACCAATGAGGAGATTGCTTTTTTATCATTTCAAAATCCAACTTCCTCCAGTGTTGAGGCATACATTTGGTTGGTTAATGCCAATTTCTACAAGCATTGAGCCTGTATCCATGATCAACTAGAACCAAGAAAGGCAAATTTAAGTATGGCTCCCTTTACATTAGGATAAAAGATCCAGAGCTGGGAGGGAACTTCTAGCTCATCTATCCTGATCCTTTCCCTTTTACAAGAAAGGAAACTGTTTAAACTGTTTAAAAATGCTTGTTTCCTTCCTTCTTTTTTGTATTTGTGGGAGAGATTTCTTCCCTCCCTGATATTTTTAGTACACTGAGAAGGGATTGTCTCCCAACTTTGTATTCCTTGAAAGATGAAAAGGTTTCTGCAGGACAGCAAACTTTCCCAGGTCGATCCTTAACTAAATTCCCCCTAAATGGGGATTTCTACCCACAAGCCACCACACTGCAGTGAAATCTTCCATATGTCAATAAAGTTAAGCTGTTTCAGAACATAGCCCATCCCTGGACTGGTTCCAAGATGGCCGGTTGTAGCTGGGAAGGCAGGAAACAAAACCACGATTTCAGCCTATCCTAATGGGCATGATAATGGACTAGTTGGAGAGCTGCCAGAGCCAGCTACTGGAACATTCAGATGCAAGTGTGCAAGGCAGCTGACCACTTGGATGGCTGGACAACACAGCCACATAGCAGCTGCTGGAACTCCCCAGTGGTCCAGCCTGTCGAGAGGCCCTCTATAGCACCCATGTTTTTATCTCTTCTGAGCAGCTGGGTTCTTCCTAAGCTTACCTTCCTCCAAGAAAAAGATGCTTTAGGAAGCATTCAGAAAAACTACACACATCCTGAAGTTTTTACAGGGCCATTATCCTGAGACAGGAAGAACATTTTATCATCGATTCATTACTGGGATTTGCAGGAATCCATCATGCAATGAACAGCCTCTTCCTACATGGGTACACTTTCTCATGCCACCATGGAGGAGGGAGACATGTTACATCATCTTGATAGAAAACAACAGAATAATAAAAGTAAATCTTGTGGATAGAGCACCGGCTCTGGATTCAGGAGGATCTGGTTTCAAATCTGGCCTCAGACCCTTGACACTTACTAGCTGTATGACCCTGGGCAAGTCACTTAACCCCAATTGCCTCACCAAAAAAAAAAAAGTAAAAATTGATGGGTACAGCATTAGACTTGTGGTCTGGATTCAAATGCCACTTTAGACACTATATGACAATGGGAAAATCACTTGAAATCTCTCAGTCTCCATTAATTTACTTATAAAATGGGATTAATAAAATCTGCAGTAATAGTTTCACAGGGTTGTTGTTGTTGTGTCTTCTGGTACCTCTGATTTCATTTGTCTAGAGAGCACTGAATGAGGAAATTCCCCACTGCCAGTGAAGATCAACACCTTCTCTTTAACTTAGTTGTAGCATGTTGCCTTTCTTTGGAAAGATCCTGTATTGGTAAAGGCTGACCCAGTATCATATGGCCAGTAGGAATCAGAAGCAAGACTTGAATTTAGTTCCACGGCTGAATGCTCTTTACCACACACTACTACACCTTTTAAGGAGCAAACGAGACAATGTATGAAAAGGGATTTGGCAAACTTCAAAAAGTGTTATACAAATGTGAGTTCTCAGGATTGTAGACTCAAAGATGGAAAGGGAGAAGGGACTGTCAGGGTCATTTTGGAAAGCAGAAAGCTGAAGCAGAGAGAGGCAAAATGACTTGTGACAGGGATAGCAAGTGGGAGAGGTGAGAACTGAACCCAGATCTTTGGGTTCCAACTCCATCATGAGCAACATCATACTTTTGCTTCTTCTTGTCTTCATCAATATTGAATCCATTCTCATTTCTCCCCTGATGGAGTTCAGATAGGAATGAATGATCCTGGAAAGAGCTGCTCTCCTTCTATTATTCATGTTTAAAGTTCTCCTGATAACTGCATGGGTGAGTAAAATAACTTCTTTGGGGGAGTGAAATGAAAGCATTGCTCATCCTCTGTAGGCTCAGCAAAAGCATCCTGGGTACAATTCCAGTAGAAGACAAGATAAGGGAGATAACATACACCTCATCTTATTTCTCTATGATTTCAGTCACCTCTACTAAATCCCTCCTGAAGGCTTTATTTCCCACTTAACTGGGAAATTACAAATGTTTGGTATGGCCACATCTATTTAAAACACTCTCTTCAATTAAAAAAAGATCATGTTCATTTGGATATCACCCATGCAGGGCCTTTTGATTCTAGTCGTGCATCTTTAGCCATTTTGCAGACTCCATTCAGAACTACTCTTGCTTACATTTGAAAAATACTTTTGTATTTTGTATTTGCAATTTGTATTTGTCATGTAACATTTGTCCACCTTTACTGTTTCATGGTGAAATGATGCCTACTTATTCCAAAATATTTCAGCAGGTTCTTAACCTGTTTAATCATAAGCTTTGAAAATTTCTATCCATCTTCATCTTCTATTCATCTTTTCATGGTTCTCTTAGGACAATTGACCCTGTATTTCATTAATATCATAAAGATTTTTAAGAGGATGCTTTCCAAATCTGTTGATGGTCGTATTATTATCATTATGATTATCACCATTATGATTATCTACCTGATTCCATGGAAAATCTTATTCTTCACATCTTACAAAATCATTAATTAAAAGGAACATTTAAAAAAAAAAAGATCCTTTTCCTTGCTGTTAGACAGCATGATCCATCCTCTGTTTCAATAGGCAGCCCTGCCTGGGACTGCAATCACTGACATACTGGCTAATTTTTAACAAAGACAGTGATTGTTCTCAAGGGCTGTGCATCCCTCTGCTGAATGCAGTGGAGATGGAATGCCTATGAATTACTCACTACCTTTTCATTTTCCCCATATAACCTAATTTAGGAAACATAAATAACCTCATTCCATTTAGGGACCAGCTGTTCATTGCATCCATATGGGAAATTGATCAAAAGGGCAGAAAGACAGAAAGCAAGCAAGCAAGCAAGCTAAACCAACTAACAAACCTAACATCCCCATTCCTAGTTAAAAATACTAAATATGCATATAATATTGCTGAAAACCTTTTATTTGTTGCCAGAAATTTGTACAAGGATAGTTGGGGCTTTTCTTTATTATTATTATGGCTTTCTTCTGCTATTTGCAGCTATTTATGGTGACACTTGGTTGATTCACCATAATTTCCTTCCACCCACAAACCTTTTAAGATTTCTTTCCCTCCAGCACTAGGATAAATTAAGTGGCATTATTTTTCCACCTAGTCAGGTGTTTAAACAACACCACAGCCTGTTTAAAAATCTTACAAATCCAAATTCTGAGCCACACGCCTTCAGGGAACATGCCCATGCTGTCTTTTCCCCTTCCACTCAGTTCAGACGAGGTGCCACGGGCTCCTTTTGCCTGCATGCACATACCTAGCCATTCTAATTACAGAAGGCAGAGTTAGAGAACACAGCCATGCCATATTGGTGTCAGCACATGGACTGGAGTGCACTGATGGGATATAATTACTATTTGAGTTAAGAGCAGGAAACCACTCAGTAATTTTATATGGTGGCCTCCTTGGCCATTAGCCTTTCTTCTCTAGACTGCTTGGTCCACTTCAGCCTTGATGAAAGTGGCAGGAAATCATTCAAAATGGAATCAAAAGTGGAGGCTAAAATACACAATGAAAATAGAAAACAAGATCAATTGACATTTTGCTTTGGCTAAAGAGCTAATCTATCTTTCTATCTTTCTTTTTTCTATACACAACACAAAGCAGCTTCACTTGAGGTGTGGGAAATGGGAGAAATCAGTCATCTGGACAAGAGAAAAAAACATATAAGGCATGCTGTCCTGATCAAGAACAATGATGTAGACTGTCCAGTCAAATGCCAAGGTATGGTTTAATGCTTTATGGAAAGCTGTGCTGCCATCCCTGCTTGGACTCATTCTCACCAGTAAGGGAAGTGCATAAATACCCCAGAATTCCCTTTCATAAGATGCTCCCAAATTAGTGTTTCCTATCTGTGACATTCATCCAAGACTTTACTTCCTAGTCTGTGCACAGGCTGGCGGCCACACCTAAGACACATGCCCTCCTCACTATTGCCACTTTGGCAGACTGGCTCCCTTCCAAAAAGCTTTCAAGCTCTACCTCCTAGATGAGATTGGTCCTGATTGCCCTCATTGCTCATGCTTCTCCCTGCCCCAAAAAGTATTTTTATTATATTTTATGTGTTTGCTTCTATATGTCCATGTTATTTCTTTCAGATAGAACACAAGCTCTCTGCAGGCAAGAACCACCTTTGTTTTTGTCACTGCATACTCAGGGCCTGGCATGATTGGCAGATGTTTGTGGAATTGTTGAAGTATTATTCATTAATTCATATAATCTATTAGGGGCAATGAATTCCATTGTTTCTTATTTGTGTTCAAAGAAAACTATTCCCTTTAAGTACTAAGAGATGAAACCTAGTTCTAGTATCACAGGATGTAGAATGAGAGTTGAAAAGGAGCTCAGATACCATTGAGTCCAAGGTCCCACAGGTAACAAGCATCCAATTCTGGATTTGAAGCCATGTCCTCGGACTTCAAATCTATGTTACAAGATATTTTGCTAAGATAGAAGCGGGGTGGGGGGAGTGTGGTTGGGAAAGAAATTAGGGACATGGCAAAAACTCTGGGGTAGAGAGGGATTGATTATTATAATAGTACTATAATTATTATTTATACCATAGGTAGGCATCACCTACAAAATATTCAATTTACTAATTCAATTAAATAAGCATTTATTCAGTGACTGCTCTCTTCCAGGCACTATGCTAGGTATAAAGACAATCCTGAAATAGCTTCTGTCCCCAAGAAGCTCAATATTCTCCTGAGGGTTCATAATATACACATGGAGAAATAAATACAAAGTCAGTTTTAAGAGAAGAGAGGGGAAGTGTATGACATCAGGAAAAGGCCCAGGATGGAGGAAGTAGAGGGGTTCTGCTTTGGATGAAGTCAGGAAGTCAGCCAGGAGACGGTGAGGAGGGAATGTTCTGCAAGCGTGTCATTGATGGTTTTCATGCAGAGGGTATGAGAACATATGTGAAGATCAGAAGCAGAAAAAATATAATAATCCAATTTTTAAAATATCTTAAGTAGCCCCTTCCCCTATTCCCCAACAAAGGTAATCTCTACCATCTTCATTTGGTGGGGTTTTTTCCCCATTGCCTTATTTATTCACTCACTTATTCATTTATTCATTCATTCAATCAATCATTTGTTTGTGTGTGTGTTCATTTGTTTTTTTCCTCAGGGCAATGAGGGTTAAGTGACTTGCACAGGGTCACACAGCTAGTAAGCGCCAAGTGTCTCAAGCCAGATTTAAGCTCAGGTCCTTCTGAATCCATGGCTTTATCCACTCCCCATTGCCTTATATTATAATTTGTCTTCTGCATATACAGGCATACCCTGAATGACTTAAAAGTTGCCTCATGATACCTCACAATAAAATATAACCAACTTTTACTTTACAATTACCAAGCCCTACTTCTCCTCATGATTTAGATTAAGCCTTTATCAGTACATCATCACTTCCCCCAAATCTTGGTAGCCTGAAGAAAAATAGCACAACAATTATTTAGTTGTGCTATAAAACAACAGCTCTAATTTACATTTATGCAAATACAGTATCCATAACATTGTTTCAGGATTCCTTCCTATCCACAGGGATAATACAAATTTTATGTCAACTATATACTATAAATCAACTATAAACTGTATCTAAAAGAAAGGTTATTGGGGATAACTAACAATCCTCTTTCTCTAATTTTGTAATACTGCTTTGGGTTACTCTTCTCCATGCCACTCACAAAGATTCTAGTCAACACATATAAAAGTTGCAAACACACAAGCTTTGACCAGTCATTCCATTCCATGTTCAGTATTAAAAATGCTTTGAAAGTCAAGACAGTGAGGGGCAGCTAGGTGGTGTAGTGGATAAAGCACCGGCCCTGGATTCAGGAGGACCTGAATTCAAATCTGGCCTCGGACACTTGACACTTACTAGCTGTGTGACCTTAGGCAAGTCACTTAACCCTCATTGCTCCACAAAAAAAAAAGACAGAAAAAAAGAAAGAAAATCAAGACAGTGAAAAGGACTAAGATAACAGCACAGAACTAAGCTAAGCAATGTCATATGGCAGAAGCTCATTACCAGACCTGGCTTGAATCCAATGACTTCAACCTCTCAATGTAAGAAGAAGGGCTCTTTTAGGGGCCAACACAGGTGACCATTGCAATTATTCATTTATAACAATATGGCACACACCATGCTTTGACATTCAAGAGGTATGTACAGAGATAGAAAGGACATCAAGTTTGTGTAGTTCAAAAGCTCCAAGTTGCCTTGGTCATGTGTTTCCTATACAAGTGTCCCACTACAAGTACATTGTACTCCCCAAAATGAATTCTATATATTTGTAATAAAATGAACTAAGTAGACTCAAATTGTATACTTGTGATAAAGTGAATTAATGGTTTGAGGAAAATGCTTAGGAAATGGTTTGGTTTTTTCTACACCTTTTGAATAAGTGCTTTTTCTAATAGCTAACTGAATCTAATGGCTGATTGTTATTAGGAAGCTCACCATTGGGGGTCCCTGGGCAACACTGTTAATAGAATAACTCATCATGGAGCAACTTGACAGAACCTGAAGTAGTGGCAATATCTCAAGGGTCCCATCTTTCCAGTGTCTGGCAATTTGGGAAAATGAGCCTAGATTGGGTGCTACATTAGTATTTATTTTGAGACCTTAAGCTTCAAAGAGAGGTGAATAATTACTAGGATCCAGAGTCAAGTAGACTTGATTTCAAGTCTTACTCCTGACACATGGCCAACTAAATAATCCTGAATAAGTTATTTAAATTCTTGGTACCCCCAGGCAACTTTGTAAATCTAAATAGATTACAGAAAGGGTGCTAAGCTGCACTGGTGTTATGAAGTCCTTTATGTTAGCTCTTTCACATGTTAATTTATTGGTGTTTGTGGAAAAAATATATGAAATATTAGGTTGGGACAGCATAGTGCTATGGTGAAGAAAGCACAGGATTTGGCATCACTAGACCTTGTTTTGCATCCTAACTCTGCCATGCAAGATCTTGAGTAAAATTCTTAACATAAAGAACTAAGGAAACTGGTTCCAGTTTGACCCAATGGGCCCTCACCATTCCTTGGCACACAGCTTTTGTATAAAAGCATTATCCAACATGACTGATTTGTTAGGATAGAGGTTTAGTTGAGCCAAATTTACCTTTGATAACAATGGACTTATAGAAAAGGAAAAACACAGAGAGAGCCAGAGACAAAGAAACAGAGGGAGTGAGGAAGAAGGAGGGACAGAGAATGGGGTAAGGGGAAAAAGTCCTATTGCATATATGAAATTCTATGTAGTTGTTCTATTTTCTTTCTGAGAATGGAGCTTACAGAGTCAAGGAAGACATTCCAAGTATGGCAAGGATATTAGAACTTTGGGATTGTCCTCTGAGGGCCTAAACATTTTAAAAGGAACTTCAGGCTCATGTGGGGCTAATTCTGTGAACACCACAAAGCTGCTACATCTGTTTTTTAACACTGAACCATGATCCAAAACATTTTCACCAAAGGCTTGCAGATCTCATATAATCTCTGAGTGGCTAGGCCGAGCTGCTGCTTTGGATGTTTCTTGTGGTTTGTGGTTTTAGGGCTGTATTTTCTTATGTGTGAGAGAAGTATACATACATCTATGTATAAGCAATCAATCCATCAACACAAACACCATTAAGCACCTACTATGTGCCAAGACTACCATGTGCTAGCTGCTATTTGCATAAATTCATAAACAAGAACATATCTGATATTCAGGAGCTTACCTGAATGTAGGTGGGTAGGTAAGTGGATATATATACAAAGAGATATAGCTCTGTGCTATGCCAAGAGAGAACATTAAGACCATGTGGTGCACCATTGCAGAAAAGCAGAGTGTTTTACTGTTTTTGTGTGTATTTATGCATTATTTGAAAATTGGGTTTGCCCTGTATCAATGAAAGAACATTTGAAAGTCCTAGGAAATGGAAATCGATGCAAATGCAAAAGAATCAAAAGATGGGCTCATTTCAGAGAACAGCAGACCATGGTAGAAAATAATAAATATTCCTGGTATAGGACGATAGAAAGACCCAGAAGGCCTGGGTTCAAATCCTGCCTTTGAGCCTTGTGTGACCTTGGGCAACTCACTTTTCTCTGGACTCCAGTTCCCTTATCTACAAAATGAGGGGGTTGAACTAGATAAGCCCAAAGGTCCCCTCCAGCTCCAAATGTATGATGTTGTGCTCTTTGAACGGTCGGGCTCTAATCAATAATAAATAGCTCACATGCCAGTCACCTCTTCCATGAAGCTAGTTCTCATCCTCCAGATGTTAGTTTTTCGTGTGCTTATCTGTGCCCATGCCATTTCTGTCTATTAGCATCTAAGCTGCCTGGACACAGAGTCCATTTCACTCTTAGGTCTTCTATCCAACAACCTTGGGAGGTTAGTATGGAAGCTATAATTATCCGCTTTTTATAGATAAAGAAAATAAGGCTTAATTGATTTGCTCCTAGCCACATAGCTAGTAAATACCAGAGGCAGGACTTGAACCAAGTTCTTTTTGACTCAAAGTCCATCATTTTAACCCCCATACTACATCCCTAATCCCAGAACCCCATTCTTGTACATATTTCCATGCATCTCCATAAGCATTCTGCAGGAATCTCTGCAGAATGTCACGTGAAATATACATATTTAGAACCTGGTTAGTAGCATCTTCTAGTTTTTTTCAAGGATTGGTGTAAATCTCATCTGTGTTGTGGCAAAAATACATTTTTTGTGATGCTCAATGTTTATTAAATGCAAATAGTAATATTTATCACCTAGGACAAATGTCTTCTTGCATGTGGAATTTTCATGATAAAAGATTTTAAAGTCCCAGCTTCTCCTGATAAAGCCCAATTGGTGAACCCATGCGGAAAAACCCTGAAATTGAATTATTGTACAACAGCCATTCCTTTTCCCAGTACTGCTGGGATGGGAATCAGTTTCACAATGAACAGCAGGTAGCTAGAAGAGGAAAAACTTAATAAAAATTCTAGTCCCTTTTTGACTTTCACATGAAGTGGAGTTTTTTTTTTCTTTTTAAGTGAATCCCTCTTTCAAAAGCTCCTGATTTATCATTTCATCAATGCAAATTGGAAAGTAAATAGGGTGGGATTGAGTTTATTTACAGTTAGAACCCTTAGATCACTTCTAAATGCATTCAACATTGAACCTAAAGTTTATAAATGCCATTCTCTCTACAGTAAGATGTAAAGTTTCCAGGAAAAGAAGAGAAGAGTGGAGCTCTGGGGCAGGCACAAGATTTGGACTCAGGGATGCAAATCTGCCTTTTCATGGTTCCTGCCAGTGAGACCTTGAGCAAATCACATGTCTACAACTCTATGGGCCTTAGTTAACACATTTGCAAAGTCAGTGATCTCTAGGGTGGCTTCGTGCTCTAACCCTATGATTCTGTGATAAACTGGCAGGCTGCGCAGAGAAAGGCAATCAAAATGATGGGGAAAATGGTAATGGGCCCCTACAAGGGTGAGATAAGAGAACTGGGAATGCTTAGGAAGAGAAGACTCGGGGGGGACATTCCTTACCGCAAGTATTTGAAGAGTTGGCATATGGAAAGAGAATTAGTCTTGTCCTGTTTGGCCCAGAAGGCACAACTCAAATTAAAGGAGCAATGAAAGCAATGGGTCACTAGCATGGGCTCCCACTGGAGTCCCCAGGCTGTACCCCCTGGAGAGCACTGAGCAAAGGGGAAATGTGCGCTGGTTAAGAATGATGCAAGAAATTATCTTTTTAAAGTGAAGATTTGGTTACGTGGCTATTGGGGTCCCTTTTGACTTGGACAATCCATGATTCTCCCTCTTGAATGTCCCTTTTTATACATTTTCAGCTTATCATTTCAGGGGAAAGTCACAGAAACTGTTCAATTGTGAAGAAACAAACAAGCAGGGGTGATATAATCCACATTGGACTTGAGGTAGGGAAGAACTGGATTGGAATCATCTTCTCAAGATCTTTAATGGTCCTGGAGCAAATCATTCAACATCCCTTTGCCTCAGTTACCTCCCTGGTAAAATGCCGTAATAGCAGCACCTAAGAAGTGCTTTGCGAGCTATTGTCCAGAGGGTCTGACAAGGAGTCTGACAAGACAGGACTGAATGACAACAAACTTCCAAGGGGTATTGTGAGGATGTTTTGAGACAATGCAGATAAAGTGCTTTTCAAACCTTAAGTCCTATAGAAATGCAAGTTGTTACTACTACTACTACTAATAATAATAATAATAATTGGTGCCACCTCTAAAAGTGAAGGCACATTCTTGAGATCTACTCCCTCTCTAAGGAAAATTAAGTTTGAAGGGAATTTAAACAATGAGATAAATAAAAGATGACAGCATCTAATCAGTGACCTTGCCCTGACCGTGGCCTTGTCTAGGAGGGAAAAGGCAAATTAGCCAATGATGCACCCTAATCACTCCTGAGCCCTGGAAGACAATCAGAAGTTGGGAAGGTGGTCCGATGACCTTGAGACCATCCATTCTGATCCAATCAATTCAATTGGACAAGCATTTATTAACTGTCTACCCCAGGCAGAGTCTTGTGCTAAATGCTGAGATTATCTAGAAAATAAAGGCCGGAGTGGGGGGTGGGGAAGGGATATTCTTTCCCACCCCCTATTCACTTGTGTTCTAATTTTGTAATTCAGGTTAGATTTTTTTCTCCTGTATTGTCAATCTAGTTATTTATTAGATATAGATTATCGTCATCATCATCATTATTTTAGCAGGCAGGTTGCACAGTAGAGTTCTAGGCCAGCGATGTGAATTCAAATCTGGCCTCAGACACTTGCAACCTGTATGACATTCGGCAAGTCATTTACCATGTGCCTCAGTTTCCTCATTTGTAAACTGAGGATAATAATATTATCTACCTTCTAGGCTTGTTGTGAGGATTAAATAAGATGACCCTTATATAAAGTGCTTAGCACAGTGCCTAGCACACAACAGGCATTATGTAAATGTAAACTATCATTATTAATATCATTAATTATAATATATTTATAAAACTTTTAATATATGTTAGCTGTTTTGATCCTCACAAAAACGCTGAAAGATAAGTGCTATTATTCTCCCTAATTTACAGATGTATGAACTATGTTACAGAGAGATTCTTGCCCTGGCTGTCACATAGTAAATGTCTGTGGCAGGATTCAAACTTAGGTCTTTTGAGCGACTTTTCTCTTTCTGTACTCATACCTCCAAGGCATATGATCAGACTTAGAGCCAGAAGAGAACTTGGAGGTCATTTGGAACAACCTCTTCATTTGATACATAAAGAAACTGAGTTCTAGAAAGATAAAGTGAATAGGCCTCAAGTGCCAGAGCTTGGATTTGAACCCAAGGTCTCTGACTGCAAAGTCAGAGCTTGGTTCATTGCCCCATAATATCTTCCTCATTTAGTATTCCAACTGAACTGAAGCACCAGATCCTCCCTGAGCTTGATACTCTGATCTTGTGAATCTGGACAATTGCACAGGTCATCCCTATGATGAGACAGCTCTCCTCATCTCTGCCTCTCAAAAACCCTTCTCTTGGCAAGCAACCTACCTGAAAAAGCAACCTAGGCAAAGCAGCAAGGCACCCTGATGGAGACACAGGAAGCAGCATGTGCCAGGCAAGTTATGCCACCATCCTTCATCTTGACCACCATCTTTCACAAACCCTATAGGAAACAGCTAGGAGTTCTGAGCCCTAAAGCCTTGGACATAGCAGTATTCCCCACACCAGCAGACCCACTTCCAGCCTAGACCCTGTGGCCAGGATTAGGGGGAGAAGCTATTGTAGAGAAGAGACCCACTTTTGCCATCACCACCACCACTAACTGCTGCTCAACTCCCAACAGGGAGATAAATACAAAAGCCCTGGGAGTGGCAGTATCCCCCTCCCCTCCTATGCCACCATTCCTGCTTCTAACCCAGCCTTCACAGCCTACATTGGGGAAGACAACTCCTTTGGAGATAAGGCCGGTCAAAGGTGACACAGGGCAGGCAATCTAGCAAAGCTGTGAGGAAAAGGGAGAGGGAGAGGGGGAAGAAGAAAGAGAAAGGGAGAGGACAGAGAGAAGGAGGGCAGGGAGGGAGAGGAGAGCATGTAACAGGCAAGACAAACCACAGGCATCTTCCTGACCACTGCCTTAGTTTCATTTGTCTTTGTGGCCCAACTCTTTAGCACACTGTTTGCTACACAATATTTGTGGAATTAAATTGAAAGTTTTCCCTCACCCTCTCAATTTTCATCAAGCACTCATTAAGCACTCTCTCTATGGCAGGCACTATGCTAAATGCTGAGAATACAAACTCAAGCAGGGGAAAAAACGACAATGTCTACCCGCAAGGAGCATATATTCTAAAGAGGAAAGAGAACACAGAGGAGAGAACTAAATAGAGAGGAATTGGGGAAGAGGAGTGGGCAAGGTAGAAAAAGGTTTAGGTCAGGAGAACAGCTAGAGAGAAAGTTATTCTGCTGTTTTTCTTTGGAGTATATGCTGTGTCCCTTCAGTAGACTAAAAGCTCTCTCTTGGCAGGGACTATTTGTCTTTGGATTCCCTGAGTTTAGCACCTTGTCTGGTCTACAGTAAGAAATTGATGAATGTTTTCTGAATTGTTGCAGACTATTCCCTCCCCGCCAAACTAAACATGGAAAACATCATTTGAGAGACTAATGAAAACTGATTCAATTTTCTTTTCATATAGAGGAATTTCAAAATTAGATAAAGTGTCTAGTCAAATTAATTGAGGGCTTCGACACTTTAAATATGCTTTTTACAAAACTCATCTGCAGTCTTTCATTGCACTGTCTTTATAAACAGAAACAAACAGCAACCTTATTGCCTCTGTCCCAGTTTAGGTTTAAGTTAAAAAATATGATATAGCAAACCTTGGAAAGAGGAAGCAAACAATTATCTGGGCCATCAACGGCATTAAAAAAAAGGCAGGAAATATTAGTTAAGACACTTCCCCCATGACAGGACCATTATGTTAATGGAAATTATTAGAGCTCAGGCTATTTGCAATTTGTCAGCATGAAAAATAAAGTCGCCCCTCGTCCATTACCATCCAGATGACAAAGGTGATGTAATGGCCCCGGCACTTCAGGCTTCCCATTTACCGCCAACATCTGACAGCAGGGAAAGAGGTCTTTCTGTGATAGGATAATTACAGGCTGAAGAGTAATTCAAATAGTGGGTGAGGATGAGAGAATCACTGTGAATCAACTAATCACTGGGCAAAGGGATGAAAGGAGGGGGGGAACCACCAGGAAATCAAGCCTGAGCAGAAGAGAATAAAAGTCCAACCCTGATTAACAGGCATTAAAGAGCCGGCATGTTTGGGTGTTGTTTTTTGAAAGGACCTTGCAAAATGACCGTATTTTTTTTTTGGTTGATCATAGACTTCACAAATGACCAATTCTTTGTCACTGAAGCTTCCAGGATTGTCCCCATATGTGTTGCTCATTCTTTGAAATATTTCGCAAGCATAGGTAAAAATTTTAATAACTAACCAGAGGGACCCAATTTTCCTTAAACATGTCTTCAGTCATGGAAGCAATTATTGTTCACAGAGGTCTTGGGGTAAATAGCCATCAAGTAAAGATCCCTGTCTTGTATAAATGCGTGAGCCTTTGAGGAGGATATTGTAAAATGAACTGTGGCTTTAGAATCAAAGGTGCTGGGATCAAATCCTGATTGAATGAATGAATGAATTTATTTAGCACCTACTATATACAAAGTACTGTGCCAAGTTCTGGGGATACAAATAGAAAAGTCAGAGGGTCCCACTCTCAAGGAACTCACATTCTAATGGGGGACACAACACAAAATGAAGGTTTCAACTGCAAGTGAGATGGAGAGACTCCATAGTCCTTAGGGCACAGAAGCAAGGCAGATGTTAATACCTCTTCCTCAATGTCATTCCCACTGCTAAAATCCTGTCTGTTTCTGATGTTGAACCACTTGACAGTGCCACGGACTGAGCTAGTGGATCACTGTGTGTCCCTGAGCAAATCACTTTTTCACTAGGCTTTACTTTTCTCATCTGTAAAATAAAGGGAATGGAGTAGGTGACTTCTGAAGTCCCTATTCTATAATCTATAATGCCACATGGAAGTATTTTAGGGGTGGACACAGCTAACTCAAGTAAATGACCAACCAACCTTATCTGATATTTGAACTGAGTATCCTTCACAGTAGGTGGCAGGGGGAAAAGGACTTGCTGCTGCCTCTAACATAAGATTAACTAAACCTCACAGGCTCTGGGTGTACCTAGAACTATGCAAAAATGGGTTTTTTAAAGCTTTTGTAAATCATTCCCATTTAAGGAACATATCTTTATAGGAGGAAAAATGATGATTTTTAAAAATCCCTCTGCCCCTACTCAAATAAGCATCTAAACAGACCTTGCAGAGGTCCCCTAATAGCATTCTAGGTGACCACAGGGCTGGGAACTCTTTCTGATGGGTCTGTTCAGCTCACAATGCGAACTAAGCACAATTCCAACCATATAGCTGCTTCCAAACAAAACTCTGACTTGCTTTGGTTATTTTTCCCCCTTAAAGAGCTCAAGGAAAGCAAAACCCATTTACCAATGTATCAGAGGGATTGGGTACATTAGCTTTCCCAACACCAACATCTGTTCTCACAATTCCATAGGCAGTATTTTAGAAAATGGGCTTCATGAAACTCTGGCTGACTCCATCCTGGGGCCATTTTGGATCCAAGAATGAGTTTTATTTTATTTTCCAAGAGCCACGTAGCATCTATCACCAATCAAAACTCTTTGGACCAAGCTTACAGATTTATCCAGAAAAGGGGGTTCTGTAATTAGCCTTCTAAGTCTATTATACCCACTCCCTGCTCACTCTAGTCTCCAACCAAAGAGCATCTATTAGATGTAAAGATCCTAAGGTTCATAAGCTATTCTCTCCTCTCCATCTTCAGGTCTTTATTCTAACCCTAATCCTAACCTTTTCCTAATTTATGTAGTTAGGGATTTCATCATTTCAATATCCAGAATGCAGATTCCCACACAATCTGAAAAAGGCTCTGGGAGTTATGAAGATTCTTATGATAAAAAACCAATACTATTTTCATCAGAAAGACGCCACCTCTAAATAAATTTTAAAACCCAATAACTATTAGTTTATTGTGAGGCAAAAACATAAGAGGTTATTGTTTCTGAGAGGGCAGCAGGGTACACTAGAAAGAACATGGAAGCCTAGACCTACAGTTTGGACCACAGGCAATATGGTGCAGTAGAAAGCATGTAAGATCTAAAGTCAGTGATGTAGGCTTCAATTCCCAGTGTGCACTTCTTCCCTAAATGGACTGAACAAGCCATTACACATCACTGGACCTCCATCTACTCACTTGTAAAATGAGAGGGTTAAATTAGCTGACCTCTAAGCCTGGCAATCAATAAGGAAAGGAAGTGAGGCTCTTGCTGGAAGAGAGTGAGGATGGTTATTGTTTGTGAGCAATGAGAGGCTGGTCCACTAAGAAAAACCCAATGAAAGAGCCTTTGACAGGACAGGATGGCAACCATTGGGGATTTCTTTATAAGACAAAAAGGGAGGAAGGTATTTTATTCCCACAACAACCCCAAAACTGGCCCCCCTTTTTCCTAGTTTTAGAGCCAGTATCTATCACTCCCTTTGAATTCTCTACTCTGGAGGAGAGCCTGTATGGCCCCATCTTTGTTAAGCTTCTGACCATAATGAAAAATTCTCAATGAAAAAAAAAAGGAACAACAACAAAACATCGCTTTTGTCATCTGAAAAGGAGACTAAAGTGCCTGAGATCATCCATTTCATGTTTCTCTAAGACTTTAAATTTCACTTACTGAAGCACTACTAGAAAATACAGCTATGGGCATAATGGTAGGAGAAGCCTGCCCCCAAACTCCTTCTCGGAATGAGTATAGAGTTGTTTCTTGTCCTTCTTTGTCATGACCAAATTCATTCTTTCTAATGCCGTGTTCATGACTGTGTCTTGAAATCAGGGGTTTAGAGATGAAAGGCATGTCCAAAGCAATGGAATCCAGCTGCCTTGATTTACAGATGAAGGAACCAAAACCCAGGAAGACTGAGTGAGTTGAACAAGCTCACATAGGAAATTAGTAGCAGAAGCAAAATTAGAACCCAGGTCATCTGCCTCCTAAACCAGGACTCTGTTTCCTTTGTGCCCTTTGACTATAGAGTATTATCAAAGAGAAAACATTGGAAACAGAGCTAAAGTCAGTTTACAGCCAACAAGCATTAAATAGTTACTATGGGGGCAGCTAGGTGGTGCAGTGGATAAAAGCACCGGCCCTGGATTCAGGAGTACCTGAGTTCAAATTTGGCCTTAGACACTTGACACTTACTGGCTGTGTGACCCTGGGCAAGTCACTTAACCCCCCCATAGCCCTGCAAAAAAATAAAACAAACAAACAAACAAAAAACAGTTACTATGTCCTTATTAGAGGCCACGGGTTCTCATTCTTTCTCTTGCACTTCTTCCTTGTATAACCCCAGGCAAATCAACTCACCTTTCCTTGCCTCAACTTCCTCATTTGTCCTATTTAGGAAGGGGGGGGCATCCAGCTGACCTCTCCCTTACAGTTCTTGATCTATTCTTGATCCATGACTCTCTGTAAACCCAACATATTTTCCATTTCTCTCATTCTGCCTCTTGCTTGGGTTGGGTTCAAGCCCCTGGCACTCCTGGCATCTTCTATCATGATTCAGAGGGGAAAAAAGCAGTTTTGTGCCCCAACCCTTGAGTTTAGGACTCTATATGAGCATCCAAAATGAGCAAAGTAATAATAAAAACTCCCAGTTCTTTCAAATATTAAGATTTTCAATATGCTTTCCTTCTAACAATGCTATGAGGTGGGCAAAGTATTATTATCCCCATTTTACAGATGAGAATACCAAGGCTCTGAAAAGGAAAGTGATTGGCTAGAGGTCACACAGTTAGAGTATCAAGACCAGAAAGTGTCAAGGCAGTGGATTTTGTGAGCCTCGGTGTTCTTACCTATAAATTAAGGATAATAATGTTTTACCTGCCTTCTAGCATCATTTACAATCGACTGTACCATGCAGCAAAGTACCCATTTTCCAGATGATAAATCATATTCGGTTAATTCCTACATTGCTGATACCAGGTCCCTATTGAAATAAGTGTTCAAAATATTTCTGAAAGGTGGGTATTTTCTTCTTTGTGGGTGTGTTGGAACCAGTTAGAATAGGTTCTAGAGAGATGATGGTTAAGCTTTATTGCTTTGTTGACTGTCTAGACAAAAAAGAATGGCGGACAAAATATTAATAATGGGAGTTAAACTTAAAAGCGTATCCTGGGTATTTCTTTCTAAAGAGCTGGTTGTTAAGCGTTTACCAGCACACCTCTGTGGGAGAGGAGGAAGCCACTTATGTCTTTAAAACCTCAAGAAGACCAAGGCCCAGACACTCACCCTGACAGCTTCTGACTTCTTATGAAACATCTCTTCCATATTCTTTGCCAGCTTTTTCACCAGCTGCAGGCCGTCAATTTCTTCTATTGCGACATCCTTCTCATACTCTTTGTACTTCTGCAAGGAAGACAAGGGGTGTTAGGCAGGGCAGGCTGGGAGAACCTCCGTGGTATCGCCTTAAAATGCTTTATTTTAACTAGTAACCCATCCACCTGCATGAAACACACTTTGAAACAACGTTTTGTTTTTGCTTTGTTTTGTTTTTCCTGCCTGGATTCTTTTCATTAAATCTGGATCTGTGATTTCAGTAGCGTGGAAGAACTCCCAGTGTGGAAACTTTCTCCACTGAATAAAAACTGATACTGTTTTTTAAAAAAGAGCAGTGATACCAGACACAGCAAGCCTGGGTTCAGAAATCTCCTTCTGACATTGAAGAGAGAAGTTACTTAGTGACCTTGGGAAATATCACTTCATCTCCCTGGCCCTCAGTTTCCTAATCTGTAAAATGAAAGGGTTAGACTAAGTAACCTCTGTGGTTTCTTCCAGGTCCCAGTGAAGAAGGCTATGATGCTAGATTAGCAATCCATCTGTAACATAGAGTCTTACAGCACCGCTTAGAGCCCTTGCCTAACAAGTGTGTCAAAGGCAGAACTTGCCCCCAATCTTGGTGGTTCCAAGGTCTATCCTCTCTCTAGAATGTCACAGTGGCCCTCCATTTTGTACTAATCAGAAATATTCCTTACTACAAACAGGTTAAACAGTGATGTGAAAAGTCTTCTGTGACTCTCTGGGGACATACACCAGAATGGGACAATGTCTATGTTTTTAATGCATAGCAGGAAAAGATCCTAAGGACAGTCACATGTTCTTTGGGTTGGGAACTGGCATTCTCCTCTTCCAGAGTTAACATTCCTAGAGGCTTGACAAGAGACCTCATTTGTTGTCCTCGTACCCAATCCACTCTAGGACCATTGCCTTCAATGGGCAGGAACCCAAAATGAATAAAAGGTTAGGAAGTTTCAAATGGTAACATTGCAATTTGCCCATGAAAAGTGACATCTAGAAACTTGTCTTTACCAGTTTCAAGACTAAGACAATTAATGAATATTAGGAAACGCTCACTAATTCCAGTAAATAATGAAGAAAAGCTATCCTGTAATCCTTTCCTAAAAGTGAGAGGGTGGGATGGACACCTTTTTTAATTTATTTATTTTTATTTTAAACCTCTATGTTTGGTGTGGGGGATTCTGTGTGTGTAAGTTCCCTCTGTCAATGCACAGTGGCAATTCTCTGCCAGTCCAAATGAATAAGCATTTATAAAATGCTGACTATGTCTTGGCACTATGTTAGGTCTTGGGGAATAAAAAGAGAAGGGGGAAAGGAATCCCTACCTAAAAGAGGCAAAATTGTGTTAGAGTATTGCTGAGGGTACCTAGAAGTGAAATGACTCAAATTCACAAAGCCAATAATATGTGCCAAAGGGAAGACTTGACTGTCTTCAATACTGGCCTACCATGAACTATCCCATGCTCCCTCTTATGCCCAATCTCTCCTGTAGGCTTTGCCTTATCTCTTTTTAGCATACATAGATATGTCCTTCAGGACCTGGTTGGGCCATTTTTTAAAAAATTCTAATCCCTACAATAAATCAATTTTCAATCAAATTCAACAATCGAATTCAACTTCCACCTAATTCACTTTCATTCATCAGATACCACCTTTGTTCCAGGCACTATAAAGCATACAAAGACAAAGAATAGAAACTCAGATGCTCAGTTTAAAGAAAGCAGAGAAGATAAAATAATTATTCAGCTTATTGACTTGAGGTCATTCCCTATCTTCTTGGAGTTTTACTGTAGTGACCAAGCTATGTGAAAAGTGTCCCCCAGTCAGAGCTGAATTAGCAATGTCTCTGGACCAGAAGCATAAACTGAGGCAGGCAACTAGTGGGAATTTTCTCCAAGTTAAAATGTTAGTGAAGCTCTCTGGAGTTTCAAATCTCCAGAGTCCTTTTCTGAGGGTAGAATGACTAATGGATGAAGGCAGCATCTGTGCCTAACACTGAATTGCAACAGCAAGAAAAACTATTTTTTTTCTTTTGTTGAGAAGCGAGTCAATAACGAAGACACTAATGAGACCAATTTAATATTTCTGGCGTTGGTGGAATGGATCTCTGTCTTTTACCAGTTCAGTAACCCAAAATGGTCCACAGGATTGAGATAAGCAAGAACAAAATGAGTTTCAAAATCACCCTTTAGCTGCTCGAGAAAGGGAAGAACTCTATTTTCAATGTGGGTTTATTATTCCTCACTCTTGCATTTCTCCTCTAAAAGGCTGTCAATTAATTTAACTCTAATTATACAACAAGACTCAATTTAACATCTCGGCACTTTTTTTTCTTTTTGTCTTTTTTCAAAATTACTTTCATGTGACTTGAAGTAGCTGAGTTTAGTCTCTTGTTCTCCCCAGAACAACTTGTACCTGGCAAGCTAGTTAATGCCAAGGAGCTGCATTTTACTGAACGAAAGAAACCAGATCTGGGTGGAAAATAAGGGGGTGTGGGGCTTTCCTCATCTGGTCATTGATTTCCAAGCCTCTTCATTTAAAGGCTTCTCTTTCCATCACACACACACACACACACACACACACACACACACACACACACACCAGTGTTTTACTCAGTCCAGTTTTTCAAATGTGGCAAATGGCTATATTTATTTCTGCCTTTGCTGACCTCAGCTTATTATTCCAGAATTTATTATTTTTTTTACTCAGATTCTCCTTATTATCCTAATCCTAGAGTCTGAATAATCAAGGGCCCTAAACAAATCCCAGGAACTATTTAATCCCAGGAATTTGTTCACAAGGAAATTTGAGGAGCATAGCCAACCACCCAAGGATATTGGCAAATCAATAATGAGTTCTAAAAAATTAATAGTCCAGAATGTTCCTGGCAGGGTTTGTAGGTCCTCCTATAGCTATACTATTCTGGGGTTCTATTTTTCTAATCCAGCCTGCCTCGGGTCACCTACTGGGAGAGCTTTGAGTAAGCAGGAGAGGGACTTGTTTTCTTAAAAAAAATTGATTTTTTTTCCCTAAAGTATAGTTATTCCCATGTTCAATAAATTCCAGTGGTTCCTTCTTGCCTCAATTAAATAAAACTCAACTGTTTGACATTGAAATCCTTCCCAATCTAACACTATCCTATCTTTCTAGTCTGATTAAGCAATACTCTCCTTCAAACACAATACAATCAGGCCAGACTGTCCTTTTGCTAGACCTCACACACGATACTGTATCTTCCATCTCCATCCCTTTGTCACCTATGCCTGAAATACTCTCCATTCTCACCTCTAGCTCTGCGAATTCCAAGTTTCCTTTACAGCTCACCTCAAACAGCCTCTCCTGCAGGACGGAGGCTCCTCCCAATTCCTCCAGAAGCTATGGCCTCCTCTGCACTGATCCCCTTAAATGACCTTGTATTCATTTTTTTTTCCACGTGAGCATATGATGTTTCCTCTGATAGAATATGTCTGCATTGTTTCACTTGTGACTCTATATCCCTAGTGCCTAGTATAGTACCTGGTACATTGCAGGCTTTGGAGAGATACTTGTTAGCTAATAAATTAATTGAGAAAGGAAGTATGGTAAAGTTTAAAAAATTCTAATCCTAGAGTCAAAGGAGTTGGGTTCAAACCCACCTCTGATGCTTCCTACTTGTTCCAGCTTCCTCCTGATGACATCTTACCACTTCAAGAAGACAAGAGAACTCAGAGACTTTATATGAACAGTTTTGTTTTGTTAGTTTTTACTATCTCCTTCTGTTATTATATGCCATCTGTAACACGTACTCTCTGCAGAGGCCCTCCCTTTGCAAGACCAATGTCAAAGCGTCGGTTCATCAGGACAAAAAATTGCCCCTCTGGACAAAACTTTCCTCTCTTCCTTTTCTACATTGATATTATCATATTATTAGATAGCATAGGATATTATTTTTGGCTGTTTCATTGAGCAAACTTATTCGTTTTTCAAATGAAAGCAAAGGGGGAGGGTGGTAAAAAAATGAAGGTTTTTAACTAAAATTTAACCGCCAGTTTTTGAAGGACCGCCATTTCGGGGAGGAGACTGTGAGGAACAGCCATGTACCTGCTGCTGCCCGGGAGAGCGTGGCCGAGCACGCGAGACTTCCAGGACATGAGCTTAAAAATGAGAAGAAAATGGAAGTGGGCTCTCGCTCTCGGCACACACATGCTGGCTCAGGTTTGACGGTGTGTTTGGGTGATCGGCTCTGGTCCTCAGTGGCAGCACGTGCTTGACGCTGGTTCTCAGCCTCAGAGGTAGCTTTGGGATTCGGTGAGTTTTATAAAAGAATATAGACTAAGCTTAGATCTAAAACTGTTCATTTGTATTTCTACTTTCCTATTTCCCTAATCAGTATCACCTGTTTGTTGGCTAATTAATTCCCAAACAATAAAAGCTAAGTAATCCATCTCTAATTAAAGCTCAGAGGCTTCTTTCTCTTACTGGTCTGGGAGATATATAAGGGAAAGGTTAAAGGGGAGTTTAATGCTCTTATATCCAATTTTAAATCTCACACTATGTTGTTTCTCCTTGCAGGAACTTTTTCATGTATATGTATGTATGTATGTCATGTATGTAGGTGTATATATCTATATATAGATGGATATATTTTACACATAGACATATATGTGTGTGTATACATATACATATATATGTGTATACATACATATGTACATAAACACTTTCTCTCTCTCCCTCTTTCTCTGCCTCTGTCTCTTTTCTCTTCTCCCTCCTCTCTCTTTCTTTTTCTCTGTCCCTCCTCTTTCTCTGTCTCTATCTCTACCTCTGTCTCTCTGTGTCTCTCTCTATCTCTGTCTCTCCCTCTTCCTCCCACCCCCGGACAGCCATGGGCTAAACAGATTCCTCTAGAAAATGTAATGCTCTTGCCCAAAATCTATCACCTTAGCAAGACTTGCTTCCACATAGGAAGCTAACCAGCAGGATCCTAGCCTCAGCATTTGCATAATGAATGTTTGGAAACCTTTTTTCATTCTCATAAAACTGCTATCTCATTCACCCTGCCACCAACATCAGCCTTGGCTTTGAAAAAATGGTAACATTCCTTAACCAGAGAAATGATGTTAATTAGAAAAAGACTTTGACCGTTCCACAGCATGGCTCCATGAGAGTTCAGTCTCACAAGGCAAAGGCTCTTCTGACTTATCCATGGATCAGATCCCTTTGGCTGCCTAGACCTTGCCAAATGAGATCCAATGAGATGATCTTTGGAAAACAGCCCAAGGCCCATTGCCTGTCGAATAATAAGTCTTTCATAAATGCTTGATCTCTCTCCTCTCCTCTTGTTGCCAAAGAAAGTCATGAAAATCTAACCCTGAACTAAGATACTATATTATAACTTAAATTACATTATATTGAATTTCATTATACTATACGGCATGATGCTAGGTATTCAAGTATATACTATGTTACATACATATATACCATGTTTGTGGATAGAGGAGAGTGAAGCCATTCTGAAAGCAAGCACAGCATTAAGGGACCAAAGGCAGTCTGTGCTCAGTAGTAAGGTTAGGAAAAGAAGCAAATTTTATTCTATTGAGTCAATTCAACAAGCACTTATGAAGTGCCTATTGAGTTCCAGGCACAACATTTGGTTACCAAGATGGTGCCTGTAGGGAAAATGAGTCCAGTTTCCTAATGCCCTGCCCCCCATCCTCACCACCTCTTGTGATAGCCTGGGGCTGCTTGTCCTGCTACCAGTTTTGTGGCAAATTATGCCTTTCATTTTGCACTGCTTCAAATGCATTACAAATAGCAATCGCTTAATTTGAAGCATCCAACTGAGACAAACCCTTTGGAAAAGAGTGGAGAGAACCAGTAAACAAGCCAAAGAGAAAACTGAGATGTGCTTTAAAAACAGAAGAGAGAGAACAGAACTTGGATCTAATGCAATGACCAATGGTTCGAGGTTAATGATGGTGAAAGGTACTCCCTTCCTAGGGAGGCATTGGATACAAACATTCTGACTTTGGAGTCAGGGGTCAAATCTTCCCTCTGATGCTTACTTGTGTGACTTTTAGCAAGTCACTTATTTTCCCTCAGCCTCAGTTTTGTCATCTGTCAAGTGAAGGGGTTAACTATATGACCACTAAGAGTCTTTTCAATTCTAAATCTAGGATCCTGTGATTTCCTCTATTCAACTTAACAAGCATATATAAAGCAGGTACTATGTACAAGCTTTGAGAAGGTGGGAAAAAAAGAACAAAATTCAACAGTCTCTGCCTTCAAGGAACTTATGGTCTATGGAGACAGACAATGTGTGCATAGATGGCTAAATTCCAATTATATTCAAAGATATTTATAGCAGCTTTTTCTGTGGTATCAAAGAATTTGAAATTAAAGGGATGCCCATCAGTTGGGGAATGGCAGAACAATTTGTGGTATATGAATGTAATGGAATACTTTTGTGCTGTAAAAATGATGAGCAGACAGATTTCAGAGAAACTGGGAAAGACATGAAGTGATGCTAAGTAAGGCAAACAGAACCAGGAGAACATTGTACACAGTACCAGCAATATTGTGTGATGATCAACTGTGATCGACTTAGTTCTTCTCAGCAATACAATGATACAAGACAATTCCAAAGGACTCATGACGGAAAATGCTCTCCACATCCAGAAAAAGAATTGTGGAATCTGAATGCAGATTGAACCATACTATGTTCACTTTTTTGTTTTGTTTTTCTGGTGGTTTTTCCCTTTTGTTCTGATTCTTCTTTTACAACATGACAAATTTGGAAATATGTTTAACATGATTGTACATACATAACTTATATCTGATTGCTTGCTGTCTGGGGGAGGGAGGAGGGAGAAAAAATTGAAGTCAAAATCTTACAAAAATGATAGTTGAAAAGCATATTTTCATGTAAGTGGAAAAATATTAAGTGAAAAAAGGCAAAGCATATTCCAAGAAAATTCAAATGGGGAGAGGGTCAGGAAAGCCATCAGGAAGGAGATATCGTCTGAGCTGAGCTAGGAATTCCAAGACCCAGCCTGAGAAGAGCAAGCCTTCCAAGCATGGGGGACAGCCGGGGCAAAGACAGAGGTGGGGAGATGGACTGGCCCGATTTCAGCATGCCAAGAACATGCTCTATTTCTCTGAATAGAAGCACAGCCGACTAACTGGAAAAAGGCAATGAACAATGGTTCTGATGAGGCATAGTCCTGTAGAAGAGGTTGGTCCTTCCCTAAGTGGATTTCTCATTGTCCAAAGTCAGACTGTATACCAGCCTGAGGGATATCCCATTGCATTAGATATAAGAATATATTTGAAATCCTCATTTCAGTCCCTCTGTGGCATCAGTGGCATTTGCTGAGCAATCCAGGGATGAGCCCAGCCCATTTATCATTTCCCGAAAGGAGACCCAAAAATACATTACTTCTGTAGTATCACTTTTACCAGATCATTTCCCACAAACACCAGGAAAAGAAAACCACTACTTCACTGTCAGAACAGTTAATGTTGTTCATATATTTGAATCCTTCTCCCCCCACCCCCACCCCCTTCCATGATACATGAATATCTAGAAATGTCCTGCCTGGAAAGGCCCAAAGGGAATTGTAGAATCAGAACCAATAAAAATAATTGGGAGCAAAGGTAGCAAGCATACGTGGCAATCTGGTGGCTGGCCTATGGCAGGGGAGAAATGCCCATTCTAAGGGAACCAGGACCCAGAAATGAGGCATTAGTGACCCAGAGGGGACATTGTAGAAGGAGACTGCTGACCCAATGCCACCCCAAATCTCTCTGTATTTTTTTTCATAGAAAATATGACAATGGTTCTCATAATTTTATTAAATGAGCTCGTCACAGAGGAGAGAGCCTTGGCTGTGGTGTCTAAGACACTCAATTTCAGGACTGGGCCTTCCATTTAGTATTTGTATCATACCAGATGCATCATGCCACCTTTCTGGGACTCAGTTTCCTCATCTTTGAACAGAGCGGGTTGGATTATAGGGTTTCGGAGGTCTTGTCCAATGCTTATCCCAGGACTCTATGATCTCAGTTAAGAGACAAAATTAGTCATGAAAAAATGAAAACAAGAAAAGACAGCCATAGCTGGATAGGAGCATGTATTGCACAAAGCCAATTCTGAGATTCTGAGTGCTTCTTATATGGGGGTGAGGATGTGGGGCAGGAGAGTGCACTCCCTTTTGAGAAATAACAAAGTCCTCAGCACCTTTCCATCACAGGCAGCCATGAGGGAGCACAAACCAGAGACCAACAAAATAGACAAACAAAGAGGACATCATAGACACAATGTGTTGCCACCATTTCTTACTGCAGGGATCCCATGCTTCTAATAAATAACCACATACCTCAACACCAAGAAGAAAAACCCTAAGCAATGTGCACAATGTAGCAGAGCATCATCTGCTGGTACTAATGGTCTCCGAGGTGCTAGGTTAGGGGGGAGGGTGGTGTGGGTGGTGAGATGCTTCATGTTTCAGGTAAAGACCTAGACTAGATGAGCCCTGAGGTCCCCTCAATGCCCAAATCCAGGGTTTGTGTTTCCAGCTGTTTTCGACATTCAGTAGTTAGCAGCTGTAAATGATATCAAGAAATCATATTGAAGACAATGAGCAATCTTGATTACAGAGGCCAGAAAATGAAACTCTCTTCCTTCTTAGCAGGACTGGGGGCCCGTGGGCGGCATGTTCCGGGCAGGCAAACGTGGTCATTGCATTCTTTAATCTGTTTTCCCTTTATTGTAACTCATGGTTCAGTGGAGCATGGGGTGGGGATGACAAGGAGATTGTTTTTAAAAGCATCGATTAAAAAGGAAAGAAACTGGACCTGTGATCTCAGGCATTAAAGGGCCTATGGATGAGGAATCTCCCTTTACCAGTGCAGGGCTTAGTTGTTCCCAAAATACTGAGGAGCATACAAAGTCCAGACTTGCCTACAATTAGAGGTGAGACTTGAACCCGGTTATTCTTGGCTTCAAGGCCATCACTCTATTGGCTCTACCATGTTGCCTTATTCATTTAACAAACATTCATTTTAGTAAGTGCAGCTGTGCAGCTGTTGTTTGTCTTTTGTTCTCAAAGAGGATCATGGCAATGGGCTGATGTCATGACTTGCACTGAATTGGATTTCAGTGAGGGAGGGCTGTGCAAGGTCACCCACCTCACTCTCTCCTCCAGAGCCATCTGGGTCCAGTGGCAAAATAGACAACAGGATGTCTACAGATGGCTCCAGATGTTTGAGGCAATCGGGGTTAAGTGTCTTACCCAGGGTCACACAGCTAGAAGGGTCTGAGGCTAGATCCGAATTCAGGTTTTCCTAACTCCAGGCCCAGTACTCTATTCAGAAGTCTTCTGAGTAAATATGGTTTCAAGATAATTCTAGGGGATAATAACTAAGCAAAGCTAATTTTCCCTTTTAAAAAAATGACAAGAAAAAGAAAAGGAATTAATAAAGGCAACAGAAAACTCTGTTACAGGAAGATTGTTAATAATGGAAAACCTTCTGCTGTGAGGCTCATTTGGTTTTCCATAGTGACTTCAAGAAAGTGCTTGTGCACCATAATACAGTCATAAATCCCATTTAACTTGTGCTTTAAAGTTTATAAAGCTCTTCCCCTGACAGCAGCCCTCTGAGAGAGGCAAGGCCAGGATAATTAACCCACTTTGACACAGGTTCAGAGGAAATGGAGGCCCACAGAGGGTAAGGGTCCATCCAAGATCGCACAGCTAGTGTGTGTGTGGAGGTGGACAGATGGACAACAAGCGTTTGGTTTCTAGGCCCAGCACTGCTTCTACTGCCTGAGGCTGGAACAAACAATAGTCACAGCCACATACTGAACACATCCATGTCTAATTAAAAATAACCTGAGACTCAGTTATCTTGAACTCGTAGCATATTAAATTCACCCAAGGAATGAGAACTTCCCTATAAAAATTCCATCCAATCAGCAGCTTCCCAACCTGTGACACTATGTGCAGAGAACACTTTGAGGGATCAGAGAAGAGAAAAAGAAATGTAGTGAATTTAGGGGCTCACTTTAAGCCAATAAGCATTTATTGTGGGCCTACTATGTGCCAGTCTTTTGAGTCACAAAACCAAAAATGAAACAGCTCTTGGCCTCAGGACAGTTACATTCTGCATGGGGGATACAATGCACGGACAGATAGGTAAATGAAAAATGTATTCTAAGGAATATAAAGGGTTTCCAAGACTGAGTTAGGATGAATAACTGGACTGGATTAAGAAAGGCCTATTGGAGGGAAGTGTCTGAGCTATGCTTTGAAAAAAGTTAGAAGGATTCTAAAAAAAGTAGCCAGCTCAGACTGGCTCCAGATCATTGGTTGTTAAATCTTCCGTGTGAGCATTTCTACCTCCTTCTACCTCAGTAATCAGCAAATGCAACAAATCAGAACTCAATTAATTGGTTGTCTACATTTACAAGAATGATGGAGATGTGAATAATGCAGATTAAATTTTAAAGCATACCTTAAGTGCATGTTTGTTTGTTTGTTTAAGGAGCTAGTTATTAAACATTTACCACCTCTTTGCTGCACACTGGTGAAGAGGGAGGGAATTCCAGGTCTAGTGACTGGTCTGTGCAAAGCCACAGCAGTGAGAGATGAGATACTAAAAAGAGGGGACCAGCCAATAGGCCAGTTTGACTGAAACAGAGAATACATGAAGGTAAATAATTGAAATGGGCATGGAGGGATGGGTGAGAATAAGAATTGGGAAGGTTTTGAATGCCAGGGTCAATCAATAGATATATATTTATTAACAATGATGTGCCAGGTACTTTGTTAGTTGCCAGGGATAGAAATACAAAAGTGAACACTGGCCCTCAAAGAGAATACATTCCGGTGGCAGAAAATAAATACATTCACATATAACTAAAGAGAGAGGGGCCAGCTAGGTGGTGCAGTGGATAAAGTGCAGGTGGTCCTGGATTCAGGAGAACCTGAGTTCAAATCCATCCTCAGACACTTGACACTTACTAGCTGTGTGTCCCTGGGCAAGTCACTTAACCCTCATTGCCTTGCCAAAAAAAAAAAAAAAAAAAAAGTAAAGAGAGAGGACAGGGCCTGTGATTTCATTGGAAGAGGGAGTGACCAACAAGGAACTTTCTATATAGAGGCACCTGAGGCACCTCTGCTATCGTTTAGTCTCAGAGAGACACCTGGGCCAAGGGGAGTTTAAATGCTTCTCCCAGGTCACAGAACCAGCATGTTTCCCAGGTAGGCTTCTGGACTTTGGGGCCAGTTCACTGTCCATTGGGCTTAGCCATCTCTCTTCACAGATAAGTAAATATTGGGTACATACAAAGTGGCTTCCAGGGTGGGATGGTGGGTTAACAGTTCAGGCAATCAGGAATTTTGAAGGAAATGGTCCTTGGTCTGAGCATCAAAGGGAGAGAGGAGTTTCCAGAGGGGTGGGGAAGAAGGAAAAGCCCTCAGGGATTGTGGAGAAACACTGGGGTTGCATTGGATAGAGTGTCACTTACACAGAAGGAACTAATGTGCAATTAAACCAGAAAGACTGGCTGAAGTTGAATTGTCAAGGGCTCCAAGTGCCAAACAAGCAAAGTTTGTTTTTTTATGCTAGGGACAATAGGGAGTCACTGGAGATGGCCGAACAGCTGGGGATACAGTCACATCTGTGTTTTAGGACCATTGATTTTCCAGCAATGAGGAGGATGGATTGGAATGGGGAAATACTGAAGGTTGAGACACCTGTTTTAGTCCAGAGGTGATGAGCGCCCAGGGCCTAAAGATGTTATAGGTAGGAGAAGTGACAGGATTTGGTAATTGCTTGGAGATCAGAGTATATGGAGATTGAAGCAAACACACCAGCAACAACCCCCAGAGTGGATGAACAGCAGGCATTTTCCATATCCACAAGGAAGGCATAAGAGCAAATGGGTTTAAATGTGGATTGTAGAACCACCTGCCCCTGAGGGTTGAATCATAGCAAAAGAAGCCATGAAGAATGGCTGGAATTTGCTTTTAAAGTACTTAGGAGTTGGAATGGTTCTCTAGGCTGCAAGGTCAGAGGCTGGGCTCAATGATTCCCCCAAGGGCCATCCGGCCATCTCTGGTCTCTGCCTGGATAAGCAGAGTGTCCTCTGCTGGCTTGGGACTGTCGGGACCTTCCCACTCCCTCTGGGGCTACAGTCCCTATCAAACCAGGTGGAAAGGATACAATGAGGAAACACAGCTAATGTCTGCTAAGAGGGGTCCCTGCTACGGAAAGGGAAGGGCACTGAATCTCAGCTCCCCGTGGCAGCCATCTATCTTCATTTGTGGTTGTAAGGTCTTGTCACCTATTTCCATCCAATAAAGTCCAGGGGATGAATGAAGCTAATAAATGTCATGTGTTGCCAGTCACAAGTGGTTTGGTGAATAAAGCATCCCAGTTCCTTTTTTCCATAGGAAGGGAACTTTTGCATTGTGGAAGCCGATGACTGAGTCATCTCCCAGGGTGTTCAGATTTACAAATGATGTGTCAGATTGTCTATTTAACAGAATCCAAGGTACCCAAGGAGCAGGAAGAGCAGAAGATCCTGGGACATGATGGGTCCAAATCTGTTAAACTAGAACAAAGACACTGGACACAAGGCTTGGTTGTCTCTGAAACCACATCTCAACTCTGACCCCTGCACTTTTGGCAAAAAGAAGGCAGACCCTAGCCTATGACTTCCTCTGTTCAATTCTACAATCCCATAGAAAGCATTTATGATGCACAAGTCCTGAGCTGGGAGCTGGTTAAACAAAGAGAAATTAAACAGTCTCTGCCTTCAAAGTTTATATTCTGTTGGGGATAGATAGAACACTGGGCTTGGGGTCAGGAAACTCTGGGTTCAAATACCACCTTTGACACAGTAGTAACTAGCTTTGTGACTCTGGGCCAGTTTCTCAGACCCTAAATTCCCTTATCTGAGGTTAATAATAGCACCTATTTCATAGGAGTATGAGTCTTGAATGAGATTGGGTATGGAAAGCTTTTTGTAGACCATGAAGCACTTCATAATGCCATTTAGAATCTCCAAAGAGATGAAGGCCATGTGATTGTGTCGGTAAGGGGAACTCTTGGTGTGAAAACCCCCTCCACTTATGCAAATGGAAATCCATGTGTAACTTCATAGCACAGGATCTGGCCCAATGTAGGCACTTAATAAATGCTAATTGGCTGGAGAATTGATTGTTTGTAGGTGTGTTGCACAGGGTTTCCTGAAGCTTACAATAGTTAAATGATTTGTCCAGTGTCATAAAACTAGTGAGTATCAAAGGTGGTATTTTTGGAGCCCCTTCCTCTCTATACTATCCCAGGCTGATAGCTATAATAATGAGGAATAAAGAGAGAGATGTGTGTATGTGTATATATATATATATATATATATATATATATATATATATATATATATATATATATATATGTGTGTGTGTGTGTGTGTGTGTGTGTATATGTGTATAGATATGTTTACGCACATATGCAAACATGTTCGTGTGTGTACACGCATGCATGTGTGTATTAGTGTTTAAGTGTATACTTATATACATACACACATATATGTGTGTATGTTTGTGTATCCCAAAACACAATCCACCGGAATTAAGAGGGAGGAAGCTGGGTTTAAAAGCTGATTGGGGACCATCTGTAATACGGGCAATACAAAGCTGACCATGATACATTTCTTTTCAATTCTAATCTCTGCCCAGGGTAAAATGACTAATGAATAATCAGGACAGAATTTCTCTAATAAAAGCCAAGATACACTCTGTTTCAAACAGCACTCGGCACCCTCAGTCTGATTTATTTCATTGGCCATTTAGGGATCATCTGTCAATGACTCTCCTTGGTGGAGAACATGACTGGTCCAGGCTGGGCCACACCACTTAATTGGCTTCATTAGTCTTTTTAATTCTCTATTCACAGCAGTTCTGCCCATTAAAATGGAGTCAAAATCCAGACCCTCAAGATTGCACCAAGAATGCACTTCTAGCTATTAGGATGGGTCCACTCATACTAAACTAATAGTATTCCCAGATTCCCAAACAGTGGGCATCAGAATAAATTCCAAGCCCAGGATGAAGAACTCCCACAGTCACTAGTTATATAACATACAGGTGTATCCACTTTCCTTGAGAGGATATTAAGAAACGAAGGTGAAGGGAAGGGAAGACGGGATGAGAAAAGGATCGTGTCATGGCCAACCCAACCTATCCTGGCCTCCCCAAAGGAGAGACTGTTTCTTTGCTTTGTTACAAATTATTCCCTCACAGTTTTAAAAAGACAAATAGCGTCAACTCTCACAAGGGGGTCCAAACTGAAACTGTCCACTAGAAAATTTCCAAAATGCAACTTCTAGCCACCTCCATGCTCCTTCCCTACGATCCATTTTCCATGGCAGACTGGCATGCCCCAGGCAGAAATCTATCCATGTCATACCTCTGCTCAATCTTCCATAGATATATATCTATACCTATAGCTTAAGCTATATTGAGAGGGAGGGGGAAGAGCAGGGGAGAGGGAGAGGGAGAGAATGAGACAGAATGTATTAAAAACTTAATATCTGTGGGAACTGTGCTAAGTGCTGAGAATGCAAGTACAAGAAAACAAGACAGACCTTGCCCTCAAGGAACTTCTATTCCAATGGGGAAAGACAACACATAAAGAGGGAAGTACACAGGGAAGGAAGAGGGGGTTGCATCAGGAGGAGATACCAGCAAATGGCCCAGGAGTCTGGTTCTTAGATAGAGGGAAAGCTTGCCTATCTGAGCCTATGGTAATTCCAGGGGCAGAGTTCAAGATTCCTGCATAGAGGAGGTGGAGATGATGGGAGAGTCCCCACAGAGGATGATTCAGTCATTTGTCTGGCATTCTTATCATAATATCATCACTGTCAGGAATGCATTAAGATTTGCCAGAATCCAGCTAGGTGGCACAGTGGATAAGGCACCATTCTTGGATTCAGGAGGACCTGAGTTCAAACCCAGCCTCAGACACTTACTAGCTGTGTGACCCTGGGCAAGTCACTTAACCCCTATTGCCCTGAAAAAAAAAATTTGCCAGAATCACAGCCCTTCAGAGCTTCAAGGGACCTCCAAGGCATTTGGTCCAACTTATCAATACTCAATAATTCCCAACTAGTATAAATCTAGTCTACTTGAAGATGCCCACGAGGGGAAGCCCAATACTTTCTAAGGCAGCCCTTCCATTTTTGGAATTGAAGTTTCCCCTCCTATCAAGTCCAAATCTTTAGAAGTTTTACACACTAGGAAGTGTGGCCTTACATCCAACCTAAACCGATGTATGTTGTGAAAGTAATCACAGTTTACCACCTGGGTATAGTGTTGTCAGGTTATTTTCAACACCCATAATTAGTTATATTTGGGATGGGGTAAAAATTCCTCTTTGTAATGGGCAGCCTAATTTCAAGCCAAATGAAAAGCAGTTGGTGACTCTATTCCTAATGAATACACCTTCAGAAAAAATAATGATTTGAGTAGATGAGAGGGCTTGAAGCAAATGTATTCAGCATAAGGAATACCTGCCTCTACATTCTTTGTGCCTTCTCAGGGTAGGTGAGGCAGGTAAGTGGTGTAGTTCATAGCTCTGGGAACTTGGAGTCAGGAATACCTGAGTTTGAATCTAGCCACACATACTTAGTAGCCATATGACCCTAGACCAATCATTTAAGCTCTCTCATCTTTGATTCCCTTACCTGTAAGAAGATGATAATAGCACCTACCTGTCAGTTATTGTGAGGAGCAAATGAGATATTTAAATCCCTTGCAAACCAGCATTAAAAGCACAATAGAAATGCTAACTGTTATTTTTATAACTCCAATTAATGTTCACAGTCATATTTTTGTTAGAAATCAGAATCCTCCCTAGAGTTAATGAATGATGACTAGAGCTCTCTGCAAACAAAAATATTTAAAAATAAATTGCTGATTTCTACCCTGTGATATTCAAAAATACCCATCCTTAAACTCTCACTCAAAGCTTTGAAACCCCAGAGGCAGATCCATTTATTTGACTACCCTGGACAGATGTCAGGGGTATTCCCTGAAGAAGCATAAAGACCGAAGGCTCAGCTGGCAGGTTTCCCTTTTTTGTTCCAGACATATCTCTGGAGTAAGGGTGATGGTGATGTTGACTGCCCATGTAAGAATTAGTCAGGTCCAACTGAGTGACATCTGGTCAGTGGCTGACTCTATTTCAGAGACACCTCTGGGCAAAAGGCAAGCAGAGTGACAGGAGGTGAGAGGCAAGCAGAGGGGATAGGGGAAGAGAGAATGGGGGGGGGTGGCCAGAATGCCCAGATGTTTGCTCTACAACAAGGATTCTTAGCCAGAGGAACCTGAAACTTTTTGTCCTGATCACTGTATTTCAACATAATCAGTTTCCTTTGTGTCTATTTTTTACATATTTCCTACGAATTTCATTTTATGTATTTTACATTTTTCTGAGGATGCCATAGGTTTTACTGAAGGGGTCTGTGACACCAAAAGGGTTAAAAATCCATAGATTTCTGCCATTCACCAGTGAGAAACCAGACAGCTTCTCATTCCTTTTTTTTTAAAGTTAGACTTGGTGGAATGAATAGCATTAAATCCATGAGCACTGAAGCAGATTTCATTATTCATTGTTTGTAGAATTGAAAACTCAGATTTTCTTTTTTAAAAAGTAGTCTGGCATGACCCAAAAAAAATCATAAAAAAAAAAATTCATTCTTGGGGGCAGCTATGTGGTACAGTGGACAAAGCACTGGCCCTGGATTCAGGAGGACCTGAGTTCAAATCCAGCCTCAAACACTTGATACTTACTTAGCTGTGTGACCCTGAGCAAATCACTTAACCCTCATTGCCCCACCCAAAAAAATTATCCTTAATGTTAGACTTTTGCCCCAGTAATTCTTTTGTTGTGGATATTTCTATAGTAGAAAAAAAGAATAGAAACCTCCCATATGGAGTTAGTATGGAAGAGTGAGTGGCCATGGAGTCAGAGGTCATGAGGTTGAATTCTGCCTGCATTGCTCTGGAGAATGGAACAATTCATGCTCAGCTACAGAACCAAGATCATTTGTCCATCATTAAGGGAACACTTAAGAAAGAAGATAATGACCAGCATTTTCATACAGATTTAAGGAATTGACTTTAAAAACCATGTTTGTATATGCATGTGTCTTTCAACACAGTAAAAGCTGTAGGAAATGCATTTGAATCTGATTTTGGAGACACTGGGTTTGGCACTGCAGCCTGAGGGCCAGGCATTTGTCACTACTGAGAAGTGAAGTCACTTACCCACTATTACACACCCAGTAAGTGTCAGAGATAAGACACGAACCTGGATCATCTTAAATTAAGAGACTCTATCCCAGCTATATGCAAAATAGAAACCAAATCATTTCAGGAGGCAAACACTACTACAGACACCTATGTGTCCCTTTTGTCTCAGCTTACTGCTGTTTGACTTGAAGTCAGGTGCCTGTTGTCTCTAATAATCTGACCTTACAAAAGACCCTTTGAAAATCAAACAGTAAATGAAGGCTGGTTTGCTAGGTCTGAAACCTCAGGGGAGTTACATAGGTTCCTTTTGCTCTTTCCAATGAAACAAAAGGACTTATCTAAGTCCAGTGAATTCCCAGCAAACCAATTCACCCAGCCAGGAAGATCTTAGTAAATGATAATTGTTGAAAATGTTTTTAAAGGGTAAGTCACCTGCATCACTCCAGGCATTTACCTTAGACCTGGGGGCATGTTATTTGTGAGCCAGATCTCCAGTGGACTCTGTTTATTAGGTAAAAGAGAATAGGCCGGCTAGGTGGCACAGTGGATAGAACACTGGCCCTGGTTTCAGGAGGATATGAGTTCAAATCAGACCTCAGACACTTGATACTACTAACTGTTACCCTAGGCTATCTCCAGTCATCCTGATGTCTGTCTTGCCATTGGACCCAGAAGGCTCTGCAGGAGAGAGTGAGATTATTGACATTGCACAGCCCTGCTTCCTACGTCATGGACCTCTTCCAGAGTAAAGGACAAACAACAAGAAGAAAACAAGGATCGCCTTTAATTCACTGTGGAATCCTGGCTTCCAGACTCAGACTCAACACACTCAGATCTACTAACAGCACCCTGAACTAGGTGGGTGGCTGAGGCAAAGGAAGAGGTCAGGCGTCATCCGCCAAATCTATAAAGGGCTATGAACAACAAAGTTCACCTGCCTAGACAAACATCCCACTGAGTGGCCAAATTTGTAAAGAAAAGCTAAGCTCTTTCAGAAGGTGCCATGTTTTAAAGTGGCATTTGCATGGGCAGAAATGCATCCCATTGTTCATAAAGAGAAATCAGGAAACCCACTTGTGTCACTGCTAGCCAATAAGAAATAGCCCACCTTGTGAGGCTTCTGCTAAAACAGGTAAATATCTTTTCCCAATCTACCTATGAGGCCTGAGGAAATAATAAGTAATGTTATAAAGCTCAACAAAATGATGATTGATTCAGAGTTGGAAGACACCTTAGACGTCCCCTTGACAATCTCCTCCTTTACAAATAAGGAAATTGGGAACCAGAGAGTAAGTAGCTGAGCCATAATTTCAAACCAAGACCTCTAATTCCAGCACCAAAGTTCTTTGCCACAAGGCTCACTCCACTTGCCCCATCTATAATTGCTTAGCTTTTTGAAAATCCCTCACTAATCAATAATAATAACAAAAAAAAATAAAGATTTTTTACAGACCAAAGTGTTGTGGTTCAGGTAAATCTCAGGTCTTTATTTTCATGTCTTCAAGAATCGACTTCCTAATTTAACATTTTCCATTCCCCAAAGCTTCCTTTTTGTCACAGTTCTCCTCCTCAGTGAGACTCAGTTTTCCTACATTATCTGTCCCTCATTCTTAACAGGTTCATTTCTCTGAATACATAGTGAAGAGTAATTAACAAAGAATCCCTGGATATTCCCATAGATCCTTACTTTCTTTGCTGTCCAGATCAAGGAGAACACATCTTTTTGTTAAGTAATTCTTCTTTCCCTTTGTTTTCATTAACCCATTAACCCTGCACCTCTCCAAGGAAGTGAGGTCATGGATACTTATACTATGGGTGTTCAAAAGGTGTTAGTGCAGATGTATGTAAACTTTCCTTGTTTGACAACATTAGTAGCTTAAAACTTCCCTAAAATCTTTGGAGTAGCCTGTATACCCATACATAGATGCATATGTATATGTATATGTGTATGTGTATGTTATGTGTGTATATATACACACACACATACATATATAAAGGAAACCTTGTGCCCCTTTTGTTCCCACTCAAATCTTTTGTTCCTCATTATGAAGTGGGCTCACTGCCTCAGCTTCACGGGTCTGGTCATTTCCATCTTTATCCCAATTTTCTGATTGCTAACTCATAAGAAGAAGTTTTCTGCTTTTTGGTCAGTGTTTTGTGGTCCTGTAAGTCCTAAAGAAAAGCATAAAAGCTAAAATTTGAAACAAATTTAACTGTGATTATCAATTTTGTGGATCAGTGGGAAAAGCAGAGGATTCGGAATCAAAGGACCTGGGTTCAAATCCTATCTGTCACTTACCACCTCAGTGACATTGGGTAAGTCACTTAACTCTGAACTTAAACATTCTCATCTATCAAATGAGGAGCCTAGATTAAATGCCTTCTTTTTTTTTACTTTTTTTTTGGTTGGGCAATGAGGGTTAAGTGACTTGCCCAAGGTCACACAGCTAGTAAGTGTCAAGTGTCTGAGGCTGGATTGGAACTCAGGTCCTCCTGAATCCAGGGCCAGTGTTCTATCCACTGTGCTACCCAGCTGCCCTGATTAAATGCCTTCTAAGGTCTACTCTGGCTCCAAAGCTTATCTCCAAAACTGATCCACCAAATTTTATACCAAATAGGGTAGAGAAAAAAAAATAATAAAACCAAGAGAATAATACTGTATAAACTGTAATTACAGAACACAAACCATGGCAACACTAAAGGGCAGTGAGACATTGATCAACTGGAGTAAATCATCTTTCTTAGTCTTGGAGAATGAAACACACCTTCTTCGTGTCAGTAGTGGGGAGGGAGGTGGGGGACTACAGGCATTGAATTGAGTGTGGCATATGATGTCAGACATACTGGGCCATTTATTTTTTCTCTCTTTTTTTCTATTTCTCTTTCTTTTCTTTTCTTTTTCCTGCCTTCCTTCCTTCCTTCCTTTCTTTCTTTTTTTTTTTTTGGTGTTGTTCCAAGGAACATTTCAGAGGTTGGTGGCAGGCATCAAGGAGAGAACATTGGTGTAAATTTTTTTAAAGCTTTTTAAAAAAAAAATTAATTGATCCATCTAAGTTAGAGGGTCCTTTAAAACAGAGGTGTCAAACTCATGGGAGTCATACAACTCCTGAATGCTGCCCAAAACCAGATTGAAATGTAATGGGAAATGTTTAACAAAATAAATAAAATACAGTATAGCATAGATAATGCTGCATTTTTCTAAGTCAATATGTGGCTATAGGCATTCATTTCTATTCAAGCTTGACTCCACTCCATTCAAGAAGCAAGGCATGATTGATAGAAGGAAGAATGTCTGGAACATAGAAAATACTTAAAACATGCCTGTTGCCTGATTGATGGATGGATTAAGACACTTGAGAATATAAGACCCTTGATGATTAAATGTGACTGTCAGCGTGGGGGGTGGAAATTGCACAGGACAAAAACAGGGCTATGGTCCATCCAGTACCAGTAGCGTCATGTTCGGGCCAAATCAGGACAGCCTGCTTCCAGTGCCCCATCTGGCTCTGCCCCACCCCCAGCCTAGTCTGTCCTGGTACATTGTGGGCTTTTTGCCAGCATCAAATAAGATAATGGATGTGAGTGTGCTTTGGAAATTGCAAAGCGCTATCCAAATCTAGGAGATAATTATCATCATTGATGCAGCAGTGAACAATTAGCCTGGCACAGAATTTCCTGGTGCCTATAGTGGAGAGGAGGAGGAGGTAGTGGAGAAGTGAGAGAGGGGAGGGAGAGGACAAAGGAGAGGAGGTGGAGGAGAGGAGCTTCAAATAGGACTCTTGATTCCAAAGGGACTCCATCCCACTTCCCTGAGAGGATTCTGATGCAGGCCCTGGAGGGGGTGGGGGGGAGCAGAATGGGGCAGAATCAGGGCATGAGCACATGAGTCAGGGAATAGAGAGGTCCCAGGAAGCACCAAGATCTGGCTGTGAGTCAGTTCCCAAGCTTGGAACAGAGTGGGCTCCAATGTCAAGAAAGGAGGTAAAGCCAAAACCCAAAGCAGAATGAAGACCAGAGGGGCCTAGAACATGTGCATTCTGAGACTCAGGATCAAAGATTTGGGACCAAGTGGGGAAGAAGTCGGAGAACTAGCCCAGGAGTTTGCTCCACACTGGCTGCCTTGTGAGAATATGGAATAACAGAAGCCCTTTGGGGCACTTAGGTGGCACAGTGGATAAAGCACTGGCCTTGGAGTCAGGAAGACCTGAGTTCAAATCCGGCCTCAGACACTTGACATGTACTAGCTGTGTGACCCTGGGCAAGTCACTTAACCCCAATTGCCTCACAAAAAAACCCAAACAAACAAACAAACAACAAAAAAAAAAAATCAGAAGCCCATCAATAAAAGGATGCCCACCCTCAGGACTGAGCACTGTATTTTTAGGAAGGGCATTAATAAGTTCAAACATATTAGTCAACAAGCACTCCTTATGTGCTGGGCAATATGGATCCCAAGCCCAAAACAAAACCCTTGTACAGGCCAAGGAATCCCTATTCATCCAAAGGAAAGGGCTTTTGGATGTCCCTAGGAGGGTGACCAGGGATATTGAGGGCAGGCTATGGTCTATGCCCCACAAGGCACTGGGAATGTGTAACTTAGAGACAAGAAAACTTAGAGGGCACCAGGTTTCTGTCTTCAAGGATATGAAAGGCTGGGTTGGGGAAGAGAGATGAGACTGATTCTGCTCAGTCTAATACCAAAGGGTGGTAAATAAACAGAGGCAGAAAACCTGTTAACCAGGGCTACCCCAGAGTACAATGAGCTGCCTAAGGAAGTGGTCCATGCCCCATCTCAAGAGGTATTTAGGGAAGGGATGGATGCCCACTTGTCAAAGATACGACAGAAGGGAAGTCTCCTTGGCAACCCAAGAGTTGGACAACGATCATACCTTTAGGTCTGGCAAGGACACTAGAAGTCATGGGGTGCAACATCCTAATTGTACAGGAGAAAAATGGAGCACAACTAGTATGCCACATATCCAGGATTAGAACCCAGGCCTTGTGACTCCAAATCAAGAAATCGTTCTGTTCCAGCTGCCTGGGAGTCTCCTGGACTCCTCTAACTAGAGAGTTGTCTTCTTTCTCCCCACCCCCACCAGCACCCCCTCATTTGTTATACTCTCTTTAGCTCCTCACCAGCATAATTTACAAGGGCACGTGGGAGGGGAGACTAAAATAACTCAAAGGGACATTATGAGGGTTAAAAAAAAGCACAATACCTAGGACAATTTTTTATAGCCAAGGCAAAAGCTGACACTGTGTGAACATAAGGGATTATTTGTATTAATACCATTGATATATTCCCGGAGGAGAGTCTCCATTGCCCTGGGAAGCAGAGGGCTTGTCCTTGGAGCCAGTGAGATGGAGGATAAAGTGCTCCCTCTGGCACATCCCAGGAAAGGAACCCTGGGAAAATCACTGAGCATGCTCCCCCTCATCTCTGCCTCTTGGCTTCCATCAAGTCCCAGTTAAAACCCTCCCTTTTACAGAAGTCTGTCCTGATTTCCTTCCTTGCTAGTGCCTTCCCTCTCCTGGTTAGCACTGACTTCTGCCCATATCTAAATTGTTGGGGGGAGGGGTTCCTGTTGTTCCTCCCCCATTAGACTATAAGCTTTTGGAGGGTAGGTGAATCTCTCATCTGTCTTCAGATCCCTAGAACTCAGCACAATTCCTGGCACATAGTAGGTATTCATAAATGCGTATTGACTGATCAATCATGGTACCTCCAGAAACTCCCTGAGACTAAGGTAAGGAGAGTTCTTGATTTACAGTGGTAGAGGAAGTCCACCCCCCCTACCCCCAATGCCAATGAAATCAGTGTTCTGCACCAAAGCCAATGGTGTTCCTGAAAAAAAAGTATTATGATTTTTTAAAATAAACTATTTTAAGGAAATATGGAGCATCCTTAATCAAAGACATTTTGTCACTGTTGGAGTGTGTCAACCTCATTTTCTCAATGGCTTTCCTCACAATTGTCTTATCCAAAATGCCCCCTCCCTGGCCACAGTTTCCCTCTAGACTCCATCTCCCCAGTTAGAATACAAGCTACGTGAGGACAAAGACTGCTGTCCTCCTTGTATTTGTACCCATAGGCCTTAGCTTAGAGCTTGGTACACAGTAAGCACTAAATAAATGCTTCTTCATTCCTTTCTTCCTTCCTTGAAAAGATATCTTAAAGGTTAGCTAATTAAAGCCTGACCAAAAACAAGAACCTTTTCGGCTCCATACCCAACAAAGGATGTTTGCAAAAGAATTTGATAGGGAGCAATTGTGGAAAGCAAAAGATGGCCACCAGTGTGGCTGTTTTGTGTCACCAAATGTCCACATATTGGGTTGGCTTAAAAAAGGACATCCCTGCATTGCTTCAAAACAACGGCATGTGCACGCACACACACACACACACCAGACTATATTGTGCATCAATCCTTGGCCAAGGAAGATCAAAGCACTTATTTTCAAGTCCTCACCATTTTTGGAACCCTCAGGAGAACAGTCATATTATTTTGAGGTTGGAAATATTTGCTGTGCTAAATCACGGAACTCACTTTTTGAAAAGGCCTGGGAGATTTGTTACACTTTTAAACTTGATTCAGCAAATTCTTGTTTCGATCTTACAGATACATTCCATTTGCAAAGTTTTTGTCCAACCCATCATCTGGCATACTATACAGGTAGAATTCATCTATATGTATGTATACATATATATTCATATATATTCACATTCATATAGACAAAAATATCCATTTGTACAATATATTCATATATACACATATTCATATAGCAAATATATACTCGCATGTACATATATTCAGATCTATCCGTGCACACATACATGTGCGTGTGTATATTTATGTGTGTACATGCATACACACCTTCATGCACACACATATTTCACTTTCTTCCCCTGGCTATTACTGGTACTGTGCCATGATATCATATAATCCCAGGATTTTGATCTAGAAAGAACTCTAGAAAGCATTTGGCCCAACCCTGGTATCTTACAAATGAGGAACCCCTTGCCCTTCTGAGATGAGGTGACTTCCCTAAGGTTACACAGCTAGGATTCTGTTGTACCACAATTCTATCGAACTCATGTGAAGCCAGTTGGGATTCAAAGTCACATGTGGTCCAATGGGCCGCATGACTGATTCAGTTCACTTTGCCCTTGATTCCAAATTAAAGACAAATTGGAACTATTTGCGATGGAAATGAGCAAACCTTAGCAGGGTCTCAGGAGCCCTGCCTGGTACTTCAGCCTTTCTGCTATTATTAAGTGAACTCCAAGATATATCAATTAATGACAAAGGACATCCTGCTTTAGGAAAGATTGTTAAGGGAAAAACCCAAAGCATTAGAAGGAGCACAGCATGGATGCTAGAGGGTATGACCTTGGACACTTCCTGCATCTCTCTACACCACAATTTCTCACCTGTAAAAAGAAGGAGTAGCCCAGATGATCTCTTATGCCCCTTCTGGCTCAAAATCTATGGTCCTCGGATCTAGTCCAATCATCTATTTTACAGACGAGGAAACTGAGGCCTAAAATGGTGAGATGACTTGACCAAGGTTAAGGAGCAGAGCTAGGATTTGAACCCAGGTCCTTGGTGTTCTGTGAATGAGACAATCCAATCTCTCACCTATGAGCATTCTCTTTGGCTGATTGCCCCATACCTTAAATACTCTCCCTACTCATCTCTACCTACTGACTTCTCTGGCTTCCTTTCAATCCTAGCTAAAATCACACCTTTTACAGGAAGCCTTCCTCAATCCCTCTTAACTCTAGTTCCTTCCCTCTGTTAATTATTTCTTATTAATATTTTATATGGCTTTTTGGCATATATTTATTTGCTGTCATCTCCCCCATTAGACTATGAGCTCCTTGAAGGTTTTTCGTCTTTTTTGTATCCCCAGAACTTAGCACATATTAGGTGCTTAATAAATGCTCAAATCTAGTCTTCCTTGGTGCTGTGTTTTCTACGTCTCATAAGTAACACTGTCAGTCCTTTGTTGGGCATCCTGAGAGCTGATCCAGGAAGCTATGAGATAGCAGCAGGCTCACAGGGAAGTAGGAAAATAAGTCTCTGTTGATTCTCCCCATACGTTTATTTCTGCAGGATGACAGTCAACTTTCTTCAGTTCAGGAGTAAGTGCCTGAGAAACACTGCAGATTTCATGGAGTCTCTGATTTAAGACTTTGCCTGCAGGTCAAAATCACATCAAAAATCAAACCAACAAACAAAACCCCATGACCTTGAAAGCAACCCACAATGACCAGCCAAAATCAGGCAGGAAAAGAGGCTGAGGGAGTGGAGGTGGGGGGGTGGGGGGTGGGAGAAATGCAGGGGGAAGTAAAGACTCCTTCAGGGATCAGTCTGAGTCAGCATCAGAGGGCAGCTCCAGTCCAATCCTGCCCAACCCAGTGCCTCTATTGATTGCACACTCAAGATTGGCCCATTATTTTCCTCAAACAGATTTTTGTCCTTCCCCCACAACATAATTTGTCTCTCTCTCTCCCTTGGCTTTTTTAGTTAAAAACAAGAGAGATGAAGCTTGAAACCTAATTAAGGAAATGGCTTATGTAAAAGGAAACAGTCAGAGATCATTATTCACATGGTAACTCTTGTTAGTTTTGGAGGAGAACCTAATGAATAATCTACAGCCTGGTGTACTTAATATCACATCATAGATGTCCTAGCCTTTTAAAAAAGAATAGAAGCAATTGGTATAAAAAGCAAATAAGCACACATTCATCCCTCTGCTTCCTACATATGGGGATCTCTGTTCTGTTGTTACTTGGGGAATAGAAAGTAATGATAAAGGTCACTCTGTTAAATGCCACATGCTCTGTGAGGCAGTGTTGTAGAGTGGAAAGAGCTTTCACCTTGGATTCAGGAGAGATTTCCACTCAGCTTACTACCTGCATGACTCACGGCAAATCTCTCCGAGACTCAGTTTCCTCAAAGGATTATATAAAAGGGAGTTGTTGGCAATGCTATCACTACAATAGCAATATCAAGCAACTGCTATTGATACAATAGCAAAACCAACATCTCACGTTTAAATGGCCAACCACGACTCCTGATGTTTGACAGTCTTCTACTCAATGAATCAGGGCTTCCAGAGTTTGGTCCATGCCTGAGGTTACTGTCATAACAAAGGTAGGGCCACCTGGGCTCTACTGGGAGACACTTGAACTCCAAGAATGCTGACAGCAATAATACTCAGAATCATAGAATTTGGGAATTGACAAGGATCTCTGTGACCACCCAGTCCAATCCATACTCAAGGACAAATTCCCACTAGTGGATCCAAGAATGGGTTATCTAAACTCTTTAAAGATCCTCAGTCAGGGAAACTCAAGCTAGCTCATCCCTCTGCTGCAAAGCTCTTCCCTGTTAGGAAGCTTCCCTGCATCAAACCTAAATCTGGTTCTCTATAATGGCCACTCATCGCTCCCACTTCTGTCCTCTGAGGTCCAAACAAACAAACAAACGAAACAAACAAATGAATCCCTCTTCCAAATGCTGCCCATTCAATTACTTGGAAGCAGTTAGCATTATCATACTCCCCCTAAATTTTCCCTTCTCTAGGCTAAGTACCTCCAGTTCTTTCAACCTGTCTTTCAGTGGCCTAGGAACAATGAGGTTTGCTTAGCTCCTGGCTAGGAAGAGCTAGATGGAATAGGTAGCTCCTAGGGATCTATTCTGCCCAGGACATGATTTACCCTGAAATTGTAATTTAGGGGGATATTTCATGCTGCTTACATCAGGTATCTGTCTATGAACCCCACCCAAGGGGGCCAAACATATTTGTTATGGCTCTACCTAATAGGGCAGAGGGAAACAAATTTCAGGTCTGTGGATCTTCTCCTGCAATAGATCTTAGAGGGTGTCTAATCCAGTCTCCTCATCTTACCGATGAAGATACTAAGGGTCAGAGAGGTTAAGGGACAGAGGGTCATGGGGTCATAATTGTAGTCCTTGAAGCAATCTCAGAGCCCATCTAATGGGATCCCTTCATTTTACAAAAGAGGAAATGGAGGCTGAGAGGGGAAGGGACATAGGACCAAAGGATCATAGATATGGGTCTAGAAGGGATGTCAGAGGTCATCTATTCCAACTCATTTATTTTACAGATGGGGAAACTGAGGCAAAAGAGTTTAAGTGCCATTCTCAGATTCTCACACAATTGTAATATCAACAGCAAGATTCATACCCAGGTCTTTCTGACCCAAGTCCAGAGCCCTAACTACCAAAACATATAAGCTCAGGAAGAAACAAACTGAAACAATCCTCTCAGGAGCTCTGACCAAAGCTTCCTACCGAAATGCTTCTCTAAGGACTATGGAGGACGAAATGTAAGCAGAGAAAAAAAGAAAATGGAAAGGAAGCATGACCTGATGAAGGGAGGAACAAAGGAGGAGATCTGAATAGGTCTATACTCACTCAGAAACAGGTTACATCTGCTCTTCTTCCCTACCTCTAACTCTGGCCTCCCCTATTGGAAAACACCACGTCTAAGGCATTCTGTTCCAAGGTGCTATAGAACAGATGTCATTCTCTACCTAACAGAACATGCCTGCGGGAACCTCAGGACCAAGGCACAGACATCATGTGACATACATGAAGATATGGAGAGGGAGAGGGAATGGACGTGGGATTTCCCAGGCATACCACACTCTCAGGTGGCAACCCTCCCACTACTTCTCTCCAACTTACTGTCTTAGCAAGTTATCTCACATGACAATAGATGAGTTCCATCTTGCCCAGTCAGGTTAGCAAGTGCTTGCTAAGGATCTTGGAGGTTCCCAGATTAACTAGGTTTCCAACACTGAGCACTTGTTCCATTACTTCACAGAGTCATTATTTGTTTATTTAACTCATGGTTACTTCCTACACTAGGACAGTTTAGACCTTAAAATAGTCTCAAAGCCTGATAATCTTTACTTACATCTTCGCACTGCTTCCCAGGGCTAATTTGGGTGGGAGATATTTTAGTCATAATTCTGCTATGTAAGAGACAACTTTGAGTAGAACGTAGAGGCAGTCTCTGAGCCAGGAAATCCTGGGTTCAAGTCCTACTTTCTAGTTTGTTTTGTTTTGGTTTTTGTTTGTTGTTGTTTTTTTGTTTTGCTGAGCAATGATGGTTAAGTGACTTGCCCAGGGTCATACAGCTAGTAAGCATCCAGTGTCTGAGGATGGATTTGAACTCAGGTCTTCCTGAATCCAGGGCTGGTGCTTTATCCTCTGCACCAACTAGCTGCCCCCTCAAGTCCTACTTTCAGAATGATCTGGGTAACTCTCCAAAACTGAGTTGCAGAAAAAGTGCAAATTGGCCTTTTTAAGGGGAGTTTCCTCACCTGGGAGTGCCCTGAATTAATGGAATGACAGTTTCAGTCCCTACCCCAATATTATCTGTTATACAAAGAGGAATGAGGCCAGGACAATCAGTAAACCACCAAGTTGAAAGTAGGTGGTCAGGGCCCACATGGACTAAATTTGGTGAATTGATAATTTGGTATAATTCAATTAAACAATTCTCTAATAAGCACTCACTCTGTGCCCATAGCCAGGTTCCCCAAGGATAGACAGCACCAGGTCCCCTTTTGCCACCAGTATTGAACTAGTATTTTGCATGGAAGCAGACAAAGGGGGAAGGAGAGTATCCCCCACAATGTACTTGATGTGAGGAAATTCATTTCTGTTATGCTAAACCCCCTTCTCCCAAAAGGGATGCCCAAAGCAGAACAGTCCTTCCTATGCTTTCATCAGCAGCTTGAATTTTGTTTAACAAAGAACAATTTGTTTCTTGCTGTGGGGCATAAGGACCTAGAAAAGACAGAGAACACCAATAAGGTATGATCCCTGCCCAGAGATACCCTGGGTGTGCTTGGGGCGCAGTAGTCATTTGCAGGAAGCCAGGACTGCCCAAGACACACATCTGTTTGTGCAGCCCCAGTTTGGCAGCGGGAGGAATGAAAGATAACTTCATTACTGAGGTGCCATGTGTGAGTGAGCTCATGGTCCCTGCCCTGCACTTAGCCAGCCCCAGCTCAGCTCCTCACAAGCCCCAGTGGCAGTCGGGAGATGGAATGCTGGGCTCCTCGGGCCTCACCCGTACCATCATCTGCTCAGTGGTACCCAGAACAGCCATTATTCAGTCCTGAGCTGAAGGGCATGAGAGAGAATATTAAAAGATACAGCAATGAGCAGAGAGCTCATTCCACTCCCACTTCCACCCCACCTCTGAACTCAATCAACAGCCCAGGCCAAGAGGGTGGTGCTTCCATCTAATGTATCTATTTTTTTTTCTGGGCCAAGCCAGGGCTACTTGGGTGATAGCATCTTCACAGATTCAGTCTCCGGAAGGACCTCAGGGGCAATCAGGCCCAACTGAGACCTTATCAAGAAAGGCCTCTACAACGTCCATAGCAAGGGATCATCCAGCCCCTGATTAAAGATGACCAATAAGGGGGAGCCCACCACCTCCAATTCAGTCTACTGGTGGATCACGCCATTTTTAAGAAGACTAGCCTAAATTTGCATCTCTCTATAATATCCTCCCATTGTCCTTGGTTCTGCCCTCTGGGGCCAAGGAGAACAAACTAACCCTTCCTTCCTTATAACAGCCTTTCAAATACTTGGAGGTGGTTACCTGGTCAGCCCCAAGTCTCATCTTTTCCCAGCTAAGTATCCTCATTTCCCTCCATCTATCTTCAGTGAGAGTAGGTCCAAGACCAAGAAAACAAGGAACATGCCAACTTGGAGGTCTTTGTATTCCCCGCACTGAGTTGGGAATGCTTATTGAGGACAGTAGATTCTCAATAAATGCTTCTTGATGTGGTGATAAGGTTAAGCACACCCTACATTTTTGAATTAATAACTAACATTTACATAGTGCTTTGCCGACATTATTGCCTTTAGGCCTGTGAGGGAAGAAGATAAACTATTTGTTGGGATCCCCATTTTAGGTACGAGAAAACTGAGACTGAAGGTGAAGTGCCTCACTTGTAGTCACATTAGAGGGGGGGGACCCAGATCTTTTTCTCTGAGTTTGCTATTCTATTCACTCTAGCTAGCTGGCACAATGGGTGAACCCTGGCCCTGACATCAGGAAAACCTGAATTCAAATCAAGCCTCAGACACTTACAAGGTATACTTAACATCCATCAGCCTCTGTTTTCCTCAACTATAAAATGGGGATAATAATAGCACCTATCTCAGAGAAAATATGAGGTAAAATTTATAAAACACTACCTAGGAGGGGCAGCTAGGTGGCACTGCAGTGGATAAAGCACTGGCCCTGGATTCAGGAGGACCTGAGTTCAAATCCAGCCTCAGACACTTCATACTTACTAGCTGTGTGACCCTGGGCAAGTAATTTAACCTTCACTGCCCCACCCAAAGCCAAATAAACAAACAAAAACCCACTACACAGAGTGCCTAGCACATACGAGGAGCTTAATAAATGCTTAGTCCATGCCTTATTTCTTCCCTCCTCCCACCAATCTTATAAAGAATCTTCACACCTGATACTCCCAATTCTGCACACATGGGATGGGTATATTTACAAATGAAGGAACTAAGGCATCGAGAAACTTAACTGACTCATGAAGATTTTCATGGCTGAGTCAGGATCTGGACTACAGTTTTCTAATTTCAGAACAACTATTCTTTTCTGCCACACTTGGTCAGTGGCAGATAATGTTGGTGGTGATGATAACAAGGTGCTTAGGTCTCTGGAGTTCTATACAAATAATGATGTGTAAGAAGACTAGTTAAATAGTCTGTTTTAAAAATTAAACAATTTTAAAAATAAATTTTAAAATTTGTCTCGGCCTTTGAGGAGCTTACATTATAAATAACAGTGTCTATCTTGGGAGATTTGGAAGGCATACAGATTAATTAAGACCCTTGATTTGGCATTTCAAATAATTATTTCATTGGTAACTTTTTAAAACAAAAACAATATTATAGAAATTGCTGAAATTGCCAACAGATGGTGCTAGACTGACTTCAGTGAGAATGGAGATTTTTCCCCCTCCAAAAACCTTTATAATTTCCTTTTATTGTATGAAAGCCAAACCAACCAATGATCAAAGATGACTATCCCTTTGGGCAGGCCACTCATGTGTGGGGGGGGTGTCCTCAAAGTCATTCCAACAGCTTATTCACAGACCAGTCCCTGCCCGGTTCCTGGCCCTTGGGATTTAGAAAGACAAATAGCCACATGCTTTCCTTACCTGGAGTCACACGATATATTGTCCTCTAATTTGGAGGGAAAGAACTCCATAAAGGAGAGGGGGAAAGTTAAAAATGGATTTCAGGGATGCTTTGACCCAGACTCTTAGGGGGAATGCCCTGGCCCATCAAACAGTTTGCCCTGGGCCACAGTTCAAGGCACTGCTGCAGGGAGACAAGTGGATCTAAAGCAGAACTAGGCAGGGCGAATCTGACCAAGCCCTTAGCAAAGAGCTCCCCAGGTGAGGAAGGCTTCTATAGAGCTTAAGTAAGCTTACAAAAAGAAAAGAAAAGGAGACAAACAAGGCTTGTCTTGTCCTAATGCTAGTTTCATTCCAAGGAACACTTCAGCAGGATTCAGGCACAACTCCTGTGTAAGGAGAGGATCCATGTGGATCTGCATTCAGGCAGTGTGCCAAAGTCCGTGGTGAACGTTGCCCACTGCCTGATTGGAACGCTTTCCAATTCCCCCACCTTTTCCTTAGAATCATCGACTTGTACTTTTCTTGGATGGCAAAGTTTTCCTCTTGTAATTGGAGATTAAGTGAGTCATCCAAGTGACAATGCCAATCTTTGCATGACTAGGGCCTTGCTTGGGATGGTAAGGAGGCGGCGGCGGTATTCATTTAGGAATGAGAGAACAAGTTCATTTATAGGCAAGAATTAAATATCTTCTCTGTAACTGCATGCATTCAGGAATGGTAATTTGATTCCTGTCAGCTCTAGAGTTTGATTTTGATAGCATCACATTTAGAAGAAGAAATAAGGAAAAATAGCACAAATGTTCTAGTTGGTTTCAGGGAAATGATGGGAGCATTACATGGCCCCGCATTTACCTTACCAAGTAAGGAACTGGACATTAAGATGACCCTTGATGGCAGTGGGTGAGTGGCAGGACCATTTTCCAGACCAAAGAGATCAATCTGATTCTGCCATCCATGGAACCCAGAGCCACAGTTGGCTTGATGAACATAAGCGCCCTTAGGCCCAAAGGTTTATAGCTGATTTTGTCCTGCTGGGTCACAGCAACTGAAGCAAGCAAGGTAGGGGCTTGAGGAAAGGCAACATGGAGTTAGAGATCTTGAAGGCTCATCCCAACCTCTTGGTCTTCGGGGGATTGGGAATGTAGCAATTCTCAATCACCTGAGCTAATGGGGAGAGGCAAAGGCCAGAGCAGGGAGAAGAGATCTGGTTTTCTTTAGATTTAGATAATTTTGTGGGCTTCTTAGTTCTTGAATTTAATTATACATTTCTTCCTACTTATAATTTATGAAATTTCAAACAAGTTCCCTGAAGCACCAAAAACCCCCAACACAATGGCACGTGATGATGACAATTCATACAATTAATCTTCTGGGCCAAACTCTGTGTCTTTGGGGTTGTTTGGGCCAATATCACGACCACATAAGACCAATTCCAATACATTCAGCAAGCATTTATTGATCACTTGCTGTCTGCAGAGGCAGTCTGAGACCCTGGAAGGGGATGAAATGTTTAAATAAAACACAGTATCATCTCTTCTGGGGCTCAGGCTAGTAGAAGGACAACTTGGATAAAGGCAGAACTGGCAAAGATAATAATTCTAATAGTCAGTAAGCAGTTCTTAAAGATCTACTATGTGCCAGGCACTGTGTGAAGGACTTGAACTATGAAAAAAGGCAAAAGACAGTCCCTGTTCTCAAGAAGCTCTCAGGCTAATGGGGGAACAATGTGGGAAAAGCTTTGTACAAGTGAGATACAGAAAGGAGAATTTGGAAATAATCAGCAGAACAAGACACTGGCATTAAGAAGGATCAGGAAAGGATCTTGTAGAAAGGAGGGTTTTAGCTGTTATTTGAAGGAAGCAAAGAAGCTAGGAGGCAATGTGGAGGAGGGAGAGAACTCCATGAATAGGACAGCCAGTGAAAATAAGCAAAGTCTAGAGATAGTGTCTTGTGTGCAGAACAGCAAGGTGGGCAGAGGAAGCCACTGGAGTTTATTGAATGGGGGTGGCATGGTGAGACCTGTGCTTTAGAAAAATCAATTTGGTGGCTGAATGCAGGATAGACTGGAAGTGTGTGTGGGGGAGCGGGTACTTGAGGCAGGCAGATCTACCAGGAGTGAGGTGGTGAGGGTCCATACCAGGGTGGGAGAGTATCAGAGGAAAGAAGGGGGTCAATTTGAGAGATGCTGCAAAACTGAAATTGGCAGGCCTTGGCTTGGATATGGGAGGGGGGAGATACGGAGGAGTCCAAGATTACTCCTAGATTGGAAGCCTGAGGGACTAAAAAGTTGGTGGTACCCTTAACAGTAATAAGAAGGTATGGGTAGAAGGCAGAGTTCAGGGGGAAAGAGTTTTCTTTTGGACATATTGAGTTTCAGATGTCTAGAGGATCAACAGCTCAAGATGGCAGTGGGAGATGCTGATGGTGAACATTTGCAAAGGTTTTTCTATATAGCATCTTCTCCAGCAATTATCTCAGTAGCACAGCAGCTGTAACATGAACTTGGACTCAGGAGATGAGTTTCAATCACTGGAGTCCGTTAAGCAGAGACTGGATGACCACTTATTGAAGGGAAGTCTCAGAGACCTTTGGTTTTTATAGATGCAGGTACAGGGTAGACCCATTGGCCTCTCAGGTGCCTTCCAATTCTGGGATTCCAAATGGTACAGATACCAACAACCAGAATGAAAACAAAACACATTGATTGCATCTGACTGGTGAAAGGTTGTGAGGCCCCTCAGGGACTCAGGGAAGGCATCTTATTGGCAGTGGCATTTGGACTGGGATGGAAAGGCAGGATTTCACTAAGTTAAATGGAGTCATTTTAGGCATTTAGGTTAATCTCAGTGCTGAGCATCGTGGATACATTAGGCAATATTGACGCCAGAAACTTTTAGAAGACAACTTTTTCCTTAAGAAAATCTTGTGATATTAGGCTTCTATAATAATTGAGATCATCAATAAACAATTATCAAGCACCTACTGAGTGCTTGTCACTGTGCTAAGGAGCAGGCATAGAAAAATAGGCAAAAGAGATCCTCTGTCCTCAAGGGGCTTACGATTTAATGAAGGAGATAATATGCAAATAAATATATAAAAACCAAGCTATTTACAGGATAAAAAGGAAATACCAGAGAAGGCACTGGAATTAAGAGGAGTTGGAGAAGGCTTCCTTTTGAAAGTGGTGCCAGTCTGGGGCAAAAGCTGGCTTGAAATGAATGTAAATAATAAAAATTAACATTTCCATAGCACTTTGGGATATGTAAGCCCTTTATCTACATTAATTATCTCATCTGAGCTTCATAACAATCTTGTGAAGTAGTTATTAAACGTAAGATTTTCCCCACTTTCTTGAAGAGGAAACTAAGGTTAGATTTAGAGCTAAAAATGACTTTAAAGACCATCAAATTGACCCCCTTCATTTCACAGAAAAGAAAATTGTGGTGCAATAGAGATTAAGTGACTTGATCAGGGTCACTCAGGAAATAAATGTAAAGATGGGATTTGAGTCCAGGTATTCTTGATATAATGGCTAAAATGCCAGATGTGGAGCCAGGAAGATGAGTTCAAATCCTACCTCTGGTACTTACTAGCTGTCTGACCCAGGACAAGTCACTTAATTCCTCATCTGTAAAATGAGAATAGACTAGATGACCTCAATGCTCACTTCTAGCTCTTGAATGAAGAAAGAACTCCATATCCAGTACTCCAACCAATCAAGACACTCAGGTCAAAGCCAAAGATGGGTACCTCCTACTTATCGTATTATAACTGTTATTTTTTTTAAAAAAAAAGGAAAGAGTAAAGAACAAAAAAGGAGCCTGGTAGGATAATTCTGATACTGTGCACTACCATGCAGGACCAGGAAGAGAGGACAACCTTGCACTTTGTATAACGCTACATATTCCCTCATTAAAATGTAGCCTTACTTTTGCATAATACACAAGGTCACAACATTTGATTGCTGTTCTGATGTGACATCCACAGGAAAAAGCCTGAAATGATGTCAAATAAACATACATTCATATGACAAATGAAACATCCCTTTTGGGTCATCTGCAATATGGCAGATGAATGGAATCATTCCCATTTTACAGAATCATGGAATATCAGAGCCAGGAGGGGCCTTAGAACAAATCTGTCCAACTGAGACCCAGAGGAAAAATGGGACTTTTCCAAGTTCATACAACTAGTCAGCAACAGAGGGGAGACTAAATCCTGGATCTCCTGACTTCCCGTACAGAACTATTTCCAGAGGGCCTTAAAGATTGAGTTTTTGAATGAACCAATTTAACATAATTCTATCTATTTTCTCTCTTATATCGATGTCTTTTTGTTTTAATCAGGATCTGTGATTTCAGTGTAGGGAACTGTGTCATAGAGAGCTGCCTGAGGCAAAGAGGTTAAAACACTTGCCTATGATCTCACAGTTGATAAGTGTCAGAAGTTGGGATTGATATTGAGTCTCTGTGTCTCCAAAGTCCTCCATCCTTTCATTCACTAAACTAGCATTTTTTAAAAAATTAATTCGATTTTATTTCATTTTCCATTCAAATTCTGTCCCTCCTACCTCTCCCGCCTATTGAGAAAATGAGAAAAACAAAACCCATTACAAAGATTAATAAGCATTTATTAAGGGATTCTTTAATATGTACCAGGAAGTATAGGGCAGCTAGGTGGTGCCACAGTGGATAGATAGAGTGCTGGACCTGGAGTCAGAAAGACTCATCTTCCTGAGTTCGAATCTGACTTCCGACATTTACTGAGCTCAGACCCTAGGCAAATCACTTAGCTTCTGCCTGCCTCAGTTTCCTCTTCTGTAAAATAAGCAGGGAAAAGAAATGGCAAAGCCCTCCCATATCCCTGTGAAGAAAACCCCAATTGGGGTCATGAAGAGTTGGATGCAACTGAAAAATTCCTCAACAACACAAGGAAGTATACCAGGAGCTGTGCATACAATGATTTTTAAAAATATACCAAAAAACCCCACTGCCCCTACCCTCAATGGGGCTTATGTTCTCTATCCACTAAGTCTCCCTTCTCTACTCTGGACCTGTTGATTTCCACAGGGGGTGGGGGGAATCCCTAGCATAAAAGTGCACTACTCAAGGCCATCAGCAAGTCATCTATAACTGTAGAGCTGAAGAGAAGTTTTCTTAGATGGCTGATTACTTTCAACATGCCTTAGTGAGTGGGATATGGTGGACTTGAGTCAGTTCAGACTCTGAGGATGGGGTCTGGAAAGTACCCAGCCGCCAGTCCCTGTTATTGTTAGACCATTCTGTCCATATCCCATCCTATTGCTAAAACACACCTCTCCCCCGCACCCTTTTGTTCTGTGGCCAAGCAGGAGAGCTGTCTCCTGTTAGTGCAGACCCACCCTGATACTACCTCTCCCTGCTTGCATTCCTAAGCCCCATCTCCTGGTACCATCTCTCCCTTCTTCCCCCTTCCCCCCTCCTTACATGGGTGGAGTGGTTTCACCCTTTCCCCCTCCCCTTCGTCCCCAGCTCTGGAACCCAGCTGAGCATGCCTCTATACCCTGATCATGAGCTGAACACACATGCTGGGTGAGACAGAATTGGATGTTAGATTGTGAGTTCACCCTATTCATGAGGTGACTGCCCCCTGAAACTTCCATAAAAACTCAACTCATGAGTTCATCAGTGCACTCCTCATCTCTTGCATGGGGTTGCCCATTCTCATGAGAATGAAATCAATCTGTCTCTGCTTGACTTGGTGGTCTCCTTGAATTATTTGGGCAAACTGAGGCAATTGTCTCATACAGTTAGTTTACACAAAAACCACAAATAATTCTCAGTGAAGGCCAAAAAGCAAAGAGAGAGGGGAGGTATTCCCCCCCCCTTCCTTTTAGGTAGTAACTAAGTGACTGATTAAATCCGCAGTGTACATGACTAGAATTCTTACATGAGAAGAAAGAAAACTGCAGCAGTGGCAAGATATTGTCCCCAGCTGAAGGCCAGAGTACTTTGCTCATCCACCATGAAATCTGACACAAACATGGCCCCTGCTCCTGTTCCCCAAGCAGCTGCTTGGGCTTCCAGCACTGGCCCCAGAAATGGAAATAACTAGTGGAGAAGTGGTTTATTTCTTGTTTCATTTTCTTTCCTCAGGTCCAGATTCTGAGGAGCTTTCCTTTCTTTCAAAATCCAAATGCCATTCATAAAGGAGGGGTGGGGTGGCATTTGTTTCCCTAAGATGCATCTCTCTTTGAAGTCACTAAATGCATGGGGAGCCAACATGAAGAACAGTAATGAGCTTTACCCATTTGCTTCAACAACTACTTACTATATATCTGCTCCATATAAGGTCCTGCTCAACTGGGCACTGGGCAGATGATGCAAAGACACAATCAAGCATTCTGGCCCCTCAAGGACTTTCTATCTTATCAAAGGGTGTGCATGTTTGGAGGGGAAAGTCAAGGAGGGATTTATTACCTACTATGTACTGATAAATCAACAAGCATGTATGAAGTGCTCACTCTATACTAAGCATTGTGTTAGTGCTGAAGACACAAAGAAAGGTTAAAGACAGCCCTTGTTCTCAGAAAGCTCACATTAAAACTGGAGAGGGAAACATGAAAACAGTGACGTACATACAAGACAGAAGATATTTCCCCTACCCTCTCACTGATTTTTAGCATGTGCATCAATTTCAAATTAAAAAAAAAAAAAATATATATATATATATATATATATATATATTCTGGGGGCAGTTAGGTGGCACAGTGGATAAAACACTGGCCCTGGATTCAGGAGTACCTGAGTTCAAATCCGACCTCAGACACTTGACACCAGCTGTGTGACTGTGGGCAAGTCACTTAACCCCCATTGCCCTGCCAAAAAAAATTTTATATATATATTCTGAGACAGGGTCCTTGGGCTTCAGCAGACTGTCAAAGGGGTCCAAAACACGAAAAAATTAAAGAGCCCTGGTCTGGCAGATAAGTAAATGAAATACATGCAAGTAGGGAGAGAAGGCCAACAAACGGCAGGTCAGGGTAACACCTGACTAGGCTAGTGGTTCTGAGAAGTAGAGGGGAGGAGAGGGGGCACACCAGGCATGGAGGACCACCTGCGTGCATTGTTGGGCATGAGGAGAAATGGAATGCTTGGGGCAGCTTCAAGAACAAGCCAGTTTAGCTCCTCCAGAGGAAGCCCTTCCTTTGTAGCTCAGTAGGCCTGGCCAGGATTTGCATTCCATTGCTCTCTCCTACACCACAATGAGGCATGGAAGGCAGGTGTTCATGTAAGAAAGCTCCAAGAATGTTCCTTCCTGTCCTTTGTACTCATTGCCTCAGCAGTGTGAGTTCCCTTTGGCCACTGACATTCTGACTGACACACACTAGTAACTCCTCAGTGCTTTTAGGTGCAAGTGAGTCATCAGGACACATAGACAGAAAAGAAAAGGAGGCAAGAGGCAGAAGCTTTGAATTGGGAAGTTGAGGAAATGGAGCAAAAGCAGTAAAAAAAAAAAAAAAAAAAAAAAAAAGGCTGGGCCAGGCTTGGGAAACCCCAGACTGGGATGGGGACAGTGGTCACAGAGAACAGGGAGATGATGTTGGAGATCCTACATCAGATTCAATGCAATGACCCATCCCTGTGGCAGCAGACAGATGACAGAGCACACAGATAATAAGGGACACTTCTCCCCTATCATTAGAGAATCTGAGGACAGCTGATGGGTGGGTTACAGCCAGGTTTGCCTGGTTGTTTTTCTCAATTACAAGGGAGGATTCCTAATTCCACTGGTTGTTGGTTGTTCCCTCAAACAATTGCTTCAAATTATATTACACGTTTGCATAATTATGTACATATTTTCCCTCTGGTGAAAAGTCAACTCCCTTAGGGCAAGGCTTCTTTCTCTTTAGGTGGGACTCTATAAGGAAGTGAGTGTGGTATTAAAAAGATGTCAATAAAATGTTTACAAAATGTAGTGGAAAATCCACAAAGTCCTCTTCTAATGGCTCAGCATAACATGGAGGTGGTCTTGTGTTCTTTCTTTTTTTCTTTTTTTTTTTTTTTGGTGGGGCAATGAGAGTTAAGTGACTTGCCCCGGGTCACACAGCTAGTAAGTGTCATGTGTCTGAGGCCAAATTTGAACTCAGGTCCTCCTGAATCCAGGGCTGGTGCTTTATGCACTGTGCCACCTAGCTGCCCCCAGTCTTAATATTGCTAGATGGTGAAATAATTACAGGGTTGGACTTGGAACCATGAAGACCTGAATTTGAATCTTGCCTCAGAGACCCAGTTGTGTATCCTTAGGCAAGTCACTTAACCTCTCTGTTCCTGTTTCTTCATCTGTAAAATGAAAGTGGCAATCCCTAACTCTCAGGATTGTTTTGAGGGTCAAATGAGATAGCATCTGTAAAGTCTTTTGTGAACTTTAAAGTGCTATGTAAATGTTAGCATTATCATCATCACTATTATTATAACTAATATTATTCTCATCAGTTGTGTCAAAAGAGCATAAACAGGTTTTTCCATGCTCAGAATCCTTCGATTATAGTTCCAACCTATGGTCAACCAGTCCATCACCTTATAACTGTGCTGGTGTGGTCCTTGGACAATGGGTATAGAGTTGGCCACTGCTTTCATACCATAAGCCTATTGAGCTTAGTAGGACCTTACAGAACTTCACTGGCCGGGCCTTTGGGAGCCATGTTCGCATCCATACCACTATCAGCTATCACACTTTAGTGAAGAAGTAAGTAATAAGACATGAACAAAATAGTGATAAAGGACCAATATAGCCATCACAGGGATCTGGGGGTCTCAGACTGAGCCATTTGAGTATCATGAGGTCACCAGAAAGCCTTGATGGAATATGAGCCTTGAAATTTACTGGGCTCTGTTTATCCTGTACAATCCATGTGGACTGGATCTTCAGATTCCCTGGTCCCTCCAAGGCCCTCTACTCACTCCCTTCTACCTCACAGGCTACACTCTGCCTGCATAAATCAGTGCTTTGTTTTTCTTGTTGAGCTAAGTGTGTAATCCATCCCAATGGAGACCAACAAAACCAAACAGCATGAGAAGTTTCCTCATGTGTCAGGCCCATCTCATCCAAAAATAATATGGAAAGAGATTGAAACAAACTCTATGCCCTCTTTCATCCACAGGTTTCCCCCTTGGAGGCAGCCCATTTCTAGGGTGAGGTTTCCTCCCAACAAACCTTGACCTGAACTGCCATTGTTTTCCACATGGTCTAATATTTCAATAACATTAGACAGATTGGTGAAAATGGGAAATGCTTGGCTCACCCAAGAAGTCATCATTGGCATGAAATAAGATGGTTCTGGCAGAGTCTGAAGTCCTGACTGCAAATATCACAAGGGAAAGAGCATTAAGTTTGGAATTAGGAAGGTCTGGGTTCATCACCCTGTGCTGTCACTCCCAAAAAGGTTAAGCTCATATCTTCACCTCTTTCAGATGGAACCCAATGATCCTCAGAACAACGGAAAGTTTAAAGCCCTGGCCTAGGGCACTGAGGGATTTTTTTTGCCAGGACCAAATAGGCAGTATGTGTCAGAGATGCGACTTGAACCCAAGCCTAAGGGTTCTGAGGCCAGTTCTCCACCAAACACATGTTGAGGTCTCGATCAGAAAAAAATGTAATTTGGAATACCAAAATAAAGAAAAAGACTATAGAACATAATCAATGTAAATATGTGGTTTTCTAAGTCAATGTGTAAAGGATCATTATTTATGATTTAGTGCCTGTTTCTATTTGAGTCTGATACCACTGGGTGGCATTATGCTGTCTGTCACTGAATTATTTCAATAGCCAACAGTCTTGGGGGATATCCAATCTGACCTATCCATGTGTAGTGCGGCCCTCCAAAGCTTTTTCTGTTCTAGACATACCCCCACCTCCTCCTGTCTGTTACCTCTAATCTTCCTTGCTGGAAAACTCAGGCTTCCTAGTTGGGATTATCTCCCTTACTTCTTAGGTGTGTCTGTCCTTTAGTTTAGGATTTCAAGGAGAGTTGCCCCAGACCTAAATCACTAGCTAAATGATGCCCACTTACCTATGCCATCACAGCTATGAAATCATCAGGAAACCCCTGTTGGATACTCCCCTTCTTTATAAAATACCCAGCCATTGTTAACATCATAGAATGATCCTGTCAGTGCAGGAGTGCCCCAGGTATATCTGTACGGAACTGGGGAGGACTGGCATAATCTGAATAATAAGTCTTGGGGCATGCTTCTCCCATCCTTTTGTTCCCCTTCCTTATCCCACAGTTGACATGACATCACAGAAGCATTCATTGCTCTAGAGTGGGAAGGGACCTTGAGAGTCATTAAACCCAATCCTCTCATTTTACAGAGGAGGAAACTGAGGCCTGGGGCAGCTAGGTGGTGCCATAGTGCATAGCATGCTGGGCCTGGAGGAAGACTTTTCTCCCTTGGTTCAAATTTGGCCTCAGACACTTACTAGCTGGGTGACCCTGGGCAAGTTGCTTCATCCTGTTTGTCTCAGTTTCCTCATCTGTAAAATGAGCTGGAGAAGGAAATGGCAAACAGTCCCCATATCCTTGCCAAGAAAACGTCAGATGGGGTTACAAAGACTAGGAAATGACTGAAACAATTGAACAACAATAACTAAGGTTTGTGCCCTCACTCTTTAAATCACAGTACCCAAGCCTGGGATGCCCCCTACTGGCTAATATTTATCTTTACCCTGTCCTATCATGTCTTGGGAGACTGGGACCCCAATGAACTCCTCTATCCTCTTCTATTCTCCACCCCTCCACCTTCATGCTACTGAGTGTCTCAAATTAAGCCCCAAGACCTTTTCTTATATGGGTTAGAAAGGGCCAAATGAAATCCTTTAATTTTAGCAATATTGGTGGCTTTGCTTCTTGTCCACAAACCTAACCACTCCACCCCACCCCCGAAATAAGGAACCCTGCTGTCAGGGATGGTCTATAGCAAGTTCCTCCAGCTCTGGTCACAGCACCAGCCAACACTGGAGTTTTTCAAACCCTCTCTTCACAAGTCAATAAGATAATTATCTTGGTTATTTTTTAGACTTTAAATCCAAACACTAGAAGTCTTCTCTTTGAAACACTGCTTCCCTGACACCAGAGACTTCCCATGCTCTTGCTGGGATGATACATTACACATAATCTCATCATGCTAATGCTAGACCACCCAAAGTTGCAAATAATATCTCTTGCATGAGACCAACAGCTTTTCCTCCAATCAAAACAGTCAAGTTGTTTTGACTTTTTTCTGTAAGTATATTTCTCAAATTCTCTTACTGTGGTTTGACTATGAATATTTTCCAGTGGCTAGAGGTAGGACACTTTTCTAAGCTGTATATGTGCATACACAAAACCAAGTTTTGCTCCATTAATTTATTTCTGTACATTACTTTAAAAAAAATGTCTAACTTACAGCAGCCAAAGGAATTATATTTTTGAAGGTTATAAAAACAACCCTCTCCCCCCTCAAAAAAAAAAAAAAAACACTTGTGGCCAGGCTGCCATTAATTTCAACAGAGATAGTTTTATGGATGAATTACTAGGTCCTGAGATTCACGTGTTTAGAATGGAAAGAACAACCCAGATCTGTGGGTTGTGGTATATTGGCTTGTAGCAACTAAACTAATCACCAGCAAAAGGCTGCATTTACAATGTGTCTTTTCTGGTATGAATGTTTCACAAGTTTCCTTTCCTAAGAAGCATCACCCAGCAGAATTTTGAAGAATTGGGTTTAGGTGTTATTTTGCCCTGAAATCAGATTTCCAGTTAAAAATCCTGTGAGGATGAAGAACGCACAAAGCCTCAAAGCAGATTCTGCACACCTGGTTTTGGCACCATCTGGTCCAAAGAGGCATCTTTTTAAATGGAAGGTAAATTATCATCACTACCGTGGGCAACATCAGCAACATTTTAAACCCAATGACTAACCCTCACTCTTGCAATTTCAACATGCCAGTTTAATTTAAAACATATTCCCAGGCAGCTGTCTACAAAGCCTGGGAGCAGAATCCAATCGGAGTCTTTCAAAGTAATATGGGAACATAGGATTTAAAGCTAGAAGGACCATTAGAAATTAAGTAGATGAGTGTCTCATTTCACAGATGTATTAACTGAGGCTGAGAGGTGAAATAAGTTGTCCAGAGAGCCTTCAGCAGTCAGGATTTGAACCCAGATCCCATGAATCCAAAGTCAATGGACTTTCTATTGTTCCATCCTGCAAACGCAGAAAGAGCCACAGATAAAAGTACGGAATTGTCAAAACACCAAATATCTAACATCTATTGCGTTCATCCATCTTGGTATGTCCAGGGAAAGGTTGGGAGATATTGAGAATACAGTGTCTAAGATATGGAGTTGCCACCTCTGATCCTCTACTTAAAGCAAATTGTTAATAGGTGGAGCTCCATTTTCTTACTTCAGGTGATCCCCTTTTTCCTGGATCCCCCCTTTGTTTTGACTCTCTATTTCTGTCTCTTGTTTCTGTCTCCCAGTTCACCCCCTCTCTTTCTCTCTCTCTTCCTTCCTCCCTCCTTCCCTTCCTCCTTCCCTGTCTCTCTCTTCTCTCTCTGTCTCTCTCTTTATCTCTGTTTCTCTCTCCATCTGTCTCTCCCTCCCTCCCTTCCTCTGCATCTCTGTCTGTCTCTGTCTGCCTCTCTGCCTCTTCCTCTTTCTCTTTCTCTGTCTCTCCCCCTCTTTGTCTCTCTCTGTCCTTCCCTCTCTTCCTGTCTCTCTTTTTTCTTTCTCTCCCTCCCTTTCTCATGCCCCCCCCCAGACCTCAGACCCCACTGTCCTGCTATGTTCCTTGGGTCCATAACTTCCTGGATTCCTGGAAGCTTGAGGCAGGTTTTCTGGTTGAGAGACCCTGGAATGAGAGGCCACTGTATGCAGACCTTACTCATTTCTAAGTGGGTGTTGACTTTCATGCATGCAGTCCATTAATCACTGACTAATACCTGGCACAAGCCCTTCCTGGCATGTGGCACAAAGTGTCTAGTATGTCCCCACACACATAAATCATGCACTGAAAATAGTCCATGCTAGGGGTTTGGTCACATCTAAATTCCTGATTTCCACTCTCAAAAGAATATGATACTTTAGCAAAGGGTTCTCCAACACATCTAGTGCTGGTCATATTTGGCAAATAAGTCACAGACTTGTGGCCAAGGGACATTCCAGCTGGAGAGACAAGCTATGCCACTGTCCATTCATTCCAAACAGCACCTAGATCTATTTCCTATATATTAAATAAGAACAATTACATTTGATCTCCCACAGAAATGATATGTGGCTTAACTGATTGTAGAAAGCCCTCTGAACTCTTCAAAGGAAAAGAACACTTCAAATGTAAGAGATTATGTAAGACAGCTGTACTCTGTAATTACAGAGGAATTAAAATAGCATTCACATCTCCCCTTCCCTCCCCGAGATTGCTTTGTATGGAATTCATATGTATTTTGTAATTCTTTATCTGTGTACTTGGCATTTCTCTCAATAATATAGAAGCTCTTAAAGGCAGCAACTGTATGTTTTTACCTTTCTTTTCTTTTTTTTTTTTTTTTAGTGAGGCAATTGGAGTTAAGTGACTTGCCCAGGGTCACACAGCTAGTAACTGTTAAGTGTCTGAGGTCAGATTTGAACTCAGGTACTCCTGACTCCAGGGCTGGTGCTCTATCCACTGTGCCACCAAGCTGCCCCCATGTTTTTACCTTTCAATCCCCAGCCCCTAGCCCAAAGCCCCTTAAACTGTGGTTCTTGACCCCATATGGGGTCACGTACCTGAATGTGGGGATCGAGAAAAACTTAGCAATTGTAAAAATTGATGTACGCCTCTTTGTTACACCAATATACCTGGGATCATGCAAAAATTTCTTGGGTGAGGAGTCACTAATAGAAAAAGTTGAAGAAGCCCTGCCCTAACCCAGTGCCCGGCACACAGGAGCAGACAGAACTCAGCTCAGAACATCTTCCCACTTGGCTGCACTATTGTGGGATGTCTCTGCCTTTTCCACCATGGCCTTGGAAACCCATTCTTGGGCAACTCCTCATCATCCTTCAAGATGCCATATGCCTTGGGACTCTAATTCAGCACCTCTCTTCTTGCCTTTGATTAGAACAGGGAGCCATGAACCCCCAACTTGCCTTTAAGGGGGGAGCCCAAGTCAGAGCATTATCTCATTTCTACTTTGGGACATCTCTGATTTGGGGGAGTCTTCCTCCCCCTCCCTGCTCTTCAGCTTCCTTTTGTGTGTTTCCTTCCCCTATTAGATTGTGAGCTCATTGAAAGCAGGGACCAACTTTCTGTATTTCATTTGTATCCCCATTGCTTAGCATAATGCCTGGCACATAGTAGGCACTTAACAAATATTGATTGATTGATTGTTAGGCAATTCATAAATGTGTGTGGAATTGAATTGAATTTCATAAATAGAAATCTAGGCTGTGATGCTATTTGGATAATATGGGATTATCCTTTTTCTAATGGTAGCCATCTTGGGTGGGGGAAATCCAGGGTAGGTGAGGAAGAAAAAAAGAAGAAAGAAGAAAAAAAAATTACATGATAATTTTGTTATGGATTTGAAAAGAATAGCAAGTTGTGCATAGTAGCTTTGCAGTTTCATGTCAATCATCTTTTTATTGTATTGTGTTATGGAAATGATTGTTTTATTCCATAAATTACAAAAAAAGTTTTTTTTTTAAAAAGAAAAGAAAAGCTGGGAAATTTTGCAATTATTTTTATCTTTCATTTGGTAATTCATTGATATGCACCACCAGTAGACAAAATAGTCACATCAGTAACATCAGAGATCCATTTAAGTAGCTGTGAATTCTGTCCTTGGCCCTATGGTTCAACATTTTACCAGTGACTTAGATAAGAGCCTAACAGGCATGGTAATCAGATTCATGGATGGTATCAACCTGGGAGAAATAACAAACATTTGGATGACAGAAAGGGAATCCAAAAAGTCACTAAAATAATGAGCTCAATTCAATAAAACTAAGTTACTTTGATAGTCATTAACCAAAAGTTTCCTAAGTTGCTTTGGTTAAAAAAAAAAGAAAAAAGAAAACATCTGGTAATGAGCTTCTCCCAACCCACCAGGCCTGGTCACCCAATATCAGCCTATATTCAGACTTGTACTTGAAGCTTTTACAACTCCATAGGATCTGCCAAAGATTTTGGTCTCCTAGTATGGCCTTCAAGAACTGGAGGTTAACAGCCCTTTAATGGAGGAAGATAAGATTAAATAGAGATAAATGCAAAATCCCACATTGATGATACAAGCATAGGAATTCAGCAATATGTTTATGGGAAACAATAGTTAATGTGGAAAAGACCTAGGAATTCTAGGGGATTGAAAATTAATTTTCAAGTACCAAGGTGCCATGAAGATCAACAAATGTTAGCCTGTATACAGCATTCAGAAAGAGGGAGGCCATTGTCCCATTGTGTTTTACCCTGTTTAGAACCCATTTGGAGTAATGTGCTCTCTTCTAGGTACAATATTTTAGGAAGGACATTGAGTGAGTCAAGGAGAGGTCTACCAAAATGCTGTCAAAACCAGCCATACCTGGACTGATTGACCAAATTGATTATGTTTAGCCTAAAACCAAAGAAAAAAACCAAACCATTCTGGAGGGATATACTCCGTCTTGACCCTAGAGGGCAAAGCTAAAAGCAATGTGTAGAAGTTGCCAAGAGAAAGAATTCTATTCTGCTGGGGAAATTTCCTAAGTAATTTGAGCTGTACAAAGGCAAAATGATGGATTCCCCACCACTCAGAGACTGGGTACACTGGCCATTGGGGGTTTATAGAAGGAATATTTCTACCCACACACAGATTAGGTTAAATATCTTCTATAGTGCTTTCTAGTTCCGTGCTTGTGCTACTCATCCCATGGTATGACCATGTCCACTTAATGGACAGAATTTAGATCCTTTTGGGTTCCTCCCACATCTGAATTTTAAGTGAGGACAGTGTTAGACTGCTAAGCCATGTCTAAGGGTTAGACTGCCCCCATGGACTTATCTTCAACTGGAAATAAAAAGGCGAACTTGGTCTCCACAAGGGTGTAAGGAAGCACAATTCCACTAGGCACCATAACAATGGGGTTCTGAATGCTAAATTCCCAGTTTTATTCATCAAAGTGAAAACACCAGACCTGCCCGATAATCTTGATCCATTCTTAGACATCAGCAAAAAGTCAAGTTGGGCTAAAACTGGAAGCCAACATCCAAAGCATTCACAATCATGGCTCATGGACCTTTGAGGAGTTTCCTAAACTACTTTCCCATCAAAGGAAAAAAAGAAAAAGAAAAAAAAAGAAACTTGTTTCCTTGAAAATGCTACTAAAGAGAAGGCAGCTCACTGTGCCCATGTCTTCCAGACATCTAGATGAATGGATGACAAAACCTACTCAGTCTGTGTAGTATCAAGACAGGCAACAAGGTCTAATGGCACCGAGAATTACCTAACCCTAAGTCCTGCCTTTCTTTTTATTCACTGGAGAGATAAGGCAACTAATCCTTGTTTTTAAAGTAACAAACATTTTTATTTATAGTTTGGAGTTCCAATACTTATCCCTCCTTCCCTCCCTCCCTTTCCCCCCTCCCTGAAGTGATAAGCAATCAGATATTGGTTATACATATACACTTATGTTTATAAAACATTACCATATTAGTCATTTTGTATATAAGAAAACTTGGATAAGGGGCAGCTAGGTGGTGATAAAGCACTGACCCTGGATTCAGAAGGACCTAAGTTCAAATCCAGCCTCAGACACTTGACATTTACTCACTGTGTGACCCTGGGTAAGTCACTTGACCCTCATTGCCCAACCAAAAAAAATTTAATTAAATAAAATTTTTAAAATAAAACTTTAATAAAAGAAAAAACCAAAAAAGTGAAAATAGCATGTTTCAGTCTGCATTCCATCAATATCAGTTTTTTCTTTGGAGGGGGATAGGATGTTTCATCAATAGTCCTTTGGGATTGTCTTGGATCATTGTATTGTTGAGAATAGTTAAGTTATGTGTGTGGCTACAGGAAGTCAACCATCTTTATGGTACCGCAACCTCCACATCTTTCCATGAGCCTTGGAATCAATCAAGTCCTAAGGCCCTGGAGATGTGAGCATTTTACTTTTGCTTTTATGCAGGATGATATTTAAAGTCAATCTGACCCATATTCTTCTAATTCGTGTGCCCTTCATTCATCAAATGGTTTCTGGGAGAGATATTTGATATCCAAGAAGGCTTCTGAGCATTCTCAAAGCCTTTAAAGTCTCTTCTCTTTGAACTTAGAAGCAGCAATTTTGCAGAGAGGAAAGAAACTAAATTTGAACCTCAAAAGAGCCTAGCTCTGCCTAAAACACCCTTCGAAGTGGGTTCTAAACTAACATGTCAAAGATGTCAGGTTCTCACTCCACCATCAATCATTTCCCCCCAATGTCTCCCTTTTGCAAGTGCATAAAAATATGTGAAAGAGGTTATTTATAAAGGACAAGAATTATTTTTTTAAATTTCATCTTAATTATTTCTTCACTCAAAGAAGAAAAATAAAAGGAGTATAATTTAATTTGACAGAATCACAGATCCTCAAATTTGGAAGTCTTCTTAGAGGATACCTAGCTCAACTTTGTACCTGGAAAAAAATCCTATTTACACATTACCATGTAGCCTTTACTTGAAATTGTTAAGTTAGGGAAAATACATTTATTTCCAATTAACTCATAGGTCAAAACCAGGATCAATATGTAGAAATTGAAAGTGGCAAATTTCAGCTTGATATTACCATTCAGAGCTATCCCAAGGTGGAATGGGTTGTTTTGCGCCCCCTCTCACTAGCTATCTTCCACTAGAGTCTGGATGGAAAATTGTAAGTCATATTGGAATGGGGATTTTTTTATGAGTTAGACTAGAGAACCACTGAAGCCCTAACTCTTAACTTCCATGATTTCTCTAATAAAATCCTATGGACAGTGCTAACTAGGTCAAGTCTACAAAACACAGCACTCATATTCCAAAAGAATAATCCTTATGGGCTGTGTGGTCAACACCATCTCTGAAGAAATTCCTCCCCCCCCCCACATCCTCGACCAAATGAAAAACCCTGGCTCTGGCAAAGAAATGGTTTGACTGAATACCTTCAGTCTCCATCTCCATCCTCTCCATCTGCAGTCTCAAGGTAATTAAGACAAAGAGCTCGAGGATCATAAGCTCATTCTTCCATTTGGAGAGTCTGGTGGCCTGGACTTCAAAGCAAAACCATAGACACTGGAATTATCTTCCATCATTTTGCCTTTGTAGTTATGGGTACCATAAGACATGCTAATTAAAAAAAAAAAACTTTACTTCATAGTAAAAAAAAGAAATGTCAATCCCTAGGGGTTTCTTTCATTTGCCCTCTTCTGTTTGGAGAAGCCTCTGCCATCTTTGTTTCCTGCTCCTTCTTATATTATTATTTCCCAGCTTCACGTCCTAACCTTGGAGGCTCAGTAAATAACTTCCTGCCACCTAGCTCCCTGGCAACTTGCAGGAAGGATGGAAGATGAAGAAATGGTCCACTGAATTCTAGGGGTTTGAGTGTCAGCAGAATCCGCTAATCGCTCTTATAGATTTATGTAGGCCTGACAATTATACAATCTGTCAAAGGATCTGAGAACAAACTGATGTAAAATGCAGGAGAATTCCTAGGAGAGAGACAGTAAAAAATCCAAGCTCCTGCAGCCCTCATCCCCTGGACCTTCTGTCAGAGCCCCGAGATGATGGTGGAGCCTGCTAGAACAGGCCTCTGAGAAGGGTCCAGAAACTTCCTTCCTCCACTGATGGGCAAGGCAGAGCTGACAGCTCCCCACCTCAAGCAGAATTTTCTACTATTAACTACTAAGATGTCATATTCCTGAAATGTAAATCATCTAAGCTTTCTACCCTTGGGCTGCCCAGTTTTTAAGGTAGAAAAGACATTAAGAATCTCCCTGCCTCCCAATATACATGCCATCAACAGGTCATGACCCTGGAAATATTTTTCATTTTTATCCAATTGGTGAGAACTGATTTCCTTGTGAACATTATTGCATAATCTCTGGATGGTTGAGCTCAGTCAAAGTGTCACTTCTTATCTATGGCCAGGAAGCCATGTGGCTTCTAATGGAAGCAATGGGGAAACTGTGATCTAGCATCATCCCACAGCCAGAAGGTTCTCTGTCCTTTCCTCTGTCTCCCAGAATCCCCAGCTTCCTTCAAAAGCACAGCCCAGTGGGGGCTTCTCCTGTTCCTCCCAGATATTAGAATCCCCCCCCCCACAATCTTCATAATCCCTTTGGATTTATTCTATGTATACTTTATGCATTCTTGGTGTTGATGTTGTCTCCAATATAATGTAAATCCCTTGGGGCAAAGACAATTTCATTTTTTTGGTTTTTTATGCCCCAAACACACTGTGTATTGTGATTGGCACATAGCAAGTCTTTAATAAATGCTTGTTAAATTGAATCAAATTGACTGCATGGTGTGAGGGCAGAAGATAAAAGTATACATTTAATCATTTAAATGACTTCACTTTCTTCTTCTAGGAAGATGGAAAGCACTTGATGAGCCTCAAACCTGCAGGACTGGTTCCCAGAGAAAAGAGTGTGTGATACGATGAATGCCATGCCTGAAAATGCTAAACCAGTCATGCATGGGCTTTTTATTTAGAGAAGAGACCTACATTCTGCCCCCACAGCTGGCAGCAACGCTAACCATCCTTTTTCCTAGGCTGCAGACTGACTTGCAGAAGGCAGGAACGTTGCTGGGGTTCAGCCTTTATATGGCATTAAAAATCTTTGAGTCCTTTCCTGGGAAGAGCTGAAAGCCATTCTGCATCCACCGTGCTCGTCCTCTCTCCTCTCATGCCTTGGCACTGAGGGTCCCCTCACTGTTAGAATGCCTTTCCTTCTCACCTCCACCTCCTAGAGTCCTTGGCTTCCTTTAAGACCCAGCTGAAGCATACCTTCTGCAGAAGGCCTTTCCCTCTTAGGCTAACTTTCCTTTAATCAGTGTGTACACCTTGGATGTGTTGATGTATATGTCATCTCCCCCATTAGACTAAAAGCTTCTAGAGGGCAGGGACTGTCTTTGCTTTTCCTTTATAACCCCACCACTTATCACAGTGCTGCACAGGAGGCAATGCTGATTGAGCATCTGATTGCTTCCTTTCAGTACTTTTCTTATTTATTACCAGATCGCACCAGACCAATCTGTGAATACACCCCCCTTTTCCAGGAGCTGTGAAAGCCACAAAGCTTGAATAAGGGACTTGGCAAAAACAACCACAAACAACCTGTGTCCTGAAAGGCCCCTGCTTTGTCATTATGGAAGGAGATTGGACGGCTGCTGTTTTAACCAAGTGAACTTTTAATTTTGTATGATCCCCTCCTACTCTTCTCCTAGGAGACAAATTTATTCCATGGCCATTACCCAGCCTATTCAGGGCACCCTCTTCCAGGGAGAGACTATTCCAGACTGCAGGGAGAGAAGCCCAAAAGAACTGGGGACCTATGGATATGAGGTTTTGGGCCTTAGCTCAACTTTTCTTTTCCCCAAAAGCTACTTTCAATCCTGCTTCTTGGGCAAAATGCTAGTATAAATGGGACATATTTGGAATTAAGTGATGATGACTTTGTAAACATACTCCAAATGAGCAAGAATTCAAAAAAATTGTATTTTTACAAGATGTGGCTGCATTATATCCAAACACAGTGACAATTAAAAGCTTGGAAATATAGACTCAAAAATACTGAAGAAAAGAACACCTTTAAAATCACAATTGACCAAATGGAAAAAGAAGGAGAAAACATTCATTAGTGAAAATGACTCCTTAAAAAGCAGAATTTGTTAGATGTAAAAAAAAAAAAGTGGCAAAAGCTGACTGAAGAAAATAATTTCTTTAAAAATTAGAACTTGGAAAACAGAAGCTAATAACTCCACAAGGCATTAAAAAGCAATTATATAAAGTCAAAAAATGAAAAAAAGAAGAAAATGTGAAATATCTCAATGGAAAAACAACTGACCTGAAAAATACATCAAGAAGAAATAACTTAGTAATTTTTGGATTACCTGGAAGCCAGGATGAAAGAAAGAGCCTGGATATCAAATTTCAAGAAATTGTCAAGGAACACTGTCCTGATATCCTTGAACAAGAGGGTAAAATAGAAATGAAAAAAAAAACACCACAATTTAATCCTAAACAATAAGTGGGTCAAAGATCAAATCATAGAAACAATCAATAAATTCATTCAAGAGAATGACAATAATGAGACAAATTTCCAAAATTTATGAGATGTTTTCAAAGAAGTATTTAGGATGAATTTTATATTTCTAAATACTTACATGAGTCAAATAGAGAAAGAGAAAATCAATGAATTGGGAATGCAACTAAAAAATTCTAGAAAAAAATAACAAATGAAAAATCCCCAATTAAACACCAAAATAGAAATTCTGAACATCAAATGAGAGATTAAGAAAATTGAAAGTTAAAAAATGAATTAATCAATAAAACTAGGACCTTGTTTTAAGGGGGAGAGGGAGATAAACCACTGGTTAATTTTACTTAAAACAAAAAAATAGAATAAAATAGAAACAAATATCAGTATCAAAAGTGGAAAAGGTGAATGCACCACCAACTAACATAAAATTAAAGCAATTATTAGGAGTTATTTTGCCCAATTGCATGTCAGTAAAACTAATGATCTAAGTGAAATGGATGAATACTTACAAAAATATAAACTGTCCAGTTTAACAGAAGAGGAAATAGAATCCTTAAATAACCCTATCTTAGAAAAACAAATTGAATAAGCAGTCAATGAGCTATCTAAGAAAAAAATCCCCAGGACCAGATAGATTTGCAAGTGAATACTACCACGTATTTAAAAAAAATTAATTCCAATAATATATAAACTATTTGGAAAAAATAGATGAAGGAGTCCTAACAAATTATTTTTACAACATAAATATGTTTTTAATACTTAAATCAGAATGAGAAAAAACAGAGGAAGAAAACTATCAACCAATTTACTTAATAAATACTGATATGAAAATTTTAAATAAAATACTAGCAAGGCAATTACAGCAATATATGAGAAAGACCATATACTATATTCAGGTGGAATTTGTACTAGGAATGCAAGGCTTGTTTAATATTAGGAAAATTATCAGCATAATTGACCATATCAATATCAAAAACAAGAAAAGTGATTGTATCAATAGATGCAGAAAAAGTCTTTCACAAAATGCAATACCTATTTTTGTTTAAAAAAAAAAAAACACTAGAAAGCAGAGGAATCAATGGAACTTTTCTTCAAATGATAAGTAATCTCTAAAACCAAGAGTAAGCATTACATGTAACAGAGATAAACCAGAAACCTTCCCAATAAGATCAGGAATGATGCAAGGATGTCCATTATCACCACTATTATTCAACATTCTACTAGAAAAGCTAGCTATAGTGATAAGACAAGAAATAGAAATTGAAGGAATAAAAATAGGCAATGAGGAAACAAAGCTAACACTCTCTGCAGATAATATACATAGAGAACCCAACAGAATCAGTTAAATGATTCCATAAAATTAAAAGTCATTCACACAAATAAAACGAATGCAGCCCAAATTAGAAGGAAAACAAAAAAAAATGTGGAAACAATTTACAGCAAGTTTCTCTGATAAAGACATAATTTCTCAAATAAATGGGGAACTGATCCAAATTTATAAAAATAAGAGATATTCCCCAGTTGATAAATGTTCAAAGGGTATGAGCAGGCATTTTTTTAAAAAGAAGAAATCAAAGCTGTCAATAGTCATATTAAAATGCTCTAAATCATTATTGATTAGAGAAATGCCCATTAAAACAACTATGAGATACCATCTTATACTTATCAGATTGGCTAACATGTCCAAAAGCAAAATAAAAAATTCTGAAGGGGATGTTGAAAAATTAAGACCCTGGTGCATTGTTGGTGGAGTTGTGAACTAGTCCAATTATTCGGAAGAAAAATTTGGAACTATGACCAAAAGGTTATAAAACTGTGCATACCCTTTGATTCAGCAATACAACTAAGAGATCAAAGAAAAGGTAAAAGGAACTATTTCTTTAAAAAAATATTTATAGTGGTTTTTTGTGGTGGTAAAGAATTGAAAATAAGGAAAAGACTACAAGTTACCATGTATGATTGTGATGGAATACTATTATGCTATAAGAAATTATGAACAAAATGGTTTCAGAAATACTTGGTAAGATATAAACTCATGCAAAGTGAAGTGAGCAGAAACAAAAGAACATTGTACATAATAACACTATTATTGTAAGGATGACCAATTGTGAATGACTTATTTACTCTGATCAAGACAATGACCCAAGACAATTCCAAAGGACCCATGAGAAAAAATGCTTTCCTCCTCCAGAGAGAAAATGGATGAACTCTTAATGCAGATTGAACAATACATTTTTCCCCACTCTTTATTTTTATTGTTTCCTTTTGTTTGTGTTTTCCTCTGCAACACTGCTAATAAGGAATGCCTTTTGCATGACTTCATATGTATAATCATTATCAAATTGCCTCCCATCTCAAAGGGGAGAGGGGGATGAGGCAGGAAGGAGTGAGAGAAGTTGGAACTCAACATTTGAAAAAAAGATGGTTTTTAAAATTTACATACAATTGGGAAATAGTTCATGAAATAAATAAAAAAATATTTTGAGAGACTGAGGTATAGAGGGATAGAAAACTTGTTTTTTTCTCTGCCTAGGTTTCCTTTATGCCTTAAGAAATATGTTGCCTGTCCATTGAAGAGACTGGAGGCCTATATAATTAGCCTAACCTTCTCAGCTTAAGTCAGCAAAAATGTTTGCATATATTTGAGTTAACCAGGCAAAACCCTGAGTTCTGGGGAGAGGAAACTCAGGCAAAGGGTCTCAAGATTAATCTAATGGCCCCTTTTGTCTCTCCCGGCAAGGACAACATGGAGGAAAGAATAAAGAGCAAGCTCCATAGGCAAAAACACCTAGCTTCATACCATGCCTCTAAAACCTATGGCTGTGTGACCTTGGACAAGTTACCGCATCTCTTAGTGTCCCCATACCACTCTCTAAAACTAAGAGTAGCAGACAAGATGCTGCAGACTTGATTGATTCGATTGAGTGCCTTCTCTTGGGAGTTCATTACTTTAAAGAAGTCACATATCCAGTCGTCTTCCTACTAAACATTGTAAGCTCTATGAAGGTAGGGACTTTTTCTCATCTGAATGTTCTCCCTCCATCATACCTTAGTTCAGTTTTCTAAATTCAGTTGGTATAGAAACATTTGAATTGAAAATTAAATTAAAGTGAATTTCCCCATATGTTTGTCTGGGATAGATGCAATATACCCTCAAAAGTATTCAAGAAATTATTACTAATTGTACATGCTTCTCCTCTGGTTGGTAAACAATGTGTTATAGTGGAAAGAGGGAAAGAGGCAAAGGGAATGCTTTCAAATAGTGAGTCTGCCATCACAATGTGTGACTCCCTCTGCCTCAGCTAACATCTTTAACATGAGGAGATTGGACAAGAAGGTACTTGAAGTCTCTGAGATCTCTAAATCTATGATCCTATCAATCAGTCAACAGCTATTTATTAAGTACATATAATATACTACACACTGTACTCAGAACAGGGCATGTGAAGATGAGAGAGAAATAATCCCTTTGATCTTATGTGGACACGCCCACAAAAGGCATATGGAGGAAATTCAGCACAAAATGTGTAATCAATTCTTCATCTCAAGGTCCATGAATGAAAGACTTTTGTTTGGCCCCCGAGGGCACAATTCAGAGTGATAGGGAGAGATTACAGAGGCATATGTTTAGGTGTGATGAAAGGAAAACTGACCTTAGCACTAGCCCAAAGTAGAATGGATAACCCCACTAAGTGGTGGGGTTCTTCACACTGAAGGGCTTGAATGACCAAGTGTTGGCATGGTGCAGAGGACTCAGACTAATGGCCTCTAGGCTCTCTTCCAATTTTCAGATTCTATGATTCTACTGGAATTTTGACTTCAAATCAAGCTAATTAGAGATAAAAGCAGTTTATCCATAATCTTATTTGGCCATCTTCTAACTTCTCCATCTTGCACCAGTGGAATGAGGGTTTGGTTTCTGAGGACAATAAAGCACCCTTAGTCTTTTTGCATAGGTGAGAAATACTATCTAAGTTTCCATTGGGTGCATTTATCTTTGGAGCTAAGGACTGTCTAAGGACTTAGATCATTTTTTAAAAGTTTAATTTAAAGAGAAAGTTTATCAAGTTCAGGAAGATTGAGAATGATTCTGGTGCTAAATCTGTCTAAAGCTTTAAAGAAATATAGGGCTGTTATCTTGGAACTTTCCAAATTGAACTCAGGCATCTTCTATAGCCAGAGGATCCAAAAAGCCAGCAGATTTCCAATAATTATGTGACATGCCTGTGCTCCAAAAATACTAGCATTAAGGTGTGGCACAGGGAATGTACTGCTGCACCAGTGGGTTATACGTTGGCTTTTAAAGAATGAATGAGCTGCCAGGTAAGTCATCTGCTTTTGTCATTTTCCCTTTTAGAAAAACAACTTGGATCAATGGACCCCACCCTGGTAAGCTTACCTTAATTCTAGTTACATAAATAAAAATGCAAAACGTATGCCTCAATTGTGTAACAGCAGCAACAATAAAAATAATAACTAGCTAGCAGTTAGCTGGCACTCTGAAACTTACAAATCATTGTACATGTGTCATGGCGTTAGATCCTCACAAAAACCCTGTGAGTGTCATTATTGCTCCCATTTTACAGGTGAGGAAACAGGCAAACAGAAGTGACTCGCCCAGGATCACACAGCTATTAAGTATCTGAGGCAGGATTCCAACTCAAGTCTTCTTAATGCCAAGTCTAGCCTTCTATCCTTTGTACTACTTCCATGCCTGCATCATCAGCGTACTAACTTTATCTCCATTTTAAATATGAGGGTGCTAATAAGGCAAATGACTTGTCTAAGATCACACAATTCATAAGTGTCAAAGACAAGATTCAAACCCAGCTGTTCCCAACTCTAGGTCCAGAGCTTTGGCCGCCATGCCACATGAGAAGCTTCTGGAGTTTTTGTAGCAGAACAGAAAGCTAAAACTTCCTCCTCGTGAGCTGACACACAAATGGAAATTTCCCATCAGCTGAATTATGCTTTCGATTGTTTACAAGAGGAACATGATGAGTACTTTCCACCCTCCCTGTCAGAGCCGATGGCAAGGGCAACCACTGTAAAATGAGCTGTCTTCATCCAAATACATTTCCTTCAGCCAGAGACAAAGCCCAAAAAAGCATAATTAGATTCCCTGATTACCAGGACACAGTAACATTATTGGAGATGTTTTTCTCTCCTCTCCTCTCCTCTCCTCTCCTCTCCTCTCCTCTCCTCTCCTCTCCTCTCCCCTCCCCTCCCCTCCCCTCCCCTCCCCTCTCCTCTCCTCTCCTCTCCTCTCCTCTCCTCTCCTCTCCTCTCCTCTCCTCTCCTCTCCTCTCCTCTCCCCTCCCCTCCCCTCCCCTTCCCTTTCTTTTTTTGCAAGAATTAGTACTTTATAACTTTGCACTGAGCCCTTCCTTCAATAACTTTCAAGCAACAGCAAGCAAGGTGAGTTACACTCAGCAAAGCAGAAATGGAGAGTCAATGAGTAATTATTAAGAGCTTTCTAGAATATTAGCTGGTGCCGGCACTGCAGCAATGGGGGATGGAATCATCTGTTAGACATTTCTTTCTGAAGCCACTCCCGAGAATCGACTCTGATGTGAAACAGACGACCAACTTGATCAATACTGTAATTACTCTTATTGATGGATCAGTTTATGATCAGGTGTCATCTCACAGGCGGTTGCTGCAGAAGGCGCCAAGGCTGGCCTCAGCCCGGCCCAGCCTGGGCAGCGCAGCAGCACAGAGGTCTGACTCAAATCAACACACTATTGAGGCCAGGATGACAAGCGTGAAATTAATTGTTCCAGTTCATGTAAGACCTGCATTCTTCTTTGGAGAGACTAATTTGCTGCTGCATGTAGGCAGAGGACTGGGGAGGCTGCCTCTGGGGTGGGGGGATATGGGCGGATGCTTCCCAAGCGGCCAGCTTTTCACTTTCTTGAGGATCAAGAAAGCTGTTTCTGCATTTGTTTTTTCTTTTTTTGTTTTTCCCTAAGCTACCAGACATTTGTCTGTAATGAAAAAACATCATACATTTATAGCTGGAAGGGACCTTATTGATGATCGAGTCCTGTACTTTCATTTGTTAAAGGAGGAAACTGAGGAGCTCAGGAAAAAAGATTTGCCCAAGGTCACACAAGTGATAAGAGGCAGAGCCAGGATTTGAACTCAGCTCCCCTTCCCAATGTACCACTATAGGCAATGATGACAACTGAGGCAAAATGCAGCATAATTCGTAGAGCTGGCCTCCAAGCCAAAAACTTCTGAGTTTCAGTCTTGTCTTTGACAAAAAGAGGTTAAATAACTTTAACCCTTCAGTCTAATTGGGGGAAGGGTTAGAGATAGCTTCTTTATTCAGTGTTCTCCATAAAGATGGTCCTTCAGATCAAGATAATAATTACTATTACAATAAAAACAACAATAATAGCTAACATTTACATAGTTCCTACTATGTGTCAGGCACCAGACTAAGTGCCTTACAATTTTTACTCATTTTATCCTTACAACAACCCTGAGAGGTAGAAACTATTATTATTCCCATTAGAAGAAACTGAGGCAAGCCAAGGTTAAGTACCATGCCTAGAGTCACACAGTTAATAAGTGTCTGAGGCTGAATTTGAATTCAGGTTTTTTTGACTGGTTCAGAATTCTCTCCACTGCACCACCTAGGCATGTATAAAAATAATAGGAAGAAATATTGCAAATATTTATACGGAAGTTTAAGATTTGCAAACACTTTATATTCATTATCTCATCTGATCTTAAGCACCTCCTCTCACTGAGGGAAGATAAGGAAATAGAGGCAAAGGGCATAAGTATCTATAAGTTTTCTAACAACAGTAATTATATCTCTTTCCAGAATGTGAGCATCCTGAAGGCAAGCATGATTACTCACTTCTTCTTTGTCATCCCAGTGTCAAGCATGAGCACCTTGGATGACCAAAGGCTCTTGTTGGACTGGGTTCTCTAACTCACATTCAGAGAGTATTTAAAAGTTTATCATGTGTATGGTGCCACTAGGTGGCTCAGTGGATTAAGCACCAGCCCTGGATTCAGGAGGACCTGAGTTCAAATCTAGCTTTAGACACTTGACACTTACTAGCTGTGTGACCCTGGACAAGTCACTTAACCTTTATTGCCCCATGCAAAAAAAAGTTTACCAAGAGTTTGCTCACAGAAACCCCTAGGGGGAGGGAAGCAGATAGGGATCAGAAGTCAGAGAACCTCATGAAAGCACTGTGACCTTGGGGAAATAATTGGGTCTCAGTTTTGTTATCTGTAAAATGAGGATGTTAGATGACATGACTTCTAAGGTTTCTTCCAACTCTGTGACCCTATGATCCTATCAATCATGCATTTATCAAATACCTGCTTTCCCTGACCTCAAGGTGCTTACAGTCTATACTAGGGAGGGAAGTGTCAGTTGTATGCTCATTTTGCAGTTCATGAAGATGAAACTCTAAGAGTTAATGACTCATGCAAGGTCACATAGTTAGTAAGCCAGAACAGTAGGACTCAAATCTGGGAGTAATGACCCAGCTCAAAGCAGGCTTCAGCCACAATTTTGGACACACTGTTCTCTTTGCCAGATCATGATGCTGCTCAATGTTAGGTTCAGGCACTCAGTCTCTGCAATCTTCAGCGGGCTGAAGACAAGGACTGTGGGTTTCTAGCTCTTCTGAAAAAAAAGCCACTTCTTAGAGAGTCCGGCCGAGGGTCAAGATGTGGTCCCGTCACTTAAGAAAATCCAGGCTCACCCGATGCTATCGCATTTGCCCTTGAGATTTTGCAATCTCTTTCCTTCTTGTACACATTAGCATGAGGACATGCTGTGCTATCGATGATTGATACAGGAGGAAAAATCCAACTTAGAAAATGAGTTTGAGGACGTGGGCAGTGTTTTTAGAGGAAGGAGATTCTACTGAAGTTGAAAAAATGGTTTACATCCACTTGGGGAAGTGTTTCAAGACACTGACTGAACTCTTGCCAACACCTGACTTACAACTGAGACAAGTAGTAGTTAATAATCCATAAGCTATGAAAGTGAGGATGATACAGAAGCACAAAAGCCCAGCTAATGGTCTGAAGGGAGGGGCTCCTCAAGATCATAACATCATCACTGGAGATCATTTAATAGCCTCCTGTGGTTTTACAGAGGCGGAAACTCTGTCCAAGAGTGGTGGAATGGCTTTGTCTCTTTTTTGTTTGGTGAGGCAATTGGGGTTAAGTGACTTGCCCAGGGTCACACAGCTAGTAAGTGTTAAGTGTCTGAGGCCAGATTTGAACTCAGATCCTTCTGACTCCAGGGCCGGTGCTCTATCCACTGTGCCACCTAGCCGCCCCTGGAATGACTTTCTCAAGACCCCTAAGGTAGGAAGGAGCAGATCTAAGATATTGGCCAACACCCTCTGACCCTAGAACCACTGTTCTATGGGCCCTCTCAACATTGCCTTGTTAAAAAAGAAAGAAAATACATCTTTATTGTAATATCTTACCAATTCATTCCTCATTTATGACCCTCATTGGTCAGATCTTGGAAGAAGAAACACAAGATATCTGGAATACGGGGAGGTTAGAGAGGACTGGATTTGGAGTTAGAGGACCCAAGGTCAGGGCCGGGTTCTGCCATTTGGCATCTGTGGAACATTAGGGAAGTCCTAGAGTTCCCTGAGCCTCAGTTTCCTTTTCTGTAAAATTATAGGGTTGGGCTAGATGACCCTACAGGTCCCTTGCAGTTTTAAGTCTCTGTTATGGGTCCTCTAAGTCTCCTCTTGAGAGTCTCCCTGCTCTGCCTGGAGGTTGAAAGCCCAGATGCCAAAGCATGGCTGGAGAAGGAACCTTCAAGAAGCCAGAGGCAAGAACCAGCTTTCCACATGGGTTTGAAACTCTAGAGCAGGTTAAGTTGAAGAAATGGGTTACTCAGATCTTCTTCCAACTGGACCCTTCTGCCTAGCCATCCCACTTCATCACTTTACATGCAAACATCAGCCCCAGATGACTTCCTCCCAAGCTCTTGCCTTTATTTCAATTGCCCCTTCCACTCACCAGTTCTATGCCAATGAAGTTCACTCAAAGCCAACCAATTCCACTATGCCCTTTAGAATCTCTGACCAATGGCCTACAAACTCAAGAACATCCTCAAATTTTTCAGCTGGTATTCCTTGTATCTCCCCATCTTAACATAAACTTGATGTCTCATAAGGAAACATCTCTTGAAACTTTTCCTGTTGATGACTGGTCCTTTTCCCACAACTTCCTAACCCATGGGGTCAACAGGTAGCCCACTGCCATTTCTATGCCATTGGTGTTTGAGGTTCTTGAAAGCAGGAATTGTTATCGGCCTTTCCGTGTAGCCCTAGTGCTTAGCACAGTGCATGGTTACTGAGAGCTACAATTCCCAGCTACAATTTGCTGAACCACTTAGTGCTCTAGGCAACTCCTTGAACCTACAAGCTGTAGAAAAGGTGTCAGTCTACACTAGTAGAGGGCATTTCTTCACCTGGAGTTCCTTATTCCAATGAAATCACAGAGCTTTGTATCCATCTGTCAGATACTGGCCCCTCCTACCTTCACTCCTCTTACTTCTCCAGCTACAAATGAATAAACCAAAGCCAGATGGGACAGTGTTAGGGAGATGTCTCAAGACCTGCTGTTAGCCTATTTCCAGAGTGAGCCGTGTCGATAGGCTTTCTGCATAGCTTCCCCCCCTTTCAGACTAATTAAACAAATACTTATTACTCACAATGAACAACTGCTTCATTGGCCTTAGAGATGAACATCAAAGAGGGAAAACCGCATCATTGGCACTGAGGAGTCAGAGACAGGCTAGTCACAAATTGAGATAGCAGGTGGGTTTTCTCCTCTGCCAGGGCCTGGACGCCTCCACAAAGTCTAAGTATTCCAAGCTTGGTTCTAGGATCTAAAACTTGACTGAGGCAGCAGCAATAAACAGAGTCCTTGACAATTAATTAAAAGTTGTTTACCAACAACCAGAGGGAGGGCATCTAATATCACCACCCCCAAATGGGCCAGGGCCAGGGAGAGTGAGTCGCTCCCTGGGGATCCAAGGAAGCACCAACTCTTTGACTCATTAGAATACTATTTGATACCCAGGATTTTCATATATCACATGATAACAAGAACTTCCTGAATGGAAGGAAAGGATAGCCTGGGATAGAACTAGAGCTGGGGAACCCTGGTTGAACACCTACTTCCAGTGCTTTTCAGTTATGGGTCCTCAAGCTAGTGATAAACATGCTTATCACAGCTAGCTCCTAGAGTTACTTTAAGGCTCAAACAGGACAATGTAAGTCAAGCATTTTGCAATACAAAAGCCAGCTAGTAGTGTTGTGCTGGAGGGGTGAGCTACAGCAGGGCATCTTAAACTTTTTCCATTCATGACCCCTTTGCCTAAGAAAGTTTTATGTGGCCCCAGGTATATAGGTATATAAAATAGGTGTATGTCACTTTTCTTTACATCACATTTTATTGTTGCTGAGTTTTTCACAAGCCCCATATTCAGTTCCATGACCCCATATGAGGTCACGACTCACAACATAAGTAGCTTTGAGCTTCTGTACAGTCTGAGAGAAGGGTCAGGGGCTAGAGTGGAGTGATCCTAGAGCCAATTGAACGTGAGAAGAGGATAGAGCACAGGGCATCCAGCATCATCCTCTATCAGCCGACATCCTCCAGGCTCCTTGTGTAAGGGAGATGCCCAATCCAGCCATCTCATTCATAAGCCTTAGGCTAAGGATGGAAAAGACCTTAACATTTTAGTGCTGTTGAATAAGAATTGTGTTTGGATACCCTGAAAAAGGCTGGCCTCACCCAATGGGTCATCTACAAATTCCCAAGCTAGTTAGAACCAGATTCATCTCAGAGAGGAGCAGGCATAGCTTTCCAAAACATCTCTAAAGAGCAAAGGTGGCACCGACCTATGATAAAGACAGATATGTAGGAGGCTGATGAGCCCTATAGGCAGAAGATCTGGAGGCAGGGGGGGATTCACCAAGAAAAGGCTGGTTCTTTCCCCAACTTCCCCTCCCAGTGCCTGTCTAGCCTCAGAAACTATAATAGAAATTGCCTCCCTACTCCAACATTTCCAGTAAACTGAATTTTGTCTCAGTCACAAAGAGGCAGGGGTTAACTAGAAATTGAGATGAACCAGACAGAGGATCCAACCTCCACCTTATTGTTAGGAATTTTCCTAACTGGAGGGCTTAAAGCAACTGTTACAACTCATAACATTCCATCTAAAATGAACTCCATAAGGCAGAAGAGAGGAGAGCTATGTGGCCCCAAGGGGAGAATCTTTCTCCCCTGTACTTAACAAAAGCTATTATTCTACAAGGGCCTTGCTCGTATTTCTCATCCCACCAATATCACCACCAATGACACAAGTTAGAGTATCCCTGAATAATTCTCCAATATTCCAGGGGATATAGGATCTTCTCAATATGCATGTCTCCTCCAATGAGGCAGATCACAGTTCATTCTCACCTACCCATCTTGGGCCTCTCTCATAAATTCACCACAAGAGGTTCACCCAGTATATGCTGGGAGCCTGCCTCAATGTCCCTGGCACCACAAGGTTACCAGTGGGATACACAGGCTGCCCATTCATTATCAGTGCCATTTGAACCATGACCAGCCCGTTTACTTTTGGGGACTCATACATTTCTTTGACAACATCCTTCGCACTAATTATCCTTGGTGGTTCCTTCTGGTTTTCATGCCTCAGAGACTCAAAGTCCTAAACCAATACCAGAGAATGCTTCCAAGTTGTCCAATGCCCTTTGTTTAGAGTATCTCATTTGAGCCTCTTTGCATCATTTTGTTGTAGTTTAGTCATTTTTCAGTCATATCCAACTCTCTGAGACCCATTTGGAGTTTTCTTAAGATACTGGAGCAGTTTGCCATTTCCTTCACCAGCTCATTTTACATATGAGGAAACAAAGGCAGATTGGGTTAAATGACTCTCCTAGGGTCACACAGCTAGTAAGTGTCTGAGGCTGGATTTGAACTTGGGGAGATGAGTCTTCTTGACTCCAGGTCTAGTGCTCTGTGCACTATGATGCCACCAAGTGGCCCCAGCTCAGAGAGATTAGCAAGCCCCACAGCTAGTGTCAGAGAGAGGATTTGATCCTAGGTCTGGCTCCAAGTCCAGCGCTTGTCAAATCACATCGATGACAGCCCATCATTTCATGCCATCCCATTGTCTCAGTGTGTCTGCACATGATCTGTACAAAGACTTTTCAGGAGGCAAGTCTGTCACAAGCAGCATCAAATCAATGTCAGGGATTCTTAGTGAAGAGACTGGAACACCTCAGCATTGCGGAAGCAAGTGTCAGAAGGTGACATTTGATCAATCTGCTGTGACAGCACCCTATTGGCATTGGTTTTTTTTCCCAGATTCCCTCCTGCTTCTTCCACTGAAAGGCAGCTCAGACAAAGGGGGTTCTTTCAATGTAAGGGAACTAAATGACAGGTGGCTGGGTATGGAATCTGCAAGACCCTAGTTCAAATGCTGCTTCTGGTGTTTACTAGCTGTGCGACCCTAAGATCCTTAAGAAAGAAAGTGTCTGTACAGCTCCTCAGCCTTTCCCACGCTGGTCAGGTGCCATGCAGAGCCTGGCCGGCCCTAACATGGTCCCAGGCAGGAGAGGGCTAAGAATCATACCGTACATTTCCTCCTGTTCAAAGCTCACCAAGCACTTTGACATTCATTAGCTCATAAAACAATATGCCAAAAGCCAATTCCATGGGCCTTCACGTTCCTCTGCTCTTTCAATCATCCCTTGCCCAAAGAGCTAAGTAAAAAAAAAAAAATTCAAACTAGTCTCCACTTCAGAAGCTGTGTGTAAACCACATAAACAGCCACATCTCATTCTTTCTTCCTCTTCCCCCTTGCCCTACCTCCCTCTATGGGCCACGAGGAGAATAATTCTCTCTATAACTTCTGACTTCATATTCTTTCTCCTTTATGTCATTTGGAAGTCAGTGCTTCACACTGGGAGAAGTCCCGGGTTTGGAGGGAGAAGTCCCGGGTTTGGAGGCAGAAGACAAGAGTCCCAACTCTGCCTCTGCCATTTAACGGAGTGAGTGACTTTTCTGGCCTTTGGTTTACTCATAAGTAAATATGAGTCATATTTAACTCAGGTGGTTAGACCCAAAGCCATTTGAAGGGCTTTCCAACCCTAAATCTGTGATCCTGACATTAGTATTCTGAATCGGTGTCTCGTAAGAAGCATCCTGCATCTTCTCTATCATTATGAAGAAGCAATCGATTTTCCATAATTACTTTAGTCTAGCACTAATCTGCCTGGCAATTGTTATCTCCTGGCTAAGTTGTTTATCTTTCTTTTTTAACCAATTCTGTGGTTGCAGTAGTATTGGGAATTCCCTGTGAGGAGCTCATCTTCACCAAAGCCAGTGTGGACCTGCTCTAAAAGTTGTGGCCCCAAGAGTAACCAAGGATATTGAGATAATAGCTGACTGCCCTAAGTCTCATAGTCAGTATGTGTCAAAAGCCAGACCTTGAACCCAAGGCTTCCTGACCAGGAGGCTTGTTCTATGTCCACTACTGCACATTGCTTCTCTTTCTTATCCCTGTTTAAAAGGCTGATAAATCCTAATCCAATCCAACATAAGCATTTATTAAATGCCTACTATATACACCTTCCAGCTAGGACTTGGTTCAATGGAAAGAAGGCATGTTGGATTTGGAGCAAGAAGACTTGAGTTCCAATCTGGCTTCCAATGCTTACTAGCTGTATGATCCTGGGCTAGTCACATAACCTCTTTCTGCCTCATTTTCCTCACTGGTAAAATGAGAATTCTAATAAAAGCACCTGCCTCCCAGGGTTGTTTCAAGAATCAAATGACATAATATCTGTAAAGCACTTAGCACAGTACCTGGCACATATTAAGTGTTACATAAATGCTAGCTAGCTATCACTGCTATTAGATTTTTTTATTATTAACCAATCCCTCTTTTATTTATAAACCATTGTAGTTTCCACATCTGTGCCTTTTTGCACACAGCTGGTAACAGTAAACACTTTATAATTTCATATTTACTAACTTCCCCTTCCATTAAAGACCTAGTCCAATGATATATCATGGCCTGGAGGCAAAAATCTGAAATTCCAAAGTGTTTCTCCTTGTTCCTCTCCAAGTGGAGAAGTCTTCCAGGGGAGGCCTGGTAATGGATGGGACTTCTGTCCCCAGAAGACAGGGCTAGCAGCATGTAGAGAAGTGTTTTTCCATGTCGAGCAAAAAGTGGTGACGGCTTAGCCTTAGCAACATATGTCCAGTATCTATTAAGCCATGAAGAAGGTGGAGACCTGTGTCTGTGGGAGAAGGGCCCATGGCAAGAGGAAGCCTGCTGTAATCCTGTAAGCCTATAATTCTTTAAAAGGAAGTTAAAGCTGGGCAGCTAGGTGGCGCAGTGGATAAAGCACTGGCCCTGAATTCAGGAGTAGCTGAGTTCAAATCCGGCCTCAGACACTTGACACTTACTAGCTGTGTGACTCTGAGCAAGTCAATTAACCCCCATGGCCCCGCAAAAAAAAAGGAAAAAAAAGGAAGTTAAAGCTTCAAAGGTCTCTTAATGTGGGTACTCTTTCCACTGACACAAATTTCAAGACTCTAGGACTCTGGAGGGCATAGCATGAAAAGGAAAGGTCTTTCAAATTTTTGTTGTTGTTCAGTCATTTCAGCCATGTCTGACTCTTTGTGACCCCCCATTTGGGGATTTCTTGGCAGAAATACTGGAGTGGTTTGCCACTTCCTTCTCTAGCTCATTTTACAGATGAAGAAACTGAGGTAAAGAGGATTAAGTGACTTGCCCAGGTTCACCTAGTTAGTGTCTCAACCAGATTTGAACTCAGGAAGATGAGTCTTCTGGATTTCAGATCCAGCACTCTATCTACTGTGCCACCTATCCATCCCTTCCAGAATTGCTGTGGTGAAAACAAACCAAACAAAAAACATCTCGTCACCAACTCATCTGCTAAGCCTTTCCAGACTTAACCAGGCTTGTACCTGGACCACAGCTATATCTTTTATCTTCCGTACAGAGTGCTTATGAGGCTCGAATGAGCTGGCCATTTCTTCAGTACTGTATTATATTCAAATGTCTATGAAAAATGACCTGTCTGTGGCTGAGACATTTCAGTGATCTAGGTGTCCCTTTTATATATTAAGTTGTGGAAGTTGCCAACGGGTGTTGGTAGGAGTTTCCTCACCTGTGAGTTTCCTATGACCATGAAATCACAGGACCAGGTGTCATCATCCCTCACCATCATTTCTTAAGAAACAGCAAAAACAGAAGAGCTCAGCTGAATGTTGCAGCAGAGTCTTTCTTACTATGAGGGTAATAGATAAAACAACTTCATTTTGACTCTGTGAAATGACATGCCATAGTTTAGTGGAAAGAAGATTGGATCTGGAATCTAAAGACTCCGAATAACTTCTTCTCTTTGGTCCTCAGTTTCTTCATCTGTAAAAAAATGGGGTTGGACTTGATGGTCTCTGAAGTCCATTCAAGCTCTTGATGTGTGATCCCATTAGTAGCACAATGAGAGAGGATGCCTTGGTTTTCTTTGTATGGCAGGGGCAGAATTTCTACATTTTAATAACTGTGATTGCATTCAATTCATGGGAGTGAAGAAACAAAAATACTAAATAGGGAAAGTACTTTACAGGTCCCTGGAAGGTGATCCTCCAGCCTTTGCTTCAATACCCGTAATGCTGGACAGCTAATGGACAGCTTAGATTTTCAGGGAGTTTTTCATTTTTTGACCCATCATCTACTTCCCTGAAAGTCAGATTGCTACAGCTGGGAGGCACCCTAGATGCCAATTACTCCAATCCTCTCATTTTGATACATGAGAAAACTGAGAAGGGAGGTAATGTGCTCAAGGTAAGTGTGAGAAGCAGAATTTAAACACAAGTTGTCCTGAGACCAAGATGAGCTTGCTCCCTCTGACCTCTCCATTTTCCTGGATCTTGATGCCTTCTTGGAGCATTTAAGCTAGCTTTTCTAATTCAGTTCTGTTCAATTCAATAATTATTAAGCATTTACTATGTGCAAGGTACTTGACCACAAAACTACATAGGAATCAGACTTTATTCTCAAACACATACAGACTAACTGGAGGAAAAAGACATGAACCATTGACCAACCCAACAGCCTCATTGAGAAAAGGAAATCAAATTCATCTGCTATGATTTGTTTTTACTAAACCCAAACCACTTTTAAGCAATGACCAATTCCCATTGAAAATCCACAGTCAAGGAGTATATGGCAATTAAATGCCCAAGATCTGTTGACTGACTTCAGGCCATCAGACTGGTTTGGTCTTCTGACGACAAGTTTGTTTTAGGCACTAAGAAAAAGCACCACAGTCCCTTGCTACTTTGTCCTTTGCCTTTGTTGATGGCTTGCCTCCATTCTTGCCAATCACACCCCCACATAAAGTTCTTCTCCAGAATCAGACATTGGCTGAGTTGGCAGAGACACCATGACTCTCCATTTCTGCTATGTCTGTATCCTTTTTATGAATCAAATAAAAACATGATGTTAAATACTTTCTCTTTGGAAATGCCCACATGGCCCATGGGTAAGAATTACTCAAAAGGAGACAAAGTATTTCTGGGAAGCCCATCATGGGCTATTCTGACATGGCTTAATGATAAGTATATCTGCAGAAAGATGTCCAATGAGTAAAGTAAAATATCCCTAGTTTCTAACAAGCTAAATTGGCTCTCCTTCTATATTCATTTAAATTTGCATGAAATACTTTCTCTAAAATGTAAGAAATTGTCTATTGTTATCCAAGAGAGGGGGGAGGAGAAGAAAGTTAATTTAAAATGCTAGGGGTAAGCTAGGTAGCACAGTGGATAAAGTACCAGCCCTGGACTCAGGAGGATCTGAGTTCAAATCCAGCCTCAGACACTTGACTAGCTGTGTGACCCTAGGCAAGTCATTTAAGCCTCATTGGCCCTCAAAAAAAGGAAAAAATGTTAAATGCTGTGGTTGGTTATAAGATTACTCTCCATTTTTAGTTTTGTGTCAAAGAGAAGGGCAGGCAGGTGAGTAATTCTTTACACCTCCCTCTTCTGTCAAGAAATATTACAATCTCTTTTTTTTCAAAATCAAACAGTCAATTCAACAAGCATTTATTAACTTATGACTTTATGCTAATCACGGTGCCAGGCACCAAAGGAACAATGAAATATTCCCTGATCTTATTGAGCATATAAAAGAGACCTGAGAGGCTATCTAGTCCAACTCCTGCATGAACAGAAATCCCCCTTTATGATGATAAACTCAACAAGTGGTCATTCATATATTGTGGAAGAGTGTCAGTGATTAACAACAACTAACATGTATAAAGCACTTTGCGTAGATTATCTCATTTGACTCCCACAAAACCCCGAGGAGGTAGGTCCTGTTATTATCTCTAATTTACAGATGAAAAACCAAGGCAGAGGAGAGGTTAAGCGACTTGCCTAGAGTCAAACAGCTCCACAGCTAGTAAGTGAACAAGGCAGGATTCAAACTCCAGTTTTCTTGAGTCCAAGCATAGCCCTGTAGACTCTATGTCACCTTGACAGCCCATTCCCCATTGGGACAGCTCTAATTGATAGAAAGCTTTTGTTTTATCAAGACTAAATCTGCCTCTTTACAACCTTTATCGCTTGCTTCCAACTCCATCCCCTGAAGCCAAAGAGAACAATTGTAGTGCTTCCATATGACCGACCTTCTGTTACTAAAAGATGGCCTTCATGTCCCCCTAAGTCCTCCCTCCCCCAAAATTCCCAGTTCTGTTAACTGACACTCATGGCATAATCTTGGGTCTCTACACCACCTCCGGTTTCCCTCCTCTAGCTGTTCTGTACCATATCAGTGCCCTTTCTACATTAGAGGGGAAGGGGTGGGCAGCCCTGAATGCCATATTCCATCTGTACTCTGACCAGAGCAAAGTATGGCAGGACCATCACTTGACTAGCTATGGACCCCATGCCTCACTTAATGCAACCCAAGACTCTACTAATTTTTGTTGTTGTTACTCTGCGGGAAGACCAGGCCAAGACTGTACCAACTCCCCACCCCAGCCCTATTATATGGAGTTGTTAAACTGAAGAACAACATTCACTCTTTGACTTCTCTGATTATTCATTGACATTTCAATTTGCTCATTTGTCTTGTATTTCTCTTCTAATTGCAGTAGCATCTAAAAATTTATCCAAGGAAAAACAGACAATTTCAGGTGTCTGTTGTTTAAAAGTAAGAGGACATTTCTGTGAGAAACAGGCCACCTTTGCAAAGGTATGCATCTGGACAGTGGTTCCTACTACACTCTAAAAAATGTTTTTAAAACCCATAGTGGGACAAAGCAATTAGAATTCCAAAATTAAATTCCCTCATCCCTACCCTAATCATTAGAGGTTGTATCCTCTACTTCTAGGTTCGGGAAACCTTTGCTTCTGTCTTCTTAATATGCATTAGTGATGGACAACTCCATAATGATGCAACTAAAATAAAACCAAGAGAGAAAACTCAGCTCTATTAGAAAACTAAAGTCAGGAGGCAAAAATCCGAAGGTGGAGGGAAAAGTAAGGAATGGATCAGGATTTGGGAAGCTTAATTAAAGACTAAACAAATTGGGTTTGTGGCGCATAGTTATTTTGATAATTGTATGGAAGCAGGATGAAAGTATTAGATCCATTCATCCTGTCTCTCCATCAATAAGTATTTTCTTAAATACCTACTATGTTCTGAGCACCTTGCTAGGTGCTGGGGATACAAATCAATCCATCTTTCAATAAATATTAAGTGACAACTATATGCCCAGCATTGTGATAGATGCTGGAAATACAAGGACAGAGAAGGAAGCAAACTCTAGTCACAAGAGCTTACATTATAATAGAAGGAAAAAACATGCATAGATAACATAAAAATGAATAAATAGAATTAAATGTAAAGTTGTTAAATACAAGGTGGTTTGAGAGGAAGGGCATCAGCCGTTGGGGGATCATGTAGAAAAGAGCTTCTTAACCTTTTTGTGTATCTTGGGCCCCTTGAGAAGTCTGTGGAAGCCTATGGATCCTTTCTCAGAACCATGTTTTTAAGCACATCCAATACAAAACATAAGATTAGAAAGGAAATCATTTATACTGAATGCAAATATCAAAATATTTCAAAAATAAATTCATAGACCTGAGCTTTACAATATTCTGAATTGTAGGAGGTAATGCCCACTCTGCCTTAAAGGAAGAGAGATTTTCTAAGGGAGAATTGAGAAGGCACTGTGTTCTATATATGGAGGAGAGCCACTGAAACAATCTGGAGTCAGGAGATGGAGTTTCCAGTGTGAAGAACAGAGACAAGAAGATTTGGGCTGAGAATACAAGAGGGAAAACAAAATCCAATGAGGACGGAAAGATAAGTTGGGCCAGCTTGTTTAGACCTTTAAAAGTTCAACACAAGGATTTATATTTTATCCTAGAAGCAATAGGAGCCACTGGGGTCTTGCTAAGTAAAGTTCCAGACTGATTTTCATGGCTAGGATCCAGTGCTCATTGGGCCCAGAGTTGAAAAGGAAGAGGAGAGCAGGTTGGATGGCTTTTGGGAAATTGCCAAATTTATTTATTGATCCCAAGATTGCTATGAAAGCAAAAGCCTGTCTTTTCAATTCTCATGTTTCATCCACACTTCTCTATGGTAGTGACACATTTAACACCACTGCTTACTAAAGACTCAAAATGAATATCACACAGAGAGCAACGGAGAAGTGCATGGTGGGTATGAGCAGTCAGTGATATGACCAACAAAGAACTCTGAGGAACAGGAGGAAAGGATACCATCAAGGAATGTTATGATGAGAAGATGTACCAGTCATGTGGCAAGAGCAAGGGGTGACAGACAGGTGGGTACTCAGGGTGTTACCCTGATGTCCTCACAATGTAGGAAAGGTCTCCAGTCCATTGGAAGGACCTTCAGTGGTGGACATTTGGGGAAAGAATATGGATGAGATTTACTGGATGGGTAAATATGGATGGGATGTGTTGTTAGTCCTCTAAAAATGATGGAATCACAAGTCCTTTGAAGGTATTGAGTACAATGTGTAAGGAGTCAGGTTATTAAGAGTTGTAAATGCTTTTATCACCCCAGATAATTGGCACTGTAACAGGATGGTCAATGAGTTAGAGCTATTAAAACCAAACTTGACCAAAGGGTTATTGTTTTTGCTTTCCACTTGCTGACTGGCTAGGTACAATAGACATAGACTGACCCTGAGACTATCAGCAAAAATATCTGTAATCCCTCCATGGTGGAAAAGAGGCCCCAAGGGAGTTGCAATTCAGTAGAAAATGAGTAGGTGGCAACACTTAGTGTAGACCCTAAATAAAAATCCATTAGGTGGTGTCTAGAGACTCCATCTCAATGAAGAAAACATCCCAGAAGATGCCATCAGTAACGCTGCAGGAAAGAAACAAGTTTCAACCTCCCAGGCTTGGGGTTCAAGCTGGCAGAGTTCCTTGGAGATCCTTGTTCTATACATATGTGCCCTATGTATCCTATGTAAGCAAATTAGCCATATATGTTGCCTGTTCCATGGGAATTTATGAAAGAATACATCATTGTGTGTGTAAGAAGAATTTCCTTTGATATTCTATTTATTCTATTTAATTAAATGCTTTTTGCTTTGAATGAGTATATCCTCTGGTTTGATTTGGAAAATGAAAAACCTCAGTGGGGGCTCATAGGCTTGTAACTCTAAATCCACTCTCTTCCCACCATCTTACCCAACCTTCTTCTAGCCAATGACACAGTTAAAAGCTTCACTGACCTGATTTAAGTGGAACCCACAAAAAATGTTACATTTAGCTGAATTAATAACTTTGATTTGTGTTTGTAATTTCTTGATCCAGCTGATGATGTATAAAAGGAAATGACTGTAAATCAAGGCAAAATCTTTCCCCAAATAAGAAATGACAAAAGACAGCCTCATTGGAAGTTAGTCCACACAACATTTGATTAAACTTAAGTCATGCTAACAAGAGTCACTAAGTTAATAAATCTAGAGAGTGGCAGGAAAACAATTTTAAATTGTCAGTTATATTAAGTAGAGAAGCATTGTGATACTGTGGAAAGAGCTCTTAGTTTGGAGACACAACGCTTGCGTTCAAATTCTGCCTAGTGCTCCCTGTGTGGCCTTGGCCAAAACATTCCAGATCTCTGTACCTCAGTTTCTTCATCTGTACAATGAGGGAGGCTAACCTTGATGGCTTTGGAAGTCCCTTCCATCTCCATATCTATGATGACAAATCACATGTGGGTGGGTCAGCTAGCTTTCATCTTCTCACAAATTCTAGGAGTTTAGATAAAGAGCAGTAACCAACACAAATCCATCAAAATGCCTCTGACTCCTATGGTTTTGCTCTTCACATGACATAAACTTGAGGAGTTCAGATTTTCAAAGGAACTAGTCTAGTTCTAGACTGACCTGGGAAATCAGCAAGCTGTGTCCCCATCCTCATCATCTGTTGTCAAAGCACTTTCCTCACTTGTGGGTGTCTTCTCTTGGCATCCCTGGCCTCTTACATCACAAAAGAAAATTGTCTCATGCATATAAAGTGGGGATTAAATCCCTTTAAGATTTTTTGAATTAACCCTTCCAGGAGCATTTTAGATTTAAAGACAAATGTGCTTAATACAAAGAAATGAATAAAGAATTGCGGAATTGTGGGTGATGAAGAGATACTTTTCCAAAGGGACATTCCCAGCATTCCAGGTAAACAACTGTGTATTGTGCAGCAGACGTTGTGCACCTATGTTTAAGGAACATTCTCCTCACGTAAGGGACAGAAAATGTCCACTGTTTGAGTTTGCCCCTTGTGGCACTGTTGTACAAATTTGGTTTTATGTTTTGAGGGTAAACTAGTGGGCATTGACAAGGATCTTTCAGGTCTCTGGTAACTGTGAATATACATGTTTGCCAAGCTAGTTCTTCAAGCATCTCCTCTCCTCAGTATTCAAAGAACACCCACATCAGCATGCTGATGCCTCACATACTACTGTCTCAGCCTATAATATCTGCATCATCAGCTATTTGGATAAAAAATAATCCCTACTTCTCTATTATCTCTTTAACTAATTCTTCTCCCACCTACCCACCCCAATCCCTATGGATTTAAGTAATTTGCCAAGTAGATCCACTCAAAGTATAATATTTTGGACTGGGGCTGAGTGAGCTGTTTTTAATACTTATGATAAAGTGATTTGTTTTGTTTTGCCCAGTGTAAAAGATATGGTCTCTACTCTACTCATTTTAGGCCATATTAAAAGTAACTTTGGCCACAAAATCACATCTAACCTGTCTACCTAAAATTGATCAAGAAACCTGTAAACAAGAAGGCAGCAGGTCAGAGAAAAAGCCAAAAAATTGCTCAGCTCTCCTGGCCAGAGAGGACACATATCTGGGAAAATTATGGAGAACACAATGTCTCATTATGAGCTGGCTCATTTTCTTGAGAATGGAAGAAATGATACTTGCTTCACCCCATCAGTTGCATGATATGCTTCCACAAAGAACAACAGCCGATAAGTGTTTGTTGAATGAATCAATAATTCCCTCCTTCTCAGGGAGATCTAATGCAGGAACAAATTGTACAGCAGTCAAGAAAAATGAAAGAATTGGAAAAACAAAAGAATCGAACATGATGGGTGACAGCTTTACATTTGGGCCAACAATTGTGTAATTACAAATTGTGCATTTTTTTAAAGTTCGTTTTCTTTTTTTTTTTTACAATGGATTAAAAATCCGTATCTCACATGTTTTCATGCAAGCCATGTTGTGTTATAACATTGCATACAAAGACCACAGATACTTTAGTGAAGGTGAGGCTGATGGGGAGATTACAGAGATGGGAGATATCAAGCAGTCCAAAAGAAAGGTTTTGGAAGAGTGACATGGCAAGGACTCTGGAGTAGGATTTAGGATCAGCTGAGGGAGAGGGGACAAAGCAAAAAAAAAAGCCCACAGAAAACAAGGGAGAAATAGCTCAAATGAGCAGTGTTTTGACCTAGATAAGAATGCATAGTAGAAATAGAGATCTGGAGGCAGAAGGCATCATAGAATCATAGATTCAGACCTGGGAGGTGCCTTAGAAGCAGTCAAGCCCAACCTCTCTCATCTTAGAGATGAGAAAGCTGGTGAAGATGACCACCTAGACAGGTGACATTATCTGTTCAGGATCATATCTCTAGTAAATGTCAGAGGTGGGATTGACATCCAGATCTTCCTGCTCTATCTCCTCCACCATTCTGCCTCTTGCCATCAATGCCAAGCAAGGCAAAGCAAAACTACAAAACACTGGGGTGGGGAAAATGTATTGGAAGTGATATTGCTTATGTCCTGATAACCAAAACTATGGACAAGAGAGCTTGGTCCAGAGTGGAAGAACAGGAGGAGAGGAATGGATTGGATGGCCTTTGGGAAACTCTGGAGTGCGTGTCATGACCCCAAGTTTCTCCCTAAAATGAAGGCTCATCTTCTAAACAGTATTCTTCCAACACATGCTATCTACTTCCAAATAGAGAGCTGACTGACTCAGGTGCAAATTAAAGCATTTTTTATTTTTTATTTTCTTTCCATTTTTTTGGATGCAGCTACTATGGGAATTTATTTGGATAGACAATATGTATTTATAACAGTTTTGTTTTTCTTAACTTCTCAGAATTAAAAACAAAATAGAATTTTAAAAAAATAAAAAAATTTAAACTATTTTTAAAATGAAAGACAATATTATTTTGGGTTGTCATATGACCTCAAGTCATGAAATATCAGAATCTCTAAAGAATTAAAGTTGAAAATTACCCAAAAGGTAACAAAGAGCACTATGCAAGTCAGTCAATCAATAAAAATTTGTGTTTACTATGTGACAGGCACTGTGCTAAGCGCTAGGGAGACAAAAGAAGACAAAAAAAGAAATCCCTGCTCTCAAAGAGCTAACAGTTTGATGGGGAGACAACTTGCAAATAATTCTACACAAATATATATATATATATATATATATATGGATATATGTGTATGTATATGTACATATATGTGAGAAATTGCAGATACTCAACAAAAAGGAGACTAGCAATAAAGCAGAATCAGAAAAGTTGTTTTTTTTAAAGGTGGGGTTTTATCTTGGACTTGAAGGAAAGTCAGAAAGAAATTAGTTAAAATATGACACTTAATAGCTGTGTTACCCTGAACACATCATTTAACCTCTTTCTGCACCAGTTTCTTCATATATAAAATGGTAATAATAGCACCTACTTCCAAGGGTTGTTGTCACAATCAAATGGGATAACCTTTGTAAAGTGCTTTGCAAACTTTAAGGTGCTTAAATGCTATCAATGAGGACGGTGATGATAATGAAGAAGAAGAAAAAGAAGATGAGAATGAGGATGAAAATGGTGGTGTTGGTGGTGACAGTGATGATAATGGTGATTATTGTGGTGGTAGTGATGGTGATGATAATGGTAATGATGGATAATTGAAATGAGGCTGTACCAACCATGTGGCAAAAGCCAAGGATTACCTTTGGTCAACTGGGATGCCCTCTGTGTATTCATGATTCAGCAGGCTAGATCAACATCCACAATAGGAAAATGGATTGAGTTGCCAAGCTACACTATTTGAAGGAAAGCCTACATCTGTGAGGCCACAGATGTATCAAAGGATAAACATACTCAGCATCATGTAACTCACAGCATATGTTTAGAGATCAAATAAAAGATTAAGGATGTAGTTTACAGCTCTATCTTCCCACCAACCAAGACTAGAGGTGAAAAAAGGCCTATCCTCTCCCATATCTGCACCAGCCATGCCAAATGATGGCCACAAAGGAAGAGATTGTCTCTCCAAATACAGCTGCAGAAATCTTTCTCTTCCTTTGAGTCTCAACCAAGGGATATCTTTTCTTTTTTATTTCTTTTTTTGTATCCCCAGTACTAAGCAAAGTTCCTATAACAGTATTGTTCACTTGATTTGCTCTTTCACATTAGGCACTTAATAAAGTTTACTGAATTGAAATTTGACCTAAAATAATAGATAATCAGTAAGTATTCCTTCGAAGATATAAAAAAAGCAATAATCATGTTGAACAACCCTCTGATAACAAACATCACTTGAGGCATGAAATAGTGAGATGTCTGATTGCCAAATCTATTCAACATTGTGATAAAGGATGTGCTGCTGCTGCACAGTGTTCTGGTCAAGATAGGATTGCCTGATGGCCTCAAGGTTCTGCAGATTCCCCTCCTCATGTACAACATAGTGAGGATTACATCAAGTCTGAAGAAGTGTGTGATCACTCAAGGAAGTTAAGCCTGTCCATCCATCCTGGAAAGACCAAGTGGATGAATGATGTCTCTTGCCCAGCTTTCACCATGAATCTGGATATATACCCTCTACAACTCATCTAATGGTGATACCAGTGATACCAGTGATACCAGTGGATAAAGAGCTGGGCCCAGAGTCGAATAGGAGAGAGAGAGAGAAGGCTGAGCAGCTGTCAGAAATCTGAGGAGCACCTTTACTGATCCCAAGCTTCCCATAACAGCAAAGGTTCATCTTTTTGATGCAAATGTTTTCCAGTATTAATCTACAGTAATGATATCTGGACCTCCACACTACCAAAGAAATAAAGATAAGCATTGCCCAAAGGGCAACAGCTTATGAAGATGAAAACTACAGGATTTAATTGATACATTATGTGCCAAAAAGAGAAAATGGGCCAGTCACATGGTAAAAGCAAGGCATGGCAGGAGACAGCCAGAGGGCTGAAGTGGTACTCCAGAGATATTGGTAGAAAGTGAGGAAGCCCTCCAGTGTGTCGGGTGATGCCCACATGGTAAAATTCGGGGAGAACATGGACAAGAATTTTCGATCAGGGCAGGCAGAGATGGGCCAAAACATTGGAAGAACACCCAAAACCAATATTTCATTGGAATATTGGAGCAAAAGGGGGTATTCATGCCATACTTCATAGTTTTCAAAGTCCTTTATGGACAGTCTCATTTGATCCTCAGAACAACTCTATGAGGCAGGCATTCCAGGTACCATAATCCCCATTGTACAGATAAAGAAACTGAGGCTAAGTGAAGTAATTTGTACATGGCCACATAGCTAAGTAATTTCAGAGGCAAGACAAGGAAAGAACCAGGATCTTCAAGACACTGAACCCAGCACTCTATTGATTAGGCAACAAAGTCTTAAATAACTAGAGTTGTATCCATCATAAATCATGACTCATGGGAAATAAACTCAGAATGGTTCTAAAACAGTCTTTCCTCATCACCATTTGTCTCACTCACGATCAATCATATTCATCAAGATTAGATATCTTCTGGCAACACACTCAATTTGGGATCATTTAATTTATCTCTGTATATTTCACTACATTAAACAGCAGATGGAATGTTTACAGAAGCAAGAGGAACAAGTTCCTCCGTGTGAGTCTCATCCCCACTGACAATGTCTCTAACTTTGTTTAAAGAAAAAGCCAATGCCAGATGCCCTGACCTAAGAGAAGGGTGAGGTATAGGTGTTGAGGTGAGATGAAGATGAATGGATCTCTCAAACCAACAGACTGCTTCTCATGCTGGCCAGTCCAACTTGGGCATTTAATAATGCTCATCAGTTCTAAGCTGTCTCTCACAGAGGCTCACAGAGGTTGGCTTTAGAATCTTCCCTTTGGCTAAGAAACTATTTATGCCATAAAAAGGTGAATTTATTTCTGACCCATGACTGACTAGATGATTTCAAATTATTTTACAAATGCATCATGCATTCTAAATAAAGTAATTGTAAATTTTACCCATTTGGGAAAGAACTAAAAACCTGAAAGGAAAAGAAAATCTGAATGCTACCTAATTATCAAGGTCAAGCTTGATCCTGAAGAAAAATAAGAGAAAATAGATATCTCCTGCCATTCTTTACAGAAGTAACATTAGGAAGGAAAACAATAAATAAGCACTTCTTAAGTGCTTTTCTATGTGTCAAGCCCTTAATACTGTGGATAATATGCACACACATACATACACACACAAACACATACATACATTTGTGTGTATATGTATATGCATATATCTATATATATTATATACACATACATATACAAATATACATTATATGTGTGTGTATATATGCATGGGTAGACACACACACTAAAACCAAAAGCAGTTCCTACCCTCAAGAAGCTTACATTCTAATAGGAGAAGCCACTACACGAAAGGGAGATGAAAATGTTGAGGGAGAGGGAGGAATGGAGGTACCTGTAGCCAGGACATGGTTCTAAAATATTAAAAGGATAAGAATTTAAGAATACATCTAAGGATCAAGCAAGTATTTTGTATCAGTTAACATACCTGTTCCTTCTGTTTTAAAGTCCAGAAATTCTGAGAAAAAGGGAATGAAGAAGACCAGCTTGGACTCTTCTACAAAATGGAGGTTCGAGGAGGAACTCAGCAATGGGAGAAGGAGGACAGGATATTCCAGAGTGAGCCAACTGTTTCAGGCTGAGGAGGTCACAAGAACTGAGGGAAGTTTCAGGATCAGACAGTAAGCAACAGGGTAGAGAGGTTAAGAATGGGGCATATAGGGGCAGCTAGGTGGTGCAGTGGATAGAGCACCGGCTCTGGATTCAGAAGGACCTGAGTTCAAATCTGGCCTCAGACACTTTACACACTTACTAGCTGTGTGACCCTGGGCAAGTCACTTAAACCCAATTGCCTTACAAAAAAAAAAAAAAAGAATGGGGCATATAATGTCACACTTGGTGTTACATTATATTAGTTTTTCTGAACTGTTTTCTTTTCTTTTTTCTTATTTGTTACAAGGGACACCCCTCTAGCAAGGGGAACAGGGGAGGATGTACTAAGATGTACTAACAATAAAGTTTTCTTTCAAATTTAGCCCCATTTAATCAAAAGTAAGTATAAGATTTGAGTAAAGGCTTCAGAAAAAGTGTCAAGAGGAAGGTCTGTCACATTCAGAAATGAGGATTTTATTGGACCTCAGCCCTGCCCCTTTGGGAAAGCAGGAGAAAGAGTTAGAGATGCCTATTCAGGTGGCATGAAGAAGAATGGAACTTTGCCCATGATTTTATTTTTCCCTCCATTAAAACTCTAGTATCTGTTTCATGAGAGTATTTTTTGGCCCAGAAATACAATTAAAGAGGAAATAGTAACAGGTCTTAATTATTTAAAGCCACAGAGCAAGGTGACTGGTTGAGTAGATTGATACTTAATATGTCCCATTCTAGGCAATGTTTCCTGCTCAAAATTAAACTTTCCTTTGGCCAACTTTCCCACCAATGTAAGATTTTACTGTGGCTGGTCTTTCTCTCCCCTGCTTATTTAGGAGCTTCATGTGATAAAGTGGCAAAAAGGAGATGGTAAAACATTAACTGTAAAGGAGAAGACTGTGTTCATTTTGTGGACTTTCATGGAATTAAAAAGGCACTTGTTGAAAGGGGAATTCAGCACAAGAAATAATCAAGTAGGGCACAGAGCAGTAAATTTGTCAGATTAAATAAAGGGCTTGAAAAGGTTATGGATACTCAAGGGGTTACTGGCATTTTTATAGCTAAAGGGCTGCTACATAATACACTGAACATAAGAAGAAATAAAAGAAAGATTCTCTAAGGATCCTCAAAGGTTTAAATCTCCAAAATTTCATTGAAAATGTGAGAATCTGCCAAAAGAAAACTCCATCTCTGTAGAGGGATTTTGACCACTGGTTGCCAATCATCACTGGTCTCTGTTTATGACAAGAAAGGAAATTAATATTTCCCTGGCTTGATATCTGGTACCCAAATCATTTCAAAGATATCTGGCCTTGTCTTTGATGAAACCCACTGACTTGACTGCACGGAGATAAACACTTTCTTGTGCTGGGTTTATTGAACTTCCCTGATGTTTCTATGGCTACACAGATCTGTGGAAGGCATCTACTGTGGTATGCTATCAGAGAGCTAAACCCAGAAATATAGCTTTGGATGGCTTGTGGAGTAGAGGGATGGATGAATAATGGAAGAAGGAGTCAATAGATAGATAGGCAGAGAGGGGTGAGAGATAGAGAGATGGATGCAGTGATAGGGAAATTAATGGATGGATAAATGGAAGGCTGGAAGAATGGAAAGATGGAGGGACAGATAGATAGAAGGAGGGATGGAACAAAGTAATGAAGAAGGTATCGATAGGTGGATGGTAAATGGAAGAGTAGAAGGATGGAAGACTAAAGAGATAGATAGAAGGAAGGAGGGAGGGATGGAGGAAAGGAAGGAAGTATGGATAGATAAATGGTAGATTGGTGGCAAGCTTTGAATAATGGTATCTAAAATTTTCCAAAGAAATTAAGCTAAATATTACACAAAGGGCAGTGGAGAGCCATAGGGAGGGAGGGAGGGAGCTATTTCATGTTATGCAGAATTACCCAGGAGAATTAGAATAAGGATATTTTCAATCACCTATGACTGAAAAATAGGATGAATCAGTCAAAGTGGGAGCAAGGGATAACAAATGGATATCCCAAATGTTCTACTGATTGAGTTGTAATGTTGTGAAAATGAGAGGAAAATCTCCAGAACATTTGGGTGGACCAGCTGTGCCATATTTATGGGAAAACATGAAAAAGATCTACACTGGATCACTGGTGATCTGCATTGTCAGAGGAGCAACAACTCATCCCCTTGGGCTGGGACACAGAGACTATGTATATACCTAGGAAGGAATTCTCCATTTATGGGAACCTCATGTCATTCCAAATGCATTGTAATGGAAATAGCACAAGACAGGCAGAGAGCAAAGATTCTGGCTTCAGAATACTTCTGGGCTTGTAACACTGAGAGGACACCAAAATGCTACTCTTGGGATGTCAGTAGTATTAAATAAATTGGGGATGTGTAATAGCCAAAGAAATTTTTGAGCAAACAGAAGAAAGTTTGCCTCTTTTCATGATGAAAATTGCCTCAAAATATTTTAGATGTGTATAATTTCACGTTTAACATATAGTATAGATAAATTGGAGCACACACAGAAAAGACCCAGAGGAAAGGTGATAGATTAAGGAATTTGGCCAGATGAGTACTGATGAAGGAATGAGTATGTTGGAGAAGAGAAAATTACTCTCTCGATAGTAGTACCTCAGTTGAGCCTTGATAGAAATGAAGGCTTTCATAAGAAGATCAAGAGGAATGCATTTCAACCAAAAGTGCCTGCTTGAATGTATGTGATGGGGCCAATCCAATCCACCAAGCATTAATTAAGCACCTATCTTGTGCAAGGCATTGTTCTAGATATTGAGAGATACAAATACCATTTTATAAAAGGAACAGTCCCTGACCTTAAGGAACTTCAATTCTACTGAGAAGTTTTACTTTTAAGAATTTTTTAGGGGCAGCTAGGTGGCGCAGTAGATAGAGCACTGGTCCTGGAGTCAGGAGTACCTGAGTTCAAATCCGACCTCAGACACTTAACACTTACTAGCTGTGTGACCCTGGGCAAGTCACTTAACCCCAATTGCCTCACTAAAAAAAAAAAAGAATTTTTTATTCATAGAATGTTAGCAACTTATAAAATATTTAATAAATTATTTTATTTTATTTTATTTTACTACACAGCTAACAAAGGTAAGTGGTGCCCCCTCCTAAAGAGTGTTTGGCATTCTAGTCCTATGACCCAGCAAGAGGCAGCTGGGTGGTGCCATAGTGGATAGAGTGCTGTGCCTGGAGCCAAGAGAATTCATCTTCCTGAGTTCAAATCTGCCCTTAGACATTAAATAGCTGTGTGACCCTGGGTAAGTCACTTAACCGGGTTTGCCTCAGTTTCCTCACCTGTAAAAAGCAATGGAAAAAGAAATGGCAAACCACTCTAGTGTTTTTGCCAAGAAAACCCCTTGAAGGGTCAAACAGAACTGACAATGACTAAATAACAAAAATGACCCAGCAGAGAAAGGATATCAATAGATTAAAAGAAAATAACTTTGCCCAAAATGAGTAGGCAGTATGAGACAGTGGAAAGAACACTAGATTTGGAGTCGGAGGACTTGGGTTCAAATTCCAGCACTGTCTTCCTACCTGTATAAGTTTGGGCATGTCACTCAGCCTATCTAGGCATTAGCATCCTAATCTGTAAAAAGATGTGTTTTGGGGGCAGCTAGGTGGCACAGTGGATAGAGCACCGGCCCTGGAATCAGGAGTCAGGAGTCAGGAGGACCTGAGTTCAAATCCGGCCTCAGACACTTAACACTTACTAGCTGTGTGACCCTGGGCAAGTCACTTAACCCCAATTGCCTCACCAAAAAAAAAAAAAAAAGATGTGTTTGGATAAAGTGACCTCAAGTATTCCCTCCAACTCTCAATCTAGGATCCTAAATTCCCACCTGAAATTTGACTGACATAGTAACTGTCTACATTGCCTCTACCACACGGTGGCCTCTGTCTTCATGGAGTTCCCAATCTAGAAGGGGGATAGGATGCAAAGCATCCCTATCTGCAGTGTACAATGGCACATGCCAAGTGGATTACCAAGATGCAAAGCAGGAACAAGTAAATGTATTTTTTTTAATTGAAGGCAAAAACACCCCTGCAAACTTCTGGCTCGACTCCATGTAAGGCACTTCCAGCAAGAACTCAAGAAGCCTTCAAGTATTGGATCAAAAAGCTTCTTTAAGTCCTATGAAAAAGGATTAGAGAACACTGCTTAGATGGGAAACCTCAAGCAAACCAGCCATTATTTAATGGCCCAGTTACCAGGATAACAAGAAAAAACACAAATGGATTGTAATCCAGTTGAAATATTTATTTTACAAGAAGCAGGTAAGGCAGAACTTTTTAGCAAAGCCAAAGGAATGACCGCTCTTTTACTAAGAATTCTTGGTTAATTGAAATGCCATTGTTAACAAGCACCAAGAGCCGCCTGCTTGCCATGTCTAATCAGGCATTCAGGATTATTCACTAGCACAGATCCCTGGGCTTTCAACAAAATTTTCCTCATGATGAGCATTTGTTAAATTTTCATCAATAGCAAAATGTTGAGAGAAATGCTGGCAGCTCCCTCAAACACGAACAAGAGGGAAACACTGCTGACAGTTGAAGGTTTGCAGTGATTCTGTCCATCTGGGTGCCCCCTCCACATCTTGGGAAAGGTACCATCAAAGGATCCCATGAGGGCGGCAGAAACAAATACAGCCCTGTTGCCACCTCCTGTTTGAGGTCCCCATCCCCCACCTCGACCATCATTAAACCTAACTCTCAACCACACAAATTACTTTGTATTTGCTAGACATATTGAACATATTTATCTGTGCACCTGCCATTTCTACCCAGTAGAACTTAAGCTCCTTGGGGGTAGGGACCGCCTCACTTTTCTCTTTGCATTTTTCTTGCATAGTTCCTGACTGATGGTAAGCACTCAATAAATGCTTTTTGAACTAAACTGGGGGTATTTAACTTAAGGAAGAGATGAGTCTGAGAGGCATTATAAATATCTCCAAATACTCCAAGGCTTGTCTTGTGAAAGAGGAGTTGGACTTTCTGCTTGGTCCCGTAAGAGACAATGATAAGTGGAAATTGTAAAGAAGCATATTTAGGGTTGATGTCAGATAGCTTTTGATGAGACCTATCTCAAAGTGGAATGGTCTGACTCAGGAGAGAGCAGATTCCTCTTCACTATATATATCAAGTAGAAAACTGGATGAACATTTGTTGGAGAGGTTGTAGAGAAGATCCCCTTCAGATGTAGCTTAGGCAATCAGCAAATGTTTATCCAACACCACCTATGTGCCAATCACTGTACTAAGTACTGAGGATACAAACACAAAAAAAAAATGAAATGGTCCCTGACATCAAGGAGCTTATATTGGACTAGATTCGGATGGAATCTAGGTTCCCTTCGAATGCTGAAGTTCTTGAACAGAGTCTCTCAAAAGATGCTCCCACCTCCAAAATGCTGTTTTCATCACTTATACCAATATGGTACACATCATTCATCAAAGGACATTTGGTCCAGTTCAGCAAAATTTACACAAGATGTTAGAATTTCATCTTCAGTTACATTGAAGCATTAAACACCTAAGTCAACAAAATTGTAGGCACATTGTCTTCCCATGGGGAAAATGTTCATCTCTATCCTGAAACTATTGTGAAGAATAATTAATGTTAATGTAGTACTCCAACATCTCTGCCAAAGATGACAAATGTTGGAAGAGCTGAAGGAAAATAGGCACATTAATCCACCATTGGTGGAACTGTAAATTGGTATAGTCCCTCTGAAAATCAGTTTAGAACAATGTCCCAAAAGCCACTAAATGGTGCATACTCTTTAATTCAGACTGATATCTAACAAAAGAAGTAGAGGATCCATATGTACAAAAATATTTATGGCACCTCCCTTCATAGTAGCCAAAAATTGAAAACTAAGGGGTTCCCTTAGGAATGATTAAACAAATCGTGGTATATGAATATAATGGAACATAATAGTGCCATAAGAAATGACAACATAGACAGTTTGAGAGAAATCTAGGAAAATGTCTTTGAATTAATACAGAGTAGAGGGAGCAAATAAAGTCAACAAGCAGTTATTAGGCACTCATTAGGTCCTAGACATTGCATTAAGAGCTGAAGATACAAAGAAAATCTAAAACAGACCCATCTTTCAAGGTGTTCACAATCCAAGGGAGGGAAAAAATACACAACCATGGATGGTACAAATAATGTGTGTGTGTGTGTGTGTGTGTGTGTGTGTGTATAGAGGCAACTTGGAGATAATATCAGAGAAAAGAAACAAGTGAAAAGGCCATGAGTTGGGAAATCAAGAGTCTTGTGCAAGGAACAGCAAGGAGGCCAATGTTGCTGGGTCTTGGAGTGTGTGGAAAGGAGTGAATCATAAATCTGGAAGGTTGAGTGGGGCTGAGAGAGCAATTTATGCAATGACAACAACTGTGAAATTGAGGCAATGATGAACCACGATGCTAGAGGACTGCAGAGGCTCACCAGCCACCTTCTGCCAAAGAGGTGGAGATGTACATTTGAGGATGTGAGAATTTATTTGGCTGGATCATGCATATTTATTATGAAGATTTTTATATTAGCACATACATACACACATACATTTCACTGTAGGAGGGAAGAAGAGATAATATTTGCATTGAAAACAAAGAACAAAAGAAAAGAAAGTATCTACATGAGATCTCTAGTTTATGCATATGCATGAGCTTCTGTAGTGTGTGCATGTGTGTGTGTGAGTGTGTGTGTGTTCATGCGTGCTGTCTGCCCTAGGCCATAACAGGAATTAAAAGCACTGAATTCAAGTTCTACCTATCACAAACTACCTGTGTAACTTCCAGGAGGTCCCTTCCCCTCCCTGGTTCTTGGCATCCTTGTATGTAAAAATGAGGGATTGGATGAAATCACCTTTCAATTCATGTCCAGTTATAAGTCAATTCTCCTCCAAACTTCTTTTGCCACCTGCCACTTAAAGGAATCTAAAGAGATTATCTTCCTACTACCAAAAAGGGCAAGAAGCCTCCTCAAAGTAGATGAGCTTCACTTAGGAACCCTGATCAATGAAACCTCCTTTATTACTAACCTCCTTGGCCCCTAAAAGGACAAGGAGCCAGGATAATAATGATGTGGACAAAAACAACAATACTATTTATATCACTTTAAGTTTTGCAAAGGACTTTATATCCTTTATCTCATATGATCTCAACACTCCCAGAAGGTAGGTACTCTTATTATCTCCATTTTACAGATGGAGAAACTGAGGTAGAATTTAAGTGACTTGTCTAGGATCACACAGCTAGTACATGTCTCTAGTTCCAGATTTGAACTTGGGTCTCCCTGACTCCAGGTGCAGCCCTCCATTTCCTGCACTACCAGAAAAATCAAGAGAAAAAGATTCTTAACTGCCTTTCCAAATTTGCCTTGCCTATTTCCTCCCTCCTTGTTAGGACATTGCATACATATGCTAAGTGCCAGCAAACAGAAGTTACACAGACATATTTTCAAAGTGCTTAGCACAGTACCTGGGGCAAAGAAGGCACTTAACAAAAGCTTGTTTCCTTCCCTCCTCACCCCCACCCCCAAAAATGCAGGAAGTCTTCACTAAATGAAAACATTAAATCTCATCTTCCACAAGAACTCTTCCTCAGCCTTCATGATTCCAGGGCCTTTCCTCAATTAATTATTTACTGTTTATTGTGCCTATAGCTTGCTTTGCATATATTTGTTTGCTTAATGTCTCCTCCATCGAATTGTAAGATCCTTAAGGACAGGGACTGTCTTTTGCCTCTTTTTGTAACCCCAGAGCTTAGCACAGTGCCTAGCACATAGTAGCTGCTTAATGGGTGTTTCTTGATTGCTGGAATGACTGGGCCTCCTTCACCAGGACAGACCCAGGGGGACAGAGAAGCAGTTTGCCACAGCATTTAGCCCCATGAGTTAAGCACAAGAACTTGCAAGAAATTGACAAGGACTGAGGATCCTTTAAGGAATACTAAAAAGAATTTTGTGATGACCAACCGAGAGCGTGCTGTGTGTTTGCATCACTATACACAGAAAGCACAAGATGGTCTCCCTATGAGAAGCGAAGGTACAAGTGTGAGGGAGAAACATAACTATGGGTCAAGTCAAGATGAGTGATGAAGTTTCTATAAAGGAATGGGAAAATGGCTTCCTAGAGGACCCCCTGATGTTGTAAAATCCATGCTACCACAGAGAAGTTAAAAAAAGCTCTAATAAGTGTGTCATTTAAAATTTAAACTGTGAGTTCTAATCTGCCCCCTCTCCTGCCAGTCTTGGGGGGAAGCTGGCTGAAGTCACTGATAAATTCAGCAAGAGTTTAGGCTTTAAAAGATTTGTTAAAATATATATTATAAGTTAGTGAAGAGAGAGAGAGATTGAGAACAAATTCCTTATAGCATGGAAATCCTAGCTCAGATCTAATTCATTATAGCCAGAGAGAATGAAAGCAATTTCCTTTCCTAGCAGCCCATGTGAAAAGTCTCACCACCAAGCCGGTGTCCAAACTACTAAGAGGGGGCCCCCCTGTTCTCCTTCTGCTACCACGGTCTTTCTATAAACTTACCACCTGGGGTCCATAGTTTCTATGGGAGTGTAAGGGGCTAAAATTCTAGCTAGTCTGTCTAATATATCCAATGAGTGGTCACCAATAAATTATAAGCTTTAGTAAGAGTTAGACTTTTAAGCATTTATTAAGGAGAATAAGAATTTGGTGAAGAGAGAGAGAAAGAGGCCTAGATTCAACTATCTATCTCAGGGAGCTACAGTTCTGCTCCACTCTCCATGAGATTACTGGCAAAGAAGCCCCTCTTATTCCCACAAGCAAATGTCACTTCCAGACGCCAAAGAAAAGCCCCATGTCTTGCCCTCAGGTGCCTTCTCCTCATGGCGGAGCTTTCCTACAGTAAATCTCCAGCAGGTGGCGTCATTCCAATCATTGTGCAGTCCCTCTCTAGTCTGCTCTTGGAAGCTCACCCACAGGAAAGAAAAAAAGAGGTCCTCTCAGCAAGCGTTCCATTTTTCTACTTTTTCTCTCCCTCCCCCAAAAAGGAGGTCCTTTAGGTTGCATGGCTGAGAGTGGTCCCCCTGCTGACATCAGTACTACACTAACACGGCACTCAGGGCAGGCCAGGTATGGCCTATATCTAATCATCCCCAAGTAGGTACTTGGTCAGTTTCTCATTCTCACCCAATTCAAACAATACTAAATCAATCAGGTGGGACCCCTGGGTGTCTGCTAAATTCCATTATTTTATCACATAAGCATAGGCTACAATGTGAGGAAATGAGTTCAGAACAAGGGAGGTAACAGAGTGTTTTGCCATACCTAGAGCACTGGACCCAGCTATGGGCACAGAGTCTTAGGGAAGAGATACTCTGGTGTGTCCAGAAGAGAGGGACTCAAGGGTGAGAAGCCTGGAGACCGTCTCATGGAAGCACTGGTTGAAGGATGTAGGGGTATTGCTCTGAAGAGGAGAACCTTAGCTGGCTTAAGTATCTGAAGGGTCGCCAAATCGAAGGAGGAATTAGTCTACTCAACTCCAGAAAAGACTAAAACCAATGGGTTTAAGTCATAGAGATGAAGGTTTCAGCTTGATGAATAACTTCCTAACAATTAATGCTATTTACTAGTGGGGAGGACTGCCTTAGGAGGCAGTGGCTTCCCTCCACCTATAGAGACCTTCAAACCTTTTAAGCCAACAAGTCTTTGATGATGACTTGCTGAATATGTTGCATGAGGAATGCCCATTCTGGTACTGAGTAGACCAACCTCCCAACCCTCATTCTGTGGTTCTGTGAAAGGAAGTTAGAATGAAAGCTTTCCTTTCAACGCGCCATACTAATATCAGTCATACCAAAGCCTGCCCAGAGCACAGTCTTTGCAGACCAACCATAGTTAAGGAGGATGCATGAAAGATGCTGCCTGTACTATGAAAGAAAAATGGGTGAGGGGAACCCATTAGGGGCTAGAAAGAAAGCAGATTTCTAGCCAAATTCTATTGGTACCTTTGTCCTTAAGGGATTGCCTATAGATCAGGGGTTCTTAAATTCTTTTGATTTTTAATTCTTTTATTTTTAATTTATTAATGCAAAAAATTAAAATATATCAGATTATAAAGGCAACCAATTATATTGAAATACCGTTATCAAAATTGTTTTAAAAACAAGTATAAAAGGGGGCAACTAGGTGGCACAGTGGATAAGGCACCAGCCCTGGATTCAGGAGCACCTGAGTTCAAATCTGGCCTCAGACACTTGACACTTACTAGCTATGTGACCCTGGGCAAGTCACTTGACCCTTATTGCCCCACCAAAAAGTAAAAATTTTTTTAAAAGTATACCAGCCCCAATTTAGGAACTGTTACTATTTAGGAAAATGTTTGGCTACAAATATCACAACCTTTCCCTCACTATTCATTTTACAGCCTACATGGGGGAATGATGTGACCTTCCACCTGTGTTGATTTCAGCAAGAGCCAAAGACTTAATGGCGTATTCCTAGGTTACTTTCCAACATGTTGAGTTCAATCATCAGTATTTTAAAAGCTTTCCTAACCTGACAATTATGCCACAGTGCCTGCCAGCCGGAGGAGAGTAAATCATGATGTTTTCTTTTAAGTGCTGATTTTACCTGATTAATTAGTTGAAAAAGTTGGTGTTGATCCAAAAGTTCAGTTATATAGTGTTCACTTCTAAACCACACCTCCAACATTTTTGGATTCAAATGTATCAAACTTAAATAAAAAATGTGCATGCCATTTTGTTCAGTGTATCAAATGATAGATTGCTCCCATGATACAAAATCATGCAAAGAAAGTATAACAAAGTTATCAGTAGCCCTTATTCAAAGTACTGTCTTTTAAGGAGTTAGTTTAAATTGGAAAAGAAAGCAGATGATTCAGGGAAAGTATGTATATGTTTGTATAGGTATATATGCATATATATATAATGCATAATTTGTTCAGAATATATATGACAAACATACATTAGTTTACAATATACATATATGTTTGTATGTGTATATATGTATCACATACGGAACAGAATTCCAGAGACATCGATATCTTTGCTGAAATAATGAAATTTTGACATGTCAGTAGAAAGGACACAAAGGGACTAGTATGGAGACAAAGCACAGGTAACAACATGTTGGTTACTTTTGTTTAATTTTTCCCCATTTTTTGCTATTTTCTTTAATAAGGGATAGCTCTCTGGAAAAGGGAAAGGACTAGCTACATTGGAAACTGTGGGCAACTTAAAAAACAAAAGATTAATAAAATGATTTTTAATTTAAATACATTAAGGTTGTATTTTAAAGTAACCCTTGGTACATTCTTCAAAGGATAGGTTTGTAAGTAAATAAAGGTAAGTTGTGATAACCAAACCCAATGTAACTTCATCAAGAATGGATCACACACCCTGGGCAAGTCACTTGGCCCCGGTTGCTTCACAAAAAAACAAAATAAAACAAAACAAAAATTCTTGACAAGAAATTCACAGAAGATAGGGCTGAACTGAATATGAAGGGATGATATCTTTGTAGGGCAGACAGGGAGGGGTGTCTTAAGTCTGGGGCTGGATTTGGGCTTGGGGCCTCCTGGGTCCAGGGCTGGTGCTTTGTCCACTCTGCCACCTAGCTAAACCATGATGACATCATTAAAATAGGGTTGAGGTGTAGGAGGAATAAACTGGGGGAGAGAGAAGGGGAGAGATGGTCTGGGGAGAGGTATTTCAAACGAAGGAAACAAGAAGAAAGCTTATGGAGGAGAGTAGAAGAGGGGGAAGGAGTTGGGGAGTGAGTGAACCTTAATATCATCAGAATTGGCTCAAAGAAGGACTAACATAAATACTCAAGTAGGTATAGCAATATACTTTTGCCCTGGGGGGAGGGAGGGGGAAAGGGGGGGAGGAGAGAAGGGAAGGAGGAAAGGGCAAATTGGGGGAGAGAACAGTAAAAAGCAAAACACTTTCAAGGAAGATGAAGATGTTCTGCATGACTGCACCAGTATGACAAATTGAATTGCTTGATCTCATAGGGAGGGTTGGGGAGTGAGGGAGGAAGAAAAACTTAGAATTAGCTCAGGGACCCTGATCTCATTGGATTGGGCTCATGGAGGGAATAGCTTTCATACCCAGTTGGGAGGAGCAATCTATTAACCCTGCAGGAAAACAGGAGGGGGAGAGGACAAGGAAGGAAGGGTTTAAAAAGGGAGTGCAGAGCGAGGGAGAGGATAGTCAGAAGTAAGGCACTTCTGAGGAGAAATAGGTAAAAAGAAGAGTAAATGTCATGGGAAGGGAGTGGGATGGAGGGAAATAGTTATGATCATTGATTATAATGATAAAATGTCTGGTACCTACTTTGCTGAGATTTTGTGAAGAAGATTCTCTGTCAAGCTTAAGGTTGATATAGAGGTTGTGATGAATAGGATGCTATCGGGAAAACCTGGAGAGACCTACATGAGCTGAAGCAGAGTGAAATGTACTGTATACAAAATAACAGCAATAGTGGGGGATGATCTGCTGGGAAGCATGTGGTTGTTTTCAGCAAGGCAATTATCAATGTAACCCTGAGGGACTTATGAAGATTTCAGCCCATCTGCAGAGAAAGAACTGATAGTATCTGAAAACAGATGGAAACACATTTAAAAAATTTTTTTTCATTTCCTCTTTGACAATTCCTTAATCTGAAGTTTTGGGTTTTTTTACTGTTTTCTCTCACAACTAACTAATATGGGAATTTTTCCATGACTACTCATGTATAACTTATTTTGAATTGATTGAGTTCTTGTGGGTGGGAGGTGGAAATGGAGGGGGGAAGAGAAGTTGGAACACAAAGTTTTTTTTTAAATTGATGTTAAAATTTTGTTTTTACATATATTTTGGAAAATAAAATTCTATTCAGAATTTAAAAAAAAGAATGGATCACAAAAATGAACTTTATTTCCTTGTTTCAGAGAATAACTGGACTGTTGTTATCATTGTTTGCCCTTCAATGCGAAGAGGACCTTGACATTGGGAGGTGATATAACTTGTAGTGAATTGAATTTAAGTGAGGCAGGGCTATGCAAAATCATCCAGCCTCACTTTTTCCTCCAGAGCCACTTGGATCCAGAACAACTGGAGATATCCCTGGATGTTTGAGGTAATTGAGGTTAAGTGACTTGCCCAGGATAACCATCTAATAAGTGTCTAGAGTCATATTTGGACTCAGGTCCTCCCAACTACAGGACCACTGCTCTAGCCACTATGCCATCTAGCTGACACAACTGAACTTGTATAATTAGGAAAATGGTAAAACATAAGTATACTTAGCTGCTCAGGAATGATAATTTTTTTTTGTCTAGCACTATGTTAAAAAGGAAAAAATGATGGATAGATTATAGGAAAGTTGGGTGGAGTTGGAAGACATAGGCACTATTCAAATGCTAGCTATTGCTTCTGCTACTACTACCACTTTTCTAACATCTACTATTACTACTTCTACTCCTACTATTATTTTACTACTACTTCTATTACTACTATTGCTACTACCACTTCTACTACTACCTACTATTACTACTACTATTATTACTATTGCTGCTATTACTATCATTGATATTGCTTCTACTACTATTTCTTTTATCACTACTACTATTACTTTTACTATTGCTATTATTACTATCATTACTATTACTGCTACTGCTTCTATTACTACTATTATCACTACTATTACCATTATTCTTATTACAACTACTATCATTACTATTACTGCTGTTACTGCTGCTGCTGCTGCTGCTGCTACTACTACTACTACTACTACTACTACTACTACTACTACTACTACTACAAGAGCTAGAAGGAACCTCAGATATCATCTAGTCCATTTGCATCATCATTATTACTAACAATAATACTTAGGAACCAGGAGTAACAGGAAGAAGTTGTAGAGAGACATTTTTTTAAACTGACTTCAAGAAAAAATACTTAAACAATTGGAATTATACAGGAGGAAAATAGGCTGTGTTACCATACCATACTTTGTTTAGCCCTTCCCCAATGGATGAGCATCCTCTTAATTTTGAGTTCATGCTTCTCTAAAATAGGTACTATAAATGTTTTACTACATACGGATATTTGTTCTTTTTCTTTTATCTCTTTGGAGCATATACCATATAGTTGTTTTCTACCCAACAGGGAGAAATGAGGAGTAAAAAATAGATTTTTATTCATTGAAAAAAAATTAAATTACATTTTTAAAAGCATGGAATAGGCTGACTGGGGAGGGGGTAAGTTCTCATTCACTGGAGGCTGGACAACCACTTGCCAGGGATATTGCAGAGAGTATTCTGGATCAGATATGAGTTGAATTCAATGCCTCCCATGTCCTTCCCAGTTCTGAGATTCAGTGATTTTTTTCATAGAAGTACAAAGATACAGGTAAAAATCTCTTTCCATAAGCAGGGAGTCTGGGTGCCTCAGCATTCCAACAACTTAAACAAATCTTTTTATTCCAAATCCTTTAGCTGGAAACAACGATACCAGAAGGTATAGCTCACTGAGAGAGAAGCTGTAAAGAGACAGCCATGACAACATCACATGCGAAACATAAGAGAGAATGGATTCTGTGCTGGGAAAGAATCAGGCTCGGACTCCAGTAAAACCGCCCAAATGATTGCAAACTTGGGTGGCTCTTTGATGATAGCACCTACTCTGGCCAGCAGAAGCAGATTATCCCTGAGCCTGATACCTCTTCTCCGGACCAATCTTCCACTAAAGACATTGAAGAAAGCAAACAGATAGAAATGGGATAAAAAGTGGGAAATTAAGAAGTAGATGGTGGGGGTGGGGGTAATCTGTCCTGGAACCCTGCAAACTGAAAGTACAGATAACCAGGAAGAGAGGGGACAAGGAAATCTATCCTCAAGTTGGACTCCATCCTGATTTCAGTCCTAGCGCCATCTTGGCATTATTATAAATCCCAATTCTACCCATTACTGGAGGGAACATTGACAATTTGGGGCTATTTTGTCCAGTGCTGCAGCCTTCAATAACAGGAGTGTTGGCTTAAAGAGCCCATCTCCCCCGTGCCGTGGCACAGCATCAGGCATCTCAGTTTTTGAAGCCAGACCCAATCGTCTCCTTAATTCGGTGAAGATTCCTTGGGCAGCAAGTGCCCACAAATAAACACATCTGTGTGATTAGGGCCTTGGGACCAGAAAGGCAGTGGGCTGTTATCTTCTCCAGACAGACTCTTATCAACACAACCATTATGAAACAGTAAGCCACCACCAAGGAGACAATGGCTGGGCAAGCATTTTAAATGTATTATTGATGTGCTGCCGGCTTGAAGAAAGCCACCAAGTCTTTAAAGTCATTAACCCATGCTGTCAAACCCCTGCATTAACAAGGCAGAAAGACAGTAATTAATATAGTGAGATTTTCAGGAGAGAAAAATGGCTCCAAGCCTAACACATTAATGCAGTTTATATATGTAAGTCTGTATGGTTTATAAATGGAAATAAATGTGTATGGCCACTTAAATCCCTCTCTTCCAACTCATTTAGGTAGAAACCTATGTATTTATATATAAATATAAATGAATAAATGTATGTGTATATACAAATATATATTTGATGTATACATTTATGTATATACACATATGCATGCATTTATATTTATATATTCATACATATGTATATAAATACATATATAATTTTCATATATATACATGTGTGTATACACACATATACACATACATGTAAGAACCAGTTTTTAGGTACAATACAATACTTCTTGGGGGTAATTATCCTAAGAAGGAGGAGGAATCTAATTTTGAAATTCCTGAAATTAGCTAAAATGCCCCAATTAGTCTAGGCATTGGGGGGGGCATGCTCTTTTGCTAACCCAGTCCTTTTAGTATCCTGAGGGCCAGAACTGTATAAGAAATCAGGGGCTAAGGGGGCACTCCATCCCTTGAAAGGACACTGCTCCAAAGGTCAGAAGGGTAAGATTGCTCTTTGGGGAGACCCATAACTATTATTCTGCCACTTTACAAACTCCCTTTATAATGACCCAGGTCTTATTTGTTATTTTCCATCCTCTGAGGCATTTGTAGGACCATGGAACCCGAAGGTCTTGGATTTTAAGTCGGAGCCCTCGGCCTCTGACTCCCAGACCACTGGCCCCATTTTCAATCACACTGCTTTCCTCCCACTCCTGAATGTTTCCTCCTGGCTAAGCTATGTTTATAACAGGTGAGTGTTTAAAGTTGACAGAAGGAAGAGAGCAAAACTAGGTCACCTTCCAGAAACTGTGGAGCTCTTTTAATCATCCCCAAATTCTCCCCAAAACAAGGGCCCATCTTTTTTGTTCCAACGTTCTCCTCCTAGAGTTATATGGCTGTGAGAGATAGGACCCAGAAATCTGCAAAGAACTGAAATGAGCATCAGACAGAGGGCAGTGGGGATGCATATGGTGGCTCTGAGCTGGGTGTAAGGTAACCAATGAGGAGCTATGAAGAACAACTCAGAGTGAAAGACAATAATGAGGAGGCTAGGTGGCGCAGTGGATAAAGCACAGGCCCTGGATTCAGGAGTACCTGAGTTCAAATCCGACCTCAGACACTTGACCCTTACTAGCTGTGTGACCCTGGGCAAGTCACTTAACCCTCATCACCCCACAAGAGAGGCAATTAACAGGAAAGGGTGTTAGGGAGAGTGGGATAGCAAGTGGACATCCAGAATATACTAGTACCCTTGAAATGTCAGGGGGAAGTAAGCAAGGCCTCTATTTCATTGGGTGAACTCCTTGGGTCAGCTTATGGGAGGACATGGCCAAGAGTTACAATAGGCAGGAATGAATAGTGATCTACATTGTTGGAGGGAAATACACATCTGTGAGATCATGGATCCAATGGAATAATGCAGCCTCAATATAACAAGTCTCCCAAGTCTTATTTGTTTAGTCTTTTGGGGGCTGAATTATTGCTTTATTTGTGTTTCGTTTTTTTAGAGGCACGCCCATTTCATTTTATAGCATGACCCAATTTCAGTCCTACTCAATGGAGTGGTCCTTGCTGGTACATCAGAGAAGAATTAAACCACCCATTAAATGCTGAAAGCAATGGTCCTTTACTTGGCCTGCTTAATAGAAAGCTAGGGATTAAGTGGAGATGTCTATGGTGGGAGCAGGAAGAGAAGAGCACAAGGATGCAGGCATCCCCTAAACTGAAGCAGCAGCTGCCACCTCTGAAGCCAAATGAGGAAGAACAGGGCAGGAGCAGAATTAGAGATATCACCAGAAAACCTCAGCTACAGTGAAAGGCAATGTGACAAAGGGGAGAAAGGAAAAATCTGGGTTCAAATCCCACCCCTGACATAGCCAGAGCAAGCGACTTAACTTCTCTGGTACTTCGTTTCCATGTTGGTGAAATGAGTTTAGCAATAGACTCTACCTTATAGGGTTGTTGTGAGTACCTTGACATACATTAAAAGGTTATCTCAGAGTGAACTATTATTCCTCTGAGGGTTCTCAAGCCCTGGCAGGGGTGTGGAGGCCTGAAGGGTCCCACCAATACTTTGGTGCACTCAGTCCTCCCAATCTCTTATCCCTGCTGCCATTACTTACCAGGGCAGTTGAGAGGATACTGAAGAGGGCTAAGTGGTCTCTCTGAAGCCAGCCTCTGATGTCACAGGAAGGGAAGAGCCAATCTGCAGGGTTGCATATGAGAGGGGAATTTTCAAACCAGGCAGAGCCCAGAAAATGGAGAGGAAACTAAGCAACAGAATGATATATAGCCTGAAAGAAAGAGCCCATTAGAACAGTCAATGTCTGCAAACCCATATGGACAAAACAGAGTATTTACCAGGGGATTTTTCTAAAAGGACTCTCGCCATTACTCACAATGGTACTGGGAGGTGGGAGTGGGGGAGTAGGTGGGCACCTCCTGCAACGCATTTAAGCATTAGTTTACAGACCATTAACGACTTGGGAGAGAAATTGGGAATGGAGAAACTTCAAACCAAAGCCTTTGGAGCCCCTGCCAATGAAAACAATCAATCAGAAAGGAAGACAAGCCAGTCTTGAAAGGATAATGGAGGCCAGTGGGAGATTAGGGTTGAGTTTACCAAAAATCAATTTGTGTTTAAATGGATCTTTACACACAAGTTTCAGGAACACGCACATCGAATGCATGAGACAGGCGCTGGTCATTGTTCACAAGTGCACCCCAAGCTTCTGACCCAGCTCCTACAAAGTGGAGTCTCAATGGGGACAACTGGAAAGGCCCCTGCTCACTCATTCTCCTTATTAGAAATTCATTTCTGTAAGAACATTCTTTTCAAAATGTAAATAACCCCCTCACCAACAGTTACGCACATATTGCTAAGAATTACTTTAATTAGGTAATCATCCTGAAAGCTAATCAGCCTCACTGGAAGAACGGGAAGGGCAAACACAAAGATGAAAATTTCAGATTTACCTCTATTGAGTTTCCTAGATTCAATTCATCAGTCTGGCTTGATCACATTTTGGGAGGGATGTAGACTTTATTTGGATCTGATTTATTAGTGCTTGCTCCTGTGTCATCAACACTTCATCTAAGTCATTGAAAAGCATCACTGACCAGTATAGGGGACAATGGCAGATCTGTGGGGCACTCCAATGGAAACTATCCCCCTCCAACTTGACATCAGTCTGACAAGGTTCACACAACTAGTAAGTGTTAAGTGAGTTCAAATCCGTCCTCAGACACTTAACACTTACTAGCTGTGTGACCCTGGGCAAGTCACTTAACCCCAATTGCTCACACCACTCTTGAACATACAAGTTTTGCTAAAATAGTTATGTCTCCAATGTTCCCCGATCCACCTGATTTTCTGGAGAAAAGAAAATGAATTTCATCAGTTATGACATTTTCTCAATGAAGATGACCTCCTTCTTAAGTGAGCACAGTTGCCCTTTTTTTTTTAAGTGAGGCAATTGGGGTTAAGTGACTTGCCCAGGGTCACACAGCTAGTAAGTGTTAAGTGTCTGAGGCCGGATTTGAACTCCTGACTCCAGGGCCGGTGCTCTATCCACTGCACCACCTAGCTGCCCCACGGTTGCCCTTTTAAGATATTCACAAACTATCCTTCTAAGGCAGGGTTCTTATCCTGGGGTCCCTGAACTTGTTGTTTTAAATACTCCAGTAAACCTAGTTGAATGTAATTCATTTCCTTTGCAATCCTATGTATTTTACTTTATGTATTTAAAAATATTACTCTGGGAAGGAATTAATGGGTTTCACTAGATTGTGCAAGAGACCCATCACACTTACATATACACACATGCACACACATGGATGATGAAAAATTCTTTCCTTTAAGAAATTCTAGATTTCTGCTAGGCTAAGAGGTCAAGATCACTTACCTAAAATTTTCCTCTCTCCTATTATTATTATTATTATTATTATTATTATTATTTTCTGAAAATCAAGACATTTTCTCTATTTCAATTCTGTTCTGCTCACCCAGTCTCAATAATCTTTCTATGACCTTTGTACTAATACATTTGGCCATTCTTCTCCCCATTTTCCCAGATTTCTTCACCCAAGTATTTCTATCTAATTATGTAGTGTTATTCTGCTAGCTTCCACCTTTATCTATTAAATGCCTCTTAATCAAGTTATATATTTCTATAGATATAGACATAGATATATTGATTAATTTGCACACACACTTAATCAATAAACAAGTATTTACTAAATACCTATCCCTCTCCAAGCAATGAGCTAGTCACTGGGAATAGGGAAAGGTACTGAAATAGGAGAGAGCAGTTAGGGGGCACTATAGTGCATAGACCACTAGTCCTGGAGTCAGGAAGACTCATCTTTCTGAGTTCAAATCTAGCCTCAGACACTTACTAGCTGGGTGACCCTGGGTAAGTCACTTAACCTGTTTGCCTCAGCTTCCTCATCTGTAAAATGAGCTGGAGAAGGAAATGGCCAGGAACTCCAGTATCCTTGCCAAGGAAACCCCAAGTGGAGTCACAGAGTTTAGCACGATTGAAAAGACTGAACAACAGCAACAACAAAGAAACTGGACAATGGGGACTCCAATACAATCAATAGTTCCTGCCCTGTAGGAGCTCATGTTCTAATGACAATAACAAACAGGCCATAAATACACTAAGTCCCATCCTAACTCGGGATCCCTGTTATAATTCTCTGTGATATCCAAAAGGTAAACTTTGCTTTCTTGCATTAGGCTTTCTAGTCTACTCTGGTTGTTGCTCACAATGTGTGCATTTTTGTGTAGACATGTTGAAGTGACTTACTCCATGTCCCACACAATGAACAGGCAGCAGGGCTGGATCATTCAAACCCAGGTTATTCTACTCCAAATGAAATGCTGTGTTTTCTACTAGACCCTATGACCTTGTGAATAATTTGATGTAAAGGCGATTTCCTTCCATTTTCTAGATGAGAAAATGGAGACTTTGAAAGTGAGTGGGCAGCAAAGGCAGCTTGCAGACCCAGGGCTTTTACCATTTCAGTGTTCTTTCCACTATACTTTTTTGGGAGGGGTAGGGCAATGAGAGTTAAGTGAATTGCCCAGGGTCACACAGCTAGTAAGTGTCAAATGTCCTTTCCACTATATTTTGATGTTCTATCATCATCTCAGTCAGCACTATAGAATTCCCCCTTTCCCCAAATCATAGGCATTATATAGTACATATGTGTGTATATCTATCTATTTCTTTATATTTACATGTATGTATGTTTATATCTATTATTTACATGTGTGTATATGTCTATATGTGTGTTTATATATGGATAGATAGATAGATAGGTAGGTAGGTAGGTAGATAGATAGATAGATAGATAGATAGATAGATAGATAGATAGATAGATAGATAGATAGATAGATGGATGGATGGATGGATATAGATAGATAAATAGATGGATGGATGGATGGATGTTGTGCAACTTTGAGGAGGAAGTAAATGATGAGTGATGACGACAAACCCCAAAGCCCTGAAAATTAATTCAAAGTCTGAGAGTGAAAAGTATGAACAAAAACAGCAGCCCCAGCTGAGCCATCACTTAGCCAGGCAGACAAAGGATTCCATGATACCTTGGAAATCATGCCAAATCTGGAATCAGAAGACTTTGGGTTTGAGTCCCAGTGCTGCCTTCCGTTAGCTGTGAGACCTTGGAAAAATCACCCTCTCACCTTTAGTTTTCCCCTCTCTAAAAGGAGGAGTTGGGCTACATGGTATCTGAGGTCCCTTCCAGCTGAAAATCTACAATCCTTGACTTTTCAGTCAAGGGATCAAAGGCCATTTGGACAGCTAAGATAAGGGGCAGAAAATTTGATGAAAAGATTTCAGGAATGTAGCTCTATCTCCCAGGTGTACAGGCTCCCATTCCTAAGAATGGTTTTCCCTTTCCTTCATGAGCTTCTTCTTCCATATTTGCTGATCACACAGTCTCTTGCCCACCATATTAGACTCACAAAGAGCCAAGCCCCTATCATTGAGTATCAGCTGTTCTCACGGTAATACTATTGACAGACACATGGATGCCCTCTTGTCCAGAATAAAAGAGGAAGACTTGTCAGTATTCTGTGGGAAGTCATGCATGAGCCTCGATTCATCAAAGGCAAACCCTGAGGTAAGAAGGAAAATGAAAGAAGATGGAGGAAAGGTGGTGATTTGCAGCACTGAAAGAAGAGTCTTTCTGGCCTTCAAAGTGGCCTGTCTGTGGACATGGAATAAACACATTGCTTGGATAAGCATGGGGACACCAACTCTAATCCCTCCGATAAAATGGAAGAGCTCTGGGCTTAAGCATCTACATCAGCACTGTAGATCTACTGCCCCTTACCATCAACCCTAATGCTACACTCTAGCTGAATGGCTCTTGCCTTCTGTTCTGGCCGCAATGCTCCCCAGATGTTCAAAAATGGCCACCTGACCTGCTAGTGTGTGGTAATGACCCCTGGGCCTTGGCATATCTATACTACAGTTTGCACCTTTAGGACCACTGGGCCCTTCCATACACCCTGATGCTGCACCCTCTGAAAATGCTGCCTTCCCCAATAAGAATAGAAACTGTCTTACCTTTTCCTATCTGTAGCCTGCTCTAAGCACGATGCTATACAGAGGCAGCACTTACTATATATATTGTCATGCATTCATGCATTCATGTATTCATTCATCCATTTGTTCATTCATTCATTCATTCATTCATTCATTCATTCATTCATTCATTCATTCATTCACTTGAAGGCTTACTCCCTTTCACGACATCTCTCCTTACTTCCAAGAACAAATCCTCGGAGAACTTCCCTTCCCGGCTTTACAAACTGATGACTAATTAAACATTTTAGAAATATACATACGGATGACTTACTGTGGACAAAAAGGGAAAAGAAGACAGAATGCACACATTTTAGGGGAAATGAGTTAGCAGCCGAAGCCTCTGAATAAAGAGGCATCTTTTCCTCCTCCTTGTAAGACCATCACAGAGATCCCTTTATAATTCTTTGATAACTTCCTATACTTGTGTCTGATGAAGGAGCTGCAGTTTCTTTTAGAGCATTGATGGGTAATGTGGTGTAGTAGATAGGGCACTGGCTTGTAGTCAGCAAGGCCTGCTTTCACATGACAGGAAGGGGAAAGAGAGCAGAATAATCCTGTTAAAGTAATAAAGTTAAATCTACTTAGAAAACAGACCTGAGTTACATTCAAATTAATAACAGCAATAATAATCTACCTAGGGGTTAGCAAAGCAAGTTTTTAAAACTACTGGTAAGGGGAACTTCTCTACCACAAAGCAATAATCTGTATGACTCTCAAGAGAGTGGCCGGTTCAGTCAATTTTATAGTCTCTTTTAAGGAATATTTATGGCAATAGGGAAAACAGGATCATGATTAAAAACAAACAAACAAACAAACAATAGTGTTTATTAGTCCCTGAATGATACACTTCAACTGTCAGCAAGAATTACTAAAACCGAGGGAGCCTGAAGAGGTTAGAGACATAGAATACTCCAAATAGAATTTTTTACCTAGAAACCAGAAAGTGCTGAGCTCAAAACCAAGCCTCACAAATCCATCCATCTCTCTGTCCATGTATTCCTCATTCAGTCTTTCATTCATTCAGTTTTCGCTAACAACCTACTGCACATATTGCCCTAGTTTCTATACATAGAAAAATCGAGAAATAGGAGGCCATGCTGTTCCACGTGGTCCCATAAATGGTGGCAGGAAAATGGGTGCAAATCCCACCCTGATGCTTCCTGGTTGGGTGACCCTGAGCAAATCATTGAGTCTCTCTGGGTCTCAGCTCCCTCATCCATAAAATGGAGACAAGAATGCCTTCCATGCTTGCCTGATAAAGAGTTTGGAAAATTTTAGAACACTTAGATAAGCATTATTAGGAATTGACTTGCAAGGTCAGAATAGGGGACAAGCATGAGGCACTAGAGAATGGAAAGCAATTCCCAGGGAGTCCCATGCGGGATTGATGAGATAGACACTTATGGAAGGGTCAGTGAACTCATACATGGGAGAATTCTCAGTGGGAAGGGAGGGCAGCTATTTGAAAGCCAATGATAGGGACATGGATTTTGAAAAGAAAGGAGGTTAGGGGACAGTCCAAGGAAAGGAAACAAAAGCTTTCAAGAGAAATTAATTTTAAAATAGGAGGGATTTCAGTTAGGAGTGTGATGGAGGCAGCTCAGACCAGCTCTCAAGAGATGACTGTTCCATTTTTGGTGTGAGCATTCACACCTCAGACATAGGCAAATGCTACAACTCAGGGCTTGATTTAATGTTTTGTCAACTTTCTGGCCTTAAGAAGGTGTTGGGCAAATATTAATAATACAAATTAAAGTTAGAAGTGTTTTGAGTGTATTTTTTTCAGGGAACCAGTTGTTAAAGTTACCAAAATACCCCCTGCCCTAGAAGCCATCTGATCCAATATCTTCATTTTTCAGAGGAGAAAACTGAGTCAGGAGAGGTTAAGTCACCCCAGATCCCACAGCTAGTTATTGGCTTCCTGACTTTCATTTCAATCTACTTCTCATCAAAGCAAATTGCTCCCTAAGTTCCTTTCAAATTGTCACATGATTTTTTAAAAATGTGTATTTGGTGGGATGTTGACTTTAAGTGCCTGTTCCACTTCCTTATAAAATCCATGAGATACTGGACTGCTCGGGTCCAAATGTATTGTTTCCTTTGTCACCAGTAATAAGAATCAATTACTCTCAAAGACCTGGGCAATCTGTTCTTTTCACACCTATTTGTTTTCCTCCTTGCATTTCATCTGTAAGTGATCTTTGGATGATAGAGCACAAGACTTGGAGTGAAGAAGACATGGGTCAAATCCTACCACACACTCATCTATGTGACCAGACCAAGTTGCTTAACTGTAAATTAGGGATAATTTTAGCACCAACCTCACAGGGCTGCTGTGAGGGTCAAATGAGGTAAAATGCCAAACAATTTGATGATGACGATTGTGGTTGTTGTTGTCTATCATAAGAAGCAAACATTCCACATTCCACAACCCCATAAAGCTTTTAAACAAAGCCACACTGGGGATAAAACGCTTGTTTCAAACCCTTGATATATTTCTCTTAAAGGGACATTTCCCAATCTTTCCTTTCTGTAAAAGTTATACAAATGACTTGAGTACTGTGTGAAAGAATGGGTGTGTGAGGGCTTTCTGTGTCCCACAGCAAAACTAAAATTGAAAACAGTTTTTTGCATAACCCTAGACAAAGCTGCCCGACTTTGAGAATAAGAATGCCGAAAGCCTGGCTAATGGACTCCAAGCCGCATGGAACTTTGGAGGCAGTTCTCTCCCTAAGAACACTTTTATTATCTATCGAACAAGTTGTGTAGATGCAGACCAGTCAGAATACAAGTGTGAACAAGAAATACTTTAAAATGTGTTTCCACCTTGTTACTTTCTTCTCAGTTGGATACCTTCTACTCAAAATAGATGAAATTGTTTTCTAATGTAAAATCAGCTTAGCATCTCCATCAGGGAGAGAGGATGGAGGACTAGCTTTGTTTTCTGTGCATTACTTTAGACGCTTTTAACAAAATTCACAGCCACCCTGAATTTCTTCCTTTTTTGGAAGGAAGGAAGAACAGAGAATGGTCTATTGACATAGAGACTCTTCTTACATCTTCAGAATCATTTTCCTCATGCTCAGTGAATAGGAGCATGGGTGGTCTCGGCACAGGAAATCGGCAATGACAGTAACTCAAATGGAGTTATAGAAAATGGTGCCTTATTTGAGTCGGTCTGAAAGGAAGAATCCACTGCCTGAGGGCAGTCTATGAGTGTTTAAATACTGTTTAATACTAATTCTCAACCTGCTCAGCTTAGTGCAGTGGGACGAAGCCCCAAATTTTCAGCCACATGAGCTAGACCCCTGTTCTGGAAGACAACAGTGATGAGAGCATTTAGAGAGATGTCACCAATATTATCTCATTTGATCCTCACAATGATCCTGGAGGTACAGGGTACTATTATCTCCATTTTACAGATAAGGAAACTGAAGGCAGGAGAGAGGAATGTAACTTGACCTGCCATAAAGCCAGCTAGTAAGTGTCTGATACTGGATTTGAACTCAGGTCCTCCAGAATTTAGGGCTGGTGCTCGCTCTATCCACTGAGATGATCTATTAAGAACCACTGGGGGGGGGGCAGCTAGGTGGCACAGTGGATAAAGCACCAGCCCTAAATTCTGGAGGACCTGAGTTCAAATCCAGCCTCATACACTTGACACTTACTAGCTGTGAGACCCTGGGCAAGTCACTTAACCCTCATTGCCCTGGGGAAAAAAAAAAAAAGAAAAAAGAACCACTATGGGTCAGGCTCTTTACTGTGCTAAGCACTTTACAAATATCTTATTTTATCCTCACAGCCTGTGAGATAGATGCTGTTATTATCCCCATTTCACCATAGAGAAAACTAAGGCAGAGGTTAAGTGACCTATCTGGGGGCACAGGGCAAGTAACTGTCTGAGGCTGGATTTGAACTCTGGCCCTCCTGACTCCAGGGCTGGTGCTTGCTCTATCCACTGAGATGATCTATTAAGAACCACTATGAGGGGTGGAGCAGCTAGGTGGCACAGTGGATAAAGCACCAGCCCTAGATTCTGGAGGACCTGAGTTCAAATCCAGCCTGAGACACTTGACACTTACTAGCTGTGAGACCCTGGGCAAGTCACTTAACCCTCATTGCCCTGGGGGAAAAAAAAAGAAAAAAGAACCACTATGGGTCAGGCTCTTTACTGTGCTAAGCACTTTACAAATATCTTATTTTATGCTCACAAACTGTGAGATAGATGCTTTTATTATCCTCATTTTACCATAGAGAAAACTAAGGCAGAGGTTAAGTGACCTATCTGGGGGCACAGGGCAAGTAACTGTCTGAGGCTGGATTTGAACTCTGGCCCTCCCTGACTCCAGGCCCAGTGCTCTACCCACTGAGCCATCCAGTTTCCTGTCCCTTCGCAGTGTCTTGCCCCAGCTGTCTCCTATCCCTGTAATGTTTGCCCTCTTCATGAGGATTCTCGTGGCTTCCATCAAGACTTAGCTCAAACCAACATCCTGCAGGAAGACTTTCCCCATCCCCATACCTGTGCATCCCTTTCCCTCACCGGGATTACTTCCCATTTACACTGTATATTTCTTGTTTGTCCACGTTGTCTTCCCCATTGTAATGTGGGGCAAAGGACTGTTTCTCTGCTTTTTCTTTGTATCCTCAGTGCTTACCACAATGCCTGGCACATAGTAGGGTCTTAATCAATGATGGCTTATTGATCTATTGGGGCTCAGTGCTTTTCAATCCACACAAAAGAAAAAGACAGTCCCAATCGGGACAATCAAAGAGTCACATAGCCTTGAAAGAGCGAGAGGCAAATTAGGAAAAAATGAGTGGGAACCTTTTCATTGCCTTCCAAAAATGTATATCCTTCCTTTTAAAGAACCCCAGGAGAAGCTCAGTAATGGTCCCTGTTAACAAAGCTGTTCAGTGGACCAAAAACAGACAAGTTTGACTTCATTGTTCCAAAGCACTGAAATAGCAAGTGGTGAATGGTCCGAATGAACAGGGCCAGTGCCCTTGACCCAGGGCTCTCAGCACCCTTTCTTCAAGTCTCCTTCTGCCGGATTTCTCTGGCTAGTTCCCCGATATATCGCTGGGGGTGGCAGACAGACAGACTCCTTGGTGAGGACTCCAGCTTTGTTTTCCGCTTGGATCTTTTCCCCCGCCCCTTACTTTCCTTCATTAGAAGAAGGTTCCCACTCACTCCCCAGGGGAATTTGGACCACAAAGCACAGTCAGGAAGCTGGATGGCAGATATCCACATCTTTTCCACATCTGGCAGTCTCTGCATGAATCAAAAGATGAGGGCAGAAGAGAATCCATTAGGATTTTGTTCTTTTTCTTTTCTTTTTTCTTTTTTTAGATATTCCAAAAATGTTGAAGACAAAGACATTGGGGTACACATCTAAGCAGAGCTTTGAGAATTTATTTCAATGTTTTGGTCTTTTAAAGGGTATTGATAGGAAAGTGAAGGGGACTTAGCTTCCCTTTCCCCTCAGCTCCCTGGGCCTCTGCCCAGGCCCTCATACCCAGCCCCTCCCCTCGTACCCATAGCTAATATAATTAAATAAGTGTTTGTGTCCTCCACCAATAGAACAGAATCTCCCTGATGCTAGGGAATGGTTCACTTTTGTCTCTATCCCCAGCTGGTAGGCAGCAAATGCTGAATAAATGTCTAGTAGCTGGTTGATTTTAAGGGCAAAGGAAATGAAAATTGAGTGAGCACCTATTATGGTATCACCACCTGCCAGGCATGGTGTGCTAAGAGCTTTACAGATAGGATTTCATTTGATCTTCACAACGATTCCTATTTTATGGTTGAGGAAGCTGAGGCTGAGAGTCCCACAAGCGCCCTGAGTCATACAGCTAGGAAAAGGTCTGAGGCCAGATTTGAACACAAGTCTTCCTGAGCCTAGGGCCAGGACCCTAACCACTGCACCATCCAGCCACTTCCAGCTACCCAGCTCCCTTAAGGACTTTGGACCAAGCAGGTCTGAATTAGATTATTCTCTATCCTCCCTCGCTTCTTGGTGGTTATCAGCTCTCTACATGGGGAAATACTTTAAAGCATCCTCTGGGTTGTTATCTGGATGGTGATGCTTTGATAAAGAGGTTGGTAAATTACCACTTCAGTGTAAAATGTTTATAAAACCCTAACACCAACAATCCTCTTCCCTAGGGACATGCCAGGCCTGTACAACCTCTTATTAAAATGTTAATTTACTGTGATGCAAACGATCTCATCAGTAACATACTGGATCGGGAAGAGGACCCTTTTCTTCCCAAATGGTTTCTATAGCATCCAAGGGACCTTGTCAGTTTCCATGTTATGAATATGGATGTGATGCCCAGACCTGATCTGAATCACATATGTTCTAATGTTGCCTTCGTTCCACATTTAGAATAATGGTATTCCCAGCCTAGACTCAGGCACCCAAAGGTGCAGGACATGGGTGCCCAAGCTGATCCAGGTTGGACAAGGTGCCCAAGGCAGATGTGAGCCTTCCACTCATCAGCGAAAGCAGAGCCTGGGCAGGAGATGGGATTTCCCAAGCTAAGCATAATTAGAGGAAATTGGACTTTGTGAAAGATTCAGATGATTTTGGGCTAAATTATTCACTCCCCCTACAACCCTTGCCAATGTTTCTATTAAAGTATCTGTCAGGTTGTTAGTAAGGACTTTTAAAAATTACTGGAACTATGAAGGGTCCCATTTTAAAGGGGAGCTCCTATCAGCTCTTCTTTCCGGATATCAAAGATGTTTCAATGTTTCTGGCAGGAACCCAGAGCAGATGCTGTTGGAAGGGATGCTGACTATACAGCAAGGGTGTGGCTGTAGGCTCAAGGTCTTGGCTCCATGTCCCAGCCTGGCTTATGTGTTGGTGATGGCAGGAGAGGTCATTCATAGACGGGACAAAATGTCAGCTCTGGGGTTCTGGGATCATTGATTTAGATCTGGAAGACCTTCAAAAACACCCAGTGAGTCCAGCCCCTCACTTTATGGATGAGAAAACTGAGGCCCAGAGCCATGACCAGTTAGTGTTTGGATTGGCCCCAAAAGTCAGAGCTCTTCAGACCAGTCCGAAGCTGCTTTCTGGTTCTTTGTTTCAATAGAGCATAAGCTCTTTGAGGACAGGGATCATTTCCTTATTGTCTTGGTAGCACTGTTGGGAGAAATTGTTTCAGTGATAGGGAAAACTCCTAGTAAAAAAAAAAAAAAAAAATGCTGTAAGAGGCCACAAGGAGGCGCCAGAGTGCACAGAGCGCCAGGCCTGGCATCAAGAACTGAGTTCAAATATGACCTTAGACACTTTATAGAGGTGTGGCCATGGACAAGTCACTCAACTTCTGCAAAACGGGGATCATGACGACACCTACCCCCAGGGTTGCTGTGAAGCTCAAATGAGATAAAATTTGTAGAGCGCTTAGCACAGTGCTTGGCGAAGCATGGGCACTTCACAGTTCATACGACCTTCCCCATCCTCTATCCACACCTTCTTTGAAAGCTGGTCACCGAGCTAGGCACACACAGACAGCACACGTCAGGGTAGGACTTGAATCAGAGCTTCCTGACTTTAAATCTACCTTTCTGTCCCCAAACTGACCCCCAGGCCTTCCGTCTCCTCTGTTCCAATACATTTTCTGCACCTGCCGAAACAATCTTCCCAAATTACAATGGTGTAACCCTGCCACTTGCCCTGCTCCAGAAAGTTCAGTGGCTCCCTATTACCTCTAGGACAAAGCACATATGCCTCAGGTGGGTGATTAAAGTTCTTCACAATCTGTTTGTGGCTTAGGTTTTCATGCTGACACAGGATGGTTAGATGTGGAGGGAGGGCAGGGGGGTTTCTAAATAGAAACAGCCAGAATGCCTGACCAGTCTGTTGCTGAAGGCCCTCACTGACTGTGGCTCTGTTTGTCCTCATCTGGCCCCCTCCCTAGTATCTGCTGAGGGGCAGTGGAAGAAGTGTTGTATTTAGAATAAGCAAACCTGGGTTCAAACACTACTTGTGCAACTTTCTGGTACCTGTGTGACCATGGGGGGAAACTTGACCCTCTCCAGGCCTCAGTTTCTTCACCTGAAATTCACAATCCTTAAGCATACCCCCTGCACCTCTGAGAAAAATTAAATGACTTGCCCAGGATCACACAGCCAATATGCATCAGAGACAGGAATTGAACTCAGGTCTTCTTGGCTCCAAGTCCACCATCCCAGTCTGAATATACACATATGCCTCCATGCTCATTGATATCAATGGTGCTCTATTTTATAGAAATATATTATGTTGCCAGAAAGTCTCAGTGCAGTTCCAAGTTAGCCATTAAAGCCTGGAACTGCACTGAGACTTTTAGGACACTCTGTATACAGAATAATTTGAGAACAAAAATGAAACAAATATTAGCATATGTAGAATAAGCCTGTAGTTGGGAACAATAGCAATAATTAAAGGGAATATCATTCTCCTGCAGATGCAGAAGACATGTCTTCAAGAAGATAATAGATTGGCTCTGAACACTCCCTCAATACTGCCCCAACACGAAACTGTTAAGTCTCATTTCACACATCCTCCACTGTGCCACAGGTGTGTTTCACTTTCAATCCAATTTGCCAGTTAAACCTTGGACATCCTGATGAGATGATCAGAAAGGAAATAAAATTTGATGGTAAAGGATTAAAATTGTCAGATCTTTTTATACTGAACACTTTCTACAAAGTGACTTTAGGGATCATCTTGTTCAACAGAAGCTCCAAGGAACAGGGTGGCCTGAGCCTCCCATCCCCAGACACCAAAATTCAGATGAGACAAAAATTATAAATAGCAATTGTAAAATAATATTTCATTTTAAAATTTATTGTATTTAAACATTGCCATACCCACCCATGCTCCTTCAGCATATTAGAAATGAATGAGCTGAGCATCACATCATCAAGGAAAATGTGCTAATAATCAGATGCTCCCAGGTGTTCCTCCTTATTAATAACACCAATCTGTGGGGCACAAAAGTAACAAGTTCCCCTTCCTGCTCAATAGAATTGGCTTTAATTACTTCTAGTACCATTTTCCTATCATCAATTACCAATCTGGCTTGAGGGGAGGTTAAGCGCTGTTTGCCCCAGACAGAACTGCTGAGTGTGACTCTGAGTCCAATACCTCGGTTAACACATAGGAAAGAAAAGGAAGGAAGGGAGGGAGGGAGGGGAGGGGAAGGAGAAGATATTTTATAAGGATAGTTAAAATCTCCATCAGAAGATAGGTTCTCTCTAGCTTCCATGACTATATCACTCATCTGAGCTTCACTGATGAGATACACATATAGTTGTACCATTAACATTCTCAAAGCAAACTCTATTCTCCTGGCTGCCTCCCAAGTCTGACTTTAGTCCCTTCAATTAGTTTCCTGCTAAATACCTGTGACCTGCCCCCAAAATGGCTGTGCCCAGGTGGGGAAGTCTGCTGTTATTTGATTCCAGCTAAAGTCAGGCTTCGGTGACTAAACGCAGAGCACTGTGACATTGCAGCCCAAACCGAGGAATTTAGGAGGAAGAGCAGCACTCACAGATGCCAGATTTCCCATCCAGTTACTGACTGACCCCACCTGTGCCAAAGCGTGAGTATGACTTTCAGCATCAAGTCACACTTGGACTGAAGTCACCGGATGGGATTGTTCACAGGTACCAAAATAGATGCCCTTCTCTTCCCACAGGGAGGGGCCTTGGAAGCAAATGGGAAGCCACCTTCACAGGAGGTGACAGGAACAAAGATTTCGAGCTAGAAATCACCTTAGACATTATCCCAGGACCTTGCACATTAGGAGACATTTAACAAAGGCGCCCTAAAGAACAAAACAGCTGGAAATGAATCTTGTAACATTATAAAGACCCCACTTAGCCCTAAAGAAGACATCTACATTGGCACTTCCCTCAACCTTTTTGCAGACACAGGGGCTTGGGCTACAGCAAATCCTCTTGATAGTTTGCTCAGCCGTATTACCCTGTTGATTTTTTCCTTATTAACTGTTATAAGGAATCACTCTCTGGAAGAAGAATGAGGGGGATACATCATGAGAATAGGTGATATCAAAACAAATATCCCAGTAAACTTTTTATTCAAAAACAAAGACTTGGATAGAATTGAATTGAATATTTTCCAACTTTTTCTTCTTTTTTCTTTTAGGGGCAGGGAAAGAGAGGTGATTATAAATCGGTTTCAATGTGTGATGGGGGGGGTCTGGCACATGCCCAGCCCCCATGACTTTGCTCAAATAGTGTCTCTCCACAAGGAGGAGGCTGGAGAGACGGCTTCTGGCAGAACTGGGATGGCATTTAAGGGAAATGCCTTGGGGAGACTTGAGAATGTGTAGACCTCCTGCAACTGCTTCTCCCCATCCATAGGTACAGCCAGAATTGTTGGCATCTTCCAAAGGCCTGAGGCATCATCCATTATCCCTCAGGGAGTGAGGGGATCTCATCCCCCATGGCTTCCCGCTTACACCCTAAGCTTCTCAGCATCCCCTGGTGCCCCTCAGGGTGGCCGGGCTCCCTCTGGGCAACAGGGAGAGAGCATACCAGGAAGGAAGGAAGGATCAAAGGAAGGGAGGGAGGGAGGGAGGGAGAGGAAGGAAGGGAGGGAGGAAGGAAGGAAGGAAACAGTCGCTTATTAGGGGTTTCTTCTGGGCTAGTCTTCATGCTAACTCCCGCGGATACAAACACAGCCAAAGGACAGACAGTCCCTGCCCTCCAGAAGCTGACATTTTAATGGGGAAAGACTAAGCAAGAGGGAGACTTGTAACGTAGTGGGGATGGAAATGCCCAGCCCAGGGGCAGAATTTTCAGGTCCAGAAAATCAGGAAGAAAACCAGGAGAAGAATGAAGAAAGGCCAGCCTGGGCACTTATCAAAATGGAGACTCCATGAAAAACTCACCAAAGAGGAGAAGGACCACAGGGGATGGGGGACTATCCCACAGCAAACAGGCCCTAAGGGTGGTAGGAGGTTCTAGACAGAGGAGACCCAGGTGCTGAGGGAAACTCCAGGATAAAAAAAAGGCAATACTGTGATAAGCGCTTTAAATATACTATTTCATTTAATCTTCTCAACGACCTTCGGGGGCAAGTGCTATTATTATCTCCATTTTACAGCTGAGGAAATTGAGGCAAATGGAATGACTTGCCCAGGGTCATATAGCTAGAAAGTGTCTGAGGTCTGATTTGAACTCGCGTTTTCCTGACTCCAGACCAGCCTGGGCTGCTTCACAAAAATGATGAGAAGTCCAATGTGGAAACTCACTCCACTCAGACAGACCAGCAACTGTATATCCTTCTAATCCTAGCTTCCTGGGAGCACTAATAAACTGAGCATATAGTCCCTAGTCATGTAATTAGTGTATGTAAGAGGCAAGGATTAACCCCATGTTATCTAGATGCCAAGGCTACTCTATGGACTGCACCACACCATCTCTTCAATTTTTCCCTAACTGGTATCAGTAAAATCAATGTTTTCCAATCTGTCTTCCTTCCATTTTACAAATGAGGAAACTGAGTCCTACAGAGGTAAATGGCTTGGCCAAAAAATTAGCAGAGCCAGATTTGAACCCATCTTCTGACTTCCGATCCGGTTCTCTTCCCACTATGCCATGCCGTCTTTCACATCATCTAATAGCAGCACAATTCACATTTTACCAGACTGGATTTTATCTTTAGACTCTCAGTTCTTCACGGCTGTGCCACCAGAATTCTGCCACCTGATGAGGATGGAGACTCCTATTTGGTATGAAAATCAAATAGCGTTGTAGCTCATTGTTCAGCAAGTTTCTGTCCCAATCAACTAGCTCATCAGTCCTTGTCGCCCAAGTGACAGCATCTGTTTGCATCTTTTCCCAGGACCTAGAGGATTTATTCCGGCAAGCATGGAGCTCGAAGGCCCCTCTTGGGAACCACAGTTCAATTCAGGACCCTCCACTGCATCCTGCTTCCATTCCTAAGAGACATTCCTATCCAAAAGAGGGATCTGCTTTCACCAGCTTATGATTGCAATTCATTGAGCCTTCCTTCCCACAGGTGCTCTCTGCAGACAATGCAGAGTTGGCTTGGGCATCACAAGGGCTAGCTTGTATAGTTGCTAAGGATTCAACTCTTATTAAGCACCTATTATCTCCCTGCCCCCCACACACACACACAGAGGAAAGTAACACAGCCCCTGCCTTTAAAGTGCTTACACTCTTCTTGGGGGATTCAATCGAAAAGCAAAGAAGTCTATGCAAGACAGAAGCATGAACATCAGTGAGAACTCTCGAACCAGCTTCTCTGACCCCAGAGTCAATGTTCTTTCTGCTCTAGCTGCCATATGCTACACGTTCTGAGATTCCTATCTGACAGAGGGATGGAACACCAGGAGCAAGGCTTAACTAACAGGCCACTGCATGGGACAGAGGGTGGATGGAGGGGAATATATGGACTAAATCCGGGACACTTGTCAGGAGCCTCTTTTTGGAAGGCTCTCAATGCTGGGCTGAGAGGGCGTCATAGTTTATCCTGAGGCCATAGGGAGCCACAGAAGGTTTTAGAGTAGGGGATTGACATGGTGGGTCTATATTTGGAAGAAGATAAATGGGAGTTCTGGAGAAGCTGCATCCTTAAAAAGCTACTCTTTAATTGCAAGAAGTTACTAGAATCCCAGGCAGTCAATTAGTCAGTGCCAAGTTTATACAAGGAAACGTGGAGCATTATTTTCAATTCGAGAATTTTCCCCTTCAGCACAAACATAGCAAAGAGGTTTCTGGTTGTCAAAATACATATTCTAGAGTGAAAAGAAAGGACTTTTTGGGAGCAATTTGAAAAGGACTTTCTGGCAGGGGGAGGACAGGCGCCTGCCCACACAGACAGCACTTGGCACAGCTGAGTGATAGAAAATAAAAACACTTGATTGGGTGTTGTCATTGTGGACCCCCAGGAACTGGTGCAAAGTGTGTTCTGTCCTTGGAAAAAGAGAACAAAGTGAAAGGGGAGGAGGGGGAGGAGGAAAACCAAAGCCTTTTTCAAAATGGCATCTGCTTCAGAGGCAGAGGGAGCAGGCCCCTGTGGGGGACACACACCAGCCTGTCTACACCTCCTCAGCCCAGTTCTGTCCATAATTGGAGGCTGATTTTACAACCAGAGATCTCAGATTGTCTTTAGAAATGGGTTGTGGAGGCTGTCTGGCCCTCATTATGAAGGCGAAATGGAGGCCCCAGGTGAAGGGCCTGTCCCAAAGTCACAGAGGTCAGCTGGGCCAAGGGTGAGTTTGAGCCTCTGCCCCTTTCTATCAAAGGCCAGAGCATGACATACTAGGGAGCTGAGTTTGGAGGTGATGGGTGACTGCCACCAAGCCTAGAATGTGACAGGACCTCCTAATAAAGCGTATGAGCCCTCCAAAGGGCTCACAGCTCTAGAGCTTGGCTGGATCTTCAAGGCCATCTGAGATCATGGGATCCTAGACAGAGAGCTGGATGGGACATTGAAGGCCGTCTGGTTCAATCTCCTCATTTATAGATGAGGGCCAGAGAGAGGAGGTGACTTGTCCAAGATCACATAGGTAGTTATGGAATCTGAATTTGAACCTGGGTCCTTCCTTATAGTTCAGACTGAGGCCTCTTTTCAGTATCCTGCAATCCTGCCCCTCCAAGAAGGAGACAGGCCACCCAGGTACTTCTCTTCTTCATTATTACCACCATTATCATCATTGTCACTGTCTCCTACCCCTTTCTGGGAAAGGACAGTGAGGCCCTGAGAAGCCTCGATTGCCTAAGGATGCTCAGCATGGTCATGGACTTTACTCGATGTCTCCTGACTTGCATTTCATCAGGCTGAAGCTTCTCAAAGTAGAACCCCAGACTTCACCGGCCTTCCTGCTAACATAATCTAGACTTTCGACAGCTAATCTGAAATCAATTTTGTTTGGGCTGATGATAATGTCTACAAATAAAATATGCAATTGAGTGCCCAGGGCTCAAATCCCCATTCCCTGTTCTTGGTTGAACTTTCCTGAGAGCTGGGATGACTGACATGCCAGCATCAGACAGAGGCTGATTCTGCAACCAGAAGAGGAACATTGTAAAGGTAAATTTCAGGGTGAAAGGTCAAGTGTTGATTCTTGCTGTAGAGGGGCAATACCAGTGATAATATCATCCTGTGGAAAAATGGGAGAAAAGAGTTTGGGAGCCCTGGTACACACCTTTCCATCTCCTGTCTCCTGTCTCCTGCCTCCCACCTCCTGCCTCTACAAAGGTCTTTCTCATGCCTGGAAGGCTCTCCCTCCGGCCTGTCTCCTAGAACATCTAGATCCCTTTCAAGACTCAGGAACCTTCAATAGTTCTCTACTACTCATTGCACCAAACCCCAAATCCTTAGCCTGGGATTTAAAGCCCTTTGCCAGAGAGCTTCAACCTAAATTTCCAATGATTTGACACCAAACCCTTCCTGTACTTTGTATACTAAAAAACAACCAGAATTATAGAAGTGAAGAGTCAGAAGAGACCTCATTGGCAATCTAGTACAATCCTTACTCAGAAGGAGTTTCCACATATTCCCCGCAAGTCCTCAACTCATCTTGACTTTTCTCATCTCTATCCCTCTGCATTTCTCATTCCCATATTCAACTCTTGAGATCCCTCACCTTCTTCAAAGCCCAGCCTAGAGCTAGAAGTTGGGGACCCATCAGCTCCTTATGGTTCCCAGGTATTTTTAGCCAATGATGCTATACGATCCACTAGCTGGGCTTGAGTAAAGTTAGTTGAATTTGTACTGAGCAGAGCCCAGTGGCTTAGGATGGCTAGGGATGGTCAAGACTCAGGCTATCCCCAAGAACAACTTCAGTGGAAGAGGACTGGACTTGGGACAGAATACCTGGCATCAGCTCTGCCACAAAATACCAGTGTGACCTTGGACAAGTCATCAGAACTCTTAAGGCCTTGACTTCTTCCTCTTCTGTAAAATGAAAGGATTGAACTAGAAGTCTTCTGAAGCCCCTTCAAGCTCTAGGTACATGATCTCATGACTGGATGAATCAATTAATCAACAGATATTGATTATTCACCTACTGTGTAATAGGCCCTGTGCTAGGCACTGGGGAGTCGGGTAAAATAAATTGAACAATCCTTACTCATTAAGAGCTCACATTCTGACAGAAGACAAATACAATCATACTTTGAATATAAAGATGAAAAAGGGTCAAATATAAGGTCATTTGAGAAGGAAAGGCTGAGCAATTGGAGGTGGGATCATGGAAGGTTTCCTGGAAAAGGTGGGGCTGAAGCTGTGATTTGAAGGAAGAGAGATATCCAATGAGCCTAAAGTGAGGAGGTGTGGGAGTCAGTCCATGGAAAGGGACCAACATGGGAGATAGACTTCTATGTGCAAAGAACAGAGGGAAAGCTATTTGGGCTGGATTGTAGAGTCAGGGAAACTAGCTAAGCAATGACTAGTGAATTTGGAAAGACAGGTAGGGGCCAGACTGAATCCAGTGCCTGTTCTGTGCTGTTGGGATAATGCCATTTTCACTTGTGTGACACTGATTGTGACCAGATTTGTTCATCAACCTTGGAAATGAGCACTATGGGCCATCCTCACTTCCCTTCCCTGGGTGATGGTGCAGACTTCATTCAGATCCCACTAAGTTTCCAGGTCATTAGCTCCAGAATGTTGTAGCAAAGAGGCAGAGTGAGACTCCCCCATCCTTCCCAAGGATGCTCTGGTAGCCTTTAAACAGTAAACCATTGACTCACCCAGCTAGATGCAGGGTCTTTGCTGTGTGGACACATGGTCTTTCTGAATAAAGGCATGAACAGCCTGGAGCCAGGATTTCTCAGAGGCTGAGAAATGGAGCTCTAACAATGATCTTGCCATCGCAGAAGTGACAGCCTACCTCTGTCTCTCACCCAAATTGTCCCTTTTGCCCTCAAACCAGCTGAGAACACAAGGGAAGATGTCAAGGTTGGAGGAGAAGCTCCTGGAATCTCTCATAAAAACTCTGAAAAAATCTCTGTGCTTCTGAGGCTTAAACTGAAGATCTAAATGGAAGCCCAAGGTAACTCTTTCAGAGACCTGTAGCCACGGCCCCCAGCCCAAGCTATGGCTGTCAAGCTATGGCTGGCCTAGCTCAATTTCTTCTCCTGTTCTCCCTCTTGGCTCCTCCTCAGGCCCATTCCCTCCCTAGCCCTATGCCTCACGATCTTTTTCTCTGGTCCCCAGCCCCCTTGATTGCTTCTCCTGTTACTTAGTCTGGCTTCTGCTTGCCCCTCTCCAAGAGCATAATGAGCATATAGGTATGTCCCATTCAGAAATCAGGAGAAATAAATAATTTGTCCGAAAATATTCCCTGATTTGGGGCTCTAAAAACACAGTCATCTTAGCCGTAGGACTCCTGAGAAGTCAAAAGGGATTCTATAGCAGAGTCATAATCTCCCCTGACCTGCTGTCACCCTCCAGGGCCAATCCAGGGATAGTGCTCCATCACCAGGCACTGTAGGTCCAGGCCCTGGTGCTTCAGGATACTGGTCAGAACTTTGCAGCCAACACAGTCAAGAAGAATGTCCTTATTTGTCTTCATTTCTCCAATATATAGGGAACTGAGCCAAATTTCTAAAAATAGGAGCCATTCATTTCCTAAATGATAAATAGTCAAAGGATATGAACAGGCAGTTTTCAGAAGAAATCAGAGCTATCAATATTCACATTAAAATGCTCTAGATCACTATTGATTAGAGAAATGCAAATTAAAACAACTCTGAGGTATCACCTCATACCTATCAAATTGGCAAATATGATAGAAAAGGAAATGATAAATGTTAGAGAAGATGGGACACTCTTGGTAGAGTAGTGACTGGCCCACCCATTATGGAGAGCAATTTGGAATGATGTACAAAGGGCAATCAAGCTGTGCATACCTTTAATACAGTAATAGCACTACTGGGTCTGTAACCCAAAAAGATGAAAGAAAAGGGTAAAAGGATCTATATGTGAGAGATTTATTGGTGAGGGTAGAACCTGGAGGCTCTGTGACCTATCAGAGGTTAGGCTCTAGGTGAGAGTTGATGAGAACATGAAGTAGGGTGTTGGCCATGAAAGTAGAGAGAAGCAGGTAGAGGGAAAGACTCAATAGGTGAGATTTTGGATATGGACGGGTGGGGTCTAGAGTGAAGAAAATGGTTTTGTCCAGCAAAACAATCACAGACAAAACTTTAAGTCTGTGTATGACTGGGAAAGTGGAATGTCCTTAAAATTGTACAACATAAATACCAGAAAATTGAATCTAAGGGGAAAAACTTCATGAAAGTCTTTTGACTTTATTTTTAAAAATTGACCAGAATTTTCTAAAGGACTAAAAAAGGGTCACCATTACAAATCCAAAGACAGCAGAGTTCAGGTCCATTATCTCTCCATAAGAGGTAATTACAACCATCATGTTGTAGGAAGGAAAATGAACAGGAAAAGCTAGTTTAAAGGCTGGTGTGAAAGAATGACAAGACTGACACCACTTGATCTCTAATGCAGAAGAAAATGTTCTTTCAAGTCATTAAAATACATCTCCATCATTGCCTAAGTGATCAACCACAGTCCTAACTTGGAGCACAAAGCACAGTTGTGCTCACTTCCAAAACAGCCTTTCTCTACAGCCCTCTGAGTTTTGTAAAGAGCTTTCCTCAAAACAATCCTGTAAGATGGGCTACTGAAGTTAGGCTTATCCCTATTGTTCCGGTGAAGTGACTTGGCCACAGTTACACAGAGCTATGGTTCAAACCTAGGTCTTCTCACTCCAAGGTTCAACTACCTATAGGGAGCTAGGGGGCATGAAAATACAAAGAGCACTCAGCCTTGGAGTCAGGAAGACCTGAGTTAAAATCCAATTTCATATCCTCACTAGCTGTGTGACCCTGGGCAAGTCACTTAACCTCCTTCCATCTCAGTTATCCTCTTCTATAAAATGGGAATAGCACCTATTTCACAAGATTGCTGTGAGGATCAAACGAGATAATATTTGTAAAGTGCTAAGTACAATATCTGGCATGTAGTAGGTGCTTAATAAATGCTATTCTTTCACTCCCCTTCCCTACTTCCCAGGCTAGGTATGAGGATCAAATGAGATATTTGTAAAGCACTTAGCACTGTGCCTTTCACAGAGTAGGCATTTATTAAATGCTTATTCCCTTCCTCCCCTCTCCTACTTCCCAGCATTGATATAAGGACCAAATGAGATGTTTGCAAAATGTTTAGCATAGTGCCTGGCACATAGTAGTTTCTTAATTAATGTCTGTTTCCTTGCTCTCTTGCTTTATCCTTACTCACAAGAATCACATGTCATGGAAATGCATGGCATCCACATGCCAAGAATAATTGCCACCTGTGAAAAGCAACGTTGGAATTCTTCTCAACGCTCTCTGATAATGGACTGGCCTGCTACCCTCTTCAGGACAAGCTCTAAAATCCAACCACTAAAGCACTACCTGTGGAATTCTTATCACATTTCAATGACCTCAGTGAAGGGAGATGGCCTTTGTGTTGGATGTGCTATCATATGCAAACAGCTATGGTTTAGCTTTTCCCTTTGAGGGACCGTCTGAACATGTTTCATTCTCCTTCAAGCCTAGTTAACATCCTGGCTAGGAGAGAGGGAAGGGAAAGACAAGTCTGAAGATTTACCTACAAGCCTGAATGTCATCAAAATGTAAATTTACAGTAGATGGGAGTGGCTTAAAATGCATGTATACACACACACACATATACATAGATGGCAAATTTCTAGTGGGAAAAGCACAGAAAACCTCTGATTTAAAATAATATAGAAAATTTCTGGTTAAAATTGTTAAAAATTTCTGGTAAGAAAAAGTATGATAAATTCCTGCTTTAAAAAAAGATATAAAAATTTTCTGGTAAAGAAAAATATTGGTTAAAAATTTCATTTTAATATATAAATAAATAAATAAATAAATAAATGGTATAAAGGATAAAGAATGAGCCATAAAGCCAGGAAGGCCCGGATTCAAATTTCCTCTGTGATACATACTGACTATATTACCCTGGGTAAGTCACTAACTACTCAGTGCTTTAAGTCCAGAAATAATCGCAACAGTATCATTCTTGCCTGGAAGTTTCTTATACTCATGACACCACAGGTTTTATTGGTATTCCTAGCCCTGAAAAAGTAGTTTAAAATCATCTAAAAATTACCCTTATGCCTACCACAGAAGTCCCTGTATTGAATTCTTCATCAAGTGTAAATTTTCCACAATACCTGATTTCTATATTTTGTTTTCTAAGCAATCAATAAGCACTTATTAAGCACCTACCACATGCTAGACATCATGCTAGGTGCTGTGTTTATTCTATGCTTGCTAGATTTGGGTTCACTGACTCAATAGGAAAATAAGAATCAGCTTGTATTATTTATAGAAAACTCATTTACTCCAGTGTAGGCAACTGAAAATCCCAATTTCTTCTACTTGGAATGGCACTTCATGCACCTTTCTTTCCAAAGGGATCCTTCAACTACTGTCAACAAAACCAAGAGCTCTGATGGCTGCCTATGGGGGAACTGGTCTGCAAGACGCTTGGGCGTGAAGCCTCCTTAACTCTTGGTTATGTCAAAGCAGAAAGAAGAAACATTCTATCAATACAGGCCCTGATTTGTTCCATTTAAAACATGACTTCCCTACAAGCTGTCAACCAAATTAAGCCTCTGTTCCCCTTCTGAATGTCTTGGGAACATGACATTTTGTTTTGTTTGCCTCTGAATATCCCAAAAGCAGAACCAGTCTGTTTTGATTTGCCCTGGGAGGTTGGGGAAAGTGGCACCCCAGAGAGAGCATGTAAAGCCCTTTTCTCCATGATGACCACAATAAATCAAAAGGAAGCCATGTGTCAGAGGTCACTGGGCACCAAGACGACCTCCCATCATGGTGAGAACAATTGGCTCCTCACAGGGGCTCATTTTTCATCAGAGCTGGTGGGAAGGAGGGAAGTGGTGCAGGGAAGGAGGCTTCTCATTATTATACATCCCTCAGCATCCCATCAAGCTTGTGGGCTGTATCCCTCTTCGCTGTCTCACAGAGGAGGCCAAGCTTCTACCTTTGTATGAACACTGATTCCCAGAACTCCATATGACCAGTATTGTGCCTTCCCTAGCAGGTGCAGTTCCATGTTCAGACTCTGCGAATGCTGTTCCTCATCTATAAAATGCCATCACCGGTGCACAGATAGTCATAGATGCTGAACCGAAGCAGAAAGGATGCTACGCCAGGGAGCATCAACTATTAGCCAAAGTAAAGCTCTGTTGGTCCAGGACAAAAGAGTTGACCAATGTAGGTGACTCTGGACATTCACTCTGTTGTTGTCTCTAGGCTCAGATTAGTGAAGACCTGGGAGCTGAGATAACAAACACAGTCACAGTATCCAGAGGCTTGCCACAGAGCGTGAGAAACATGACATAAGGGAACACAATGTAATTAAAAGGTTAAAAAATAAAGACATCTCCTTGCTTAAGTAGGTAAGAATTTTCAAAGTTATCAAGCGGATTTTTTGGCACACTAATAATCTGTAAATCATGAGACACAGAGACAGAGATGAGAAAAAGGAAAAGGGCAGGGAGAAAGATAAAGAGGAGGAGGAGGAGCAGAAGGAGGAGAAGAAAGAGGGAGAGAGAGAAAGAAGAGAGGTAGAGGGAAAGGGAGAAACAGAGAAAGAGTGAGAGAGAGGGAAAGGGAGAGACAGAGGGAGAGACAGGAGAGGGAGAGGCAGAAGAGAGAGGGGAAAGGGCAGAAGGAGAGGGAGGTAGAATAGAATCATTTTAATTACACACCCTATATTTGTCAGCATCTGCAGGGACCAGTGAGAAACGAGGACATTTCTGTAATGTCCCTTTGCCATGCAACCTTCCTCACACACTCAAGCTCATCAACATTCCGTAACCCCATCAGAACAGAGAAATCTATTTGCTTAAAATGAGATTTGTTTGATTACTGTTTTTATTTTGCAAATCTAATTTTAGCTCTTTGTCCCTTATAACAACAACTTTCTGATAAATATTGTCACACTTTATTATAAGTGAGAAGAGAGAGATAACAAGGGGCCCTCTGCAACAGGAGAGTCTAATAAACACAATTAAGAATCAGATGTGTGGATTCTTGTTTCTATTTGGCCGTAAATGCCTCCCTCTTTGAAGGGCAAGAGAGAGAGAAGGCACAATGCGATGTTTAGATTGATTTAACACAACCTCAAAAAACTTTAAAAACGGATCGATTTCTGGATCTGTTTTTAGCAGAGACAGAAGCAATAGATGAAAATGGGAATGACCATCTCATCAGCTTTGCAGCAGCAGCAATTACATAATTGTAGCAATTATTTCTGATTGAGGTTCTTGTGCATGACAACTGAACAAGCTGCATGGTCCATGGACTGTACCTTGCGAAGTAAAGTCTTGACTTGAAAGGATTCTGGGAGGATGAGATGCACAGAGGGCAGCACAAAAAAAGAAAATGCATCCTCTGGACTCCTGGCAGCTTGGGGGACCCTCTGAAAAGAGCATTCTGAAGAGTGGTCCCCAAGGGGGTTATCAGACTCAAGGTCAAAGGATCATAGGTAAAGAGCTGGAAATGACCTCAGAGAAATCTAGTCTAGTCCTTTCATTATACAAATGAGGAAATTCAGGCTAGTCCAAGGTCAGATTTGAACCCAGAGCCTCTGCCTGCAGAGGCAGTGTTCTTTCTACCATATCAGCCAATTCTGCTATCAAGCCAATGAGCAAATAAATAGCTCCAACAGTATCTGTTTTTCTGAATCAAAGTTCATAAGTTCACTTAATTGAACAGCATAACATTTCCTTGCTTTTATCATTCTCCTGCCCCACTGCTATTAGATTGTAAGCAGGACAGGGATTGTTTTTCCTTTTCTTTTTCTCTAGTGCTTAGAACAGTGTCTGGTACACAGTAGGTGCTTAATTCATGCTAGTTGATTTTAAGAATGTGGGTCTCTCCATTTACAAGACAGATTCTACAAGTCACCATGTGAAAAAAATCAGAGTGGTCCCTTCTCTCTTTGTAAGTCCTAAAAGAAGATAAACAAAAATATGGTTGCTTGCCAATCTCAAAAAAAAAAAAAAACTGGAGTAAAAAACATCTAGGTGACATAGTAGATAAAACACTGGACTCAGAGACAGGAAGACTTGTTCAGATCCAGCCTCTTCCTAGCTATATGAACCTAGGCAAGTTACAGAAACTCTCAGCCTCAGTTTCTCCATCTGTAAAAATGGGGAAATAAAAGCACTAACCTCAGAGAATTGTTGTAAGGATCAAATGAGATAATAATTATACAGCACTTTTCCATATCTTAAAGTCACTTTAGTCAATAAGCTGTTTCAGGCACTGTGATAAGTGCGGATGGTATAAAGAAAAGCAAAAACACAAACAATTAACAACATAGTCTCTGCCATCAAGGATCTTACATTCCTTTGGAGGAGATAACAAATATTTAGGGATGAATAATAATAATGGCTTAGGACATATAATAAATATCTAGGGAAATTTAATAATAGTAATATCAAGGGACATATAGTAAGATAAATATCTAGCTATATAATACTAATATAATAATATACAGGACATATACAAATAATACCTAGGGACATGTAATAATGATAACAACAAATAGGTCTCTACCTACTGAGCCACTGAGCTGTATATCTAAAGGGTATATGAAGGTTACCAAGAAAAACCCTCCCAAAGAAAGTGCTTTATAAATGCTTATTTGATGTTGTTCAGCCATTTCAATTGTGTCTAATTCTCTGTGACCCCATTTGAGGTTTTCTTGGCAGAGATACTGGAGTGGTTTGGAATTTCCTTCTCCAGCTCATTTTACAGATGAGAAGAGTGAGGCAAACGGGGTTAAGTGATTTGTGGAAGGTCACTCTGTAAGTGTCTGAAGCAGGACTTGAACTCAGGTCCTCCCGACTCCAGATTTGGTGCTCTGTCCACTGTGCCACCAAGTTGCCCTTTATAATTGCTCATTATGATTCACTAAATTTATTTAGACTTTCTTTAGTTTTGGTCTTAGAGCTGTGATTTCACCAGAGGCAGGGATAGTGAAGACAGATCAGTATACATGTCTAACATGGACTTAGAAAGTTATTTGGAGGGCTTTGGGTAGAGACATGACTTGCCCAAGGTCATCAAACTGTATCAGTCAGGGTGAGAACCAGAATCCAGGTCTTCCTGACTGAGTCCAAAGCTCTTTGCACGATGGCAGCTGACTCAGAGAGAGAAAGGGGAAAGGAGCTGTGGGTAAAAAGCAGTCCTCGGTGAGGCAGCATTAAAAACACTCATGGTATGAGAGCAAAAACAAGAGCAGAAGGAAAACCCAGCTTGAAAAGAAGGAAGGCTCATCAGCTGTGTCTTCATCAACACCTTCCTCAATCCTGACTTAGCTAAGAGCCAAACAACAACAGGAGGAAAAGGAAAAGGAAGAGGGAACATCAACAGGGGGTCAGCCTCTAAAAACAACCAGCTTCTTTCATTGGGAACTCCCTGAGAGTGGGGACTCATTTTTCCCTTTCTATGCATCCCCAGAGCTCAACCCAGTGTCTGGCACATAGTAGGTGATTAATAAACCTGTGTTGACTGTTACCGTCTAAGGTATAGACTAGACCAGGTTTTAACCTGGAAGAAATGTGAAAATCCATCGAAGACTCTATGACAAATAGTCAGCCATGAGAGAGGCAGCATTTGGAGAGACACTGGAAGCCAGGACTATCAAGGTTCAAATCCTGAGTTTGACACATACTGGCTATTTGACAAGTCGCTCGACCTCCCAATCCCTCCAGAAATTCTCTAAGGCTCTCAGATGCTGTTACAGGTGACAGGGGGCACATCTGCATTAGAGAGGGATTTCTTCACTTGGAGTTCCCTACACCCCTAAAATGACAGATCTAGACCAAAAATGTCTGCTCTAAGTATATGTCTCCTTAAGTAAGCTTGTCTGGTAGTGCTGTGTCATTCATAATAATAGCTGACATTTTTATAAAGCTTTAAAGTTGGCAGTGTTTTCCAAGCATTATCTCATTTGAGCCTCATTTTGGGAGGGTGCAAAGAATAGCTCCTTTGGGGTCAGAAGGCCTGTCTTTAAATTTCAGCTCTCCTATGGACTCTCTGTGTACCTTTCAGTAAATCTTCTCTGGCCCTCAGAGTCTTCATCTGTAAGACACAGGGGCTGGATTCATGTGCAACCGAGGCTCCTTTCCAAATCTATGATCCCATAAGCCTTGTGCTATAGTCACCATGAGCCCCATTTTTACAGGTAAGGAAACTGAAGCTCAGGGAGAGGTCAGGTGCCCTATCCAATGTCTGAGGCAGGATTGGAATGCAAGGGTTCTAGATGTTCTAGACTACAGCACTATTCATGGTGTCATCCTTGACTTATACCACAGCTCAGAAAAAAAGGCTTCTTCGTAATAGCCTCCAGGGCTCAGGGATGGGAAGGTGAAACGAGAAGGATCCAATTCATTCTTGGCAACATTGATTTAATTTTACAGTCCCTTGGTCCCTGCAACTATTAGATATGAAGACCAGGATTAATAGCACAAGTGTAATTGGTGTCCAGGATCTATTCATCATGGCAGCTCGATTTCTTTATGAAGTTCTTCCTTCTAGAATAAGGCTATGACTTTCACATTCCAGCTGACAGCATGATTAATGACCCTGGGGCTGGCCCCTTTCACACCCTCAGCAGAGGGTGAGAATTGTAAATGTCAGTCGTTCTACTGTGTTTCAACTTTACTTAGCACCATCCGCTATCCACAGAGAGAAGAAAAATGATCAGCCATGAGTCACGAGGATGGCTAGGAAGTTCACCTTCTGTTATACTTAGAGCAGGACTGCATGGCCATGTTTGTCCCCAAAAGCTAGCCCAGGGGAGTTGAGTTAAAAACAAATGGTTGGGGGCAGCTAGGTGGCGCAGTGGATAAAGCGCAGGCCCTGGATTCAGGAGTTCCCGAGTTCAAATCTGGCCTCAGATACTTGACACTTACTAGCTGTGTGACCTTGGGCAAGTCACTTAAGCCGCATTCCCCTGCCCCCCCCAAAAAAAACAAAAAACAAAAGACAAATGGTTGACACAGCCAGGGGGGATCAGAGGCAGGATCTGAACCATTCCTAGACCAATCCTCTAGCTGCCACCATGCTGACTTTTACTAGCATTTTACTAGTAATCTAGCATTAGAAACCACTGTCTATGTGTACACTTCTGGAATATACCCTGAGACATAGATCGTTATTCAATTAATAAACAATCGTGTGACTGAAAGTCAGGAAACTTGGGTTCTGGGTCTGAGCCACCATAGTTGGATCCATCCATTTAATCTCTTTAGTCAGCCAAGAGAGAGGCAGGATTGGAGAGACACTCGAAGTCAGGACTATAGAGGTTCAAATCCTGAGTCTGACACATACTGGCTGTTTGACAAGTCGCTCGACTTCCAAGTCTCTCCAGAAATTGTCTAAGGCTCTCATTATTTAGTTCAGACAATGAATCCCCTGTAATGGACACATCAGTCAAATTCATACTGCCTTTTTTATTGGGCAGGAGCCAATGACCATGCTTTACCTAGTTATAATTCAAATAGAATGACTTCTGATACGGGAGACCACTTTACAGGATTCATTATTTGTCTTAATAGGGACCTGCCTGTGCTTTCTGACCTTGCCTGAGTTCATCTATTTCCCTGTTTCTCAGTTTCCTCATCTATAAAAAGCTTCAGAGAATCATAGATGCAAAGTGAGAAAGGACCAGCAGTGTCCTAAGCCAACAGATAAGGCCCAGAGATGTGAGGTCACACCCAAGGTCACAACTAAGTAGTATTAAAGTTGGGAACAGATTGCAGACCTTCTAACCCCCCTGTCCAGCACTCCTCTTCCTACTAGGCTATGCCAGTGGCAATGACCACCATTTTATCATTTGGTGAAGTTCAAAATGAGCTTCCAATTGAAAAGTTAAAATCACTTTATAAATGTTTACATTGTGCAGCATGATAAATATATTTTTTCATCTTAATGCTATTACTTATTCTTATCCTATATTAGTGCCTGTGGAGGAAATATCGTTCTAAAATTACTTAAAGTGATATAATTATTTAAAGTAATATCTCAAGCAATGTCTTCATAAATGTATTTATTTTTAAGGAAGCGTCTCGGGGATGGCTAGGTGGCACAGTGGATAGAGCACTGCCCCTGGAGTCAGGAGGACCTGAGTTCAAATCTGGCCTCAGACACTTGACACTTACTAGCTGTGTGACCCTGGGCAAGTCACTTATCCCCAATTGCCTCACCAAAAAAAAAGGAAGCATCTCCTTTTTTACCTGCCACCCCAATTTTCCCTAATGTATCTTGTCTATTAGGGGAGTTTCCCCTTTACTTTGCTGAGAAATCTGCATAGATTATGCTTCATCTTGTTCCCTTTCTAAGTTGTTCTATATGTTTGAATGCAAGCACCATGAGAGCAGCATTGCCTTGATAGCTTGTGTCTCTACCCCCAGAGTTTCGAACAGTATCTGGTACTTGCCTTGTGTGACGTTTCTTCCAGCAGACAACAAGGCTATTTAACCATCCTCTTACATATCAGGTTGAGAAAATAAGATCCTCTTCTAAAACTCTAACCTTAAGGTTCACTATTAGTCTGCTACCACCGTGTAGTTCAAACACATGCAATATATTTTCGGAGAGAAAGATCATCAGATCAAAGAACTTTCTGGTAGGAGAGGGCCCAAGAGGTCATTTAATCCAACACACACATGAAGGGCCTTCCATCTGCAAAACCTCCAGCAGGGATTCCTCCAGTGTTCACATGAACACCTTCCATGATGGGAAATCATTGCTTCTAAAGGCAGCACAATTTCACTTAAGAACAGCTCCAATTTCTAGGAAGATTTATTCTTCTCATGTACAGATAAAACTTTTTTTTCAACTTGTGTCTCTTAATTCTGGGTGTGAAATGTCCATCCATTGCACCTGGTTCTGAAGAACCCTTTACTCTTGATTCTGCCATTTCTGTTGATTGCAATTGTGTTTATCCTCTGAGTTCAAGGAAATATAAATAAATGTAATCTTGCTTTAACATAAAAAATCACTACATGAATGCATAGAATCACATCTATTTCTACTCTTCCAGATTTTTCGGTCCCTTTTTCTCAGGACAATTGAAAGAAAATCAAAGGAAATGAACTGCAGAAATTTTGCTGAGATGGTGCTAAGAAACTCTTTGAAATCAACAAAGTTAAGAATTTCTAAGGCATAGATCCAAGTCTATAATGAGCCACCAAGCCAACATATACAGTAACTAAAATGAGTGTGGTTCAAAGGAGTGACAGAGAGACAGGGAGAGCACTGAACTAGGAGTCAGAGGACTTGGGTTCCGATGCTGGATTATGCCCATTATTACAGCCCATGTAGTAATATGTGACACTGGGCAAGGCACTTGGCCTCTCTTTTTTACATGTGCAAAATGAAGGTAGTCCAGTGAGATAGGCTCTAAGATCACTTCTGGTTATAGATCTATGGTTCCCTGAAAGTACTTACCAGAGTTATATAACCTTGCACTAATTACTTTTCTTTACAGCTTCTAGGATTATCAAATGAAGGTAGTGAGCTAGACAAGAAATGAGGTCCCAGCAAGTCCTATGATTCATTGACTCCATTAGGGAGAGCTTTACTTTCCACAATTGTGAAATAAGGGCAGCTAGGTGGTACAGAAACTAGAGTGCTGGGCCTGGAATCAGAAGATGTGAGTTCAAATATAGTCTCAGATAATCCCTAGCTGTGTGTCCTTGAGCAAATCACTTCAAAAACCTGTTTGCCTCGGTTTCCCCAACTGTAAAATGAGGATAATAAATAGCACCTACTTCCCAGGGTTCTTGGGAGGATCAAATGAGATGACATTTATAAAGCACTTAGTATAGTTCCTGTCCCATAGTAAGTGGTATATAAATGTTAGATATGAGGAAGAGGAGAGGGAAGAGGAGGAGGCTAAAAGAGATCAGTGGTTCTCATCCAATAGCATACAATTTCCAGGCAAGAGATAAGGAGATGGCTCAATGGGCAATGAGCCTATTCATTAAAATGTTCAAGTTAAGAAATGAGCAACATGACTTTTGTAGTCAAATAACTAGTATCATATACATATATAAATACACATATGTGCACATACATACACATATGTGTATATGCGCATATAAACTCTAAACATAGATGTGAGGAACGTGATGAATTACAGAGATTCATGTAAAAGAATTACTGGATTCATCCTAGGATTTGGATATCATGTTTTTTCTCCACTGAGAGATCCATTTTCTCACTGAGTAGATTAACATGCAAATCTCATGACACGAGGATGGAAGCCTTCATTTGTTTGTGTTTGACCTTAAAAAAGGTTTCATATTGGAAAGACTGGGACTGACCAGACTAAACAGTCTTTGGAGAGCTGGGGTGACTATAATGGAAAGACTGTGGGTTTGGAGTCAACAGACAGTCTTGGACACTTGCTCGTTCCGTGACTGTGTGAGCAAGTGCCTTCACATCTCAGAGTCCAAGTTTCCTGACCTATAAAAATGAGAATTCTAAAGAGGGGGCATAGTGTAGTGGGCAAAGAAACAGCTTTGAAGGCAGAAAAACCTGGATTCAAGTCTTGCCCTTAAACTACACTGTCTACATTACCCTGGACAAGTCATTTTACCCTTATGGCCTTGGCAGATGGTAAATTGCAGAGAAGGTGAAAGCCTGAACAGAGAGAGTTTCCTCACCTGGGAGTTCCTAGACCAGTGAAATCCCAGATCTGGTCCCTGCCCTTATCCCCAATACCCATAGACCTTACCTCATTGGGTTGCTGTGAGGTTGACATGAGATAGTTTATGCAGAACACTGTCTCAATGACCTTTAGCTCAATAATGTGACCACACCACTGAACTCCTAATGAAAGGGAAATATTTGGGGGATCAGTCTTGAAGTGAGGAACCCAAAAGGCTCAGATACTTCTTTGCCAGCAGGATAAATAAGAAAAGAGAGGAAAGAGAAGCGATGCTGGAGAAGGGAAGATGCAGCACCCATGGCATCCACTGTCAGGGAGGAAGCTGACCAATGAGAAAGGCGGTCCTCATCTTCAGATATGGCTCACAATGTAAATAATTGAGCCATACATAGAAGTCACTGGGAACTGACAACAATTGCCTTTAATTACAGTTATGGTCAGCAAATTTAAAATCAAAACTCCATTGCTCTCAAAATCACAGCTCTTGAAGTTGTAAGAACCTTGGAAGCCATCTAATCAAATAGCCTCATTTGACAGATGTGGAAACTGAGGCTAGGGAATAGGAAGTGATTTGCCCAAGTGACCCAGGAGATGAATGAAGGAGGGAAGAACTGAACCTAAAGCTCTCTGACTGGTGTTCTTGTCACTGTACCACCTTGACTCCATACCTATATTTCATCAAGGTTAGCATCCCCTCCAAAAATGAGGAACACAGCTCATCTTTACCTCACTCACTCTTCTGTGTGTCTCCTGTCCTTTTTCTCCCACAAATTAAGCACAGAAGGTCCATCCAACAGGCTGGGGTCTTCATCACTTTCACCATACATCCTGAGAATCTCAGTGGGGTCCAAGGGCTGCCATTGGCTATCTATCCCTCACACTTGGCACAGCATCAGCCCCTCTTGTTTCTTGCTCAGATCCTTTTATTTTCAGCATTTTTCTTTATTAGAGGTCACTGGATCCCTGAGTCATGATGCGATGCAATGCCATGCTAGCTATACCAGACCAAAGATGCCCCTACAATGCCACTCACAGGATCGCAGATTTCTGGTTGGACCAGACCTCAGAAGCCACTGAAGCTGACTTTCCTCACACTGACCAGACATGGCTAGTAAGTGTCAGAGTATTTCATACAACTGCTAGTCCCTACCCCTTTAAATGGGCAAACTGGGCAGGTTACCCATCATGCTATATAACATTCATCCACTAAGCCTCTAGAGAAGTCTGCATGCCCTCATCACTCTAAGAGCAGACACTTTTCCTGATCCTATTTCTTGTTATTTTAACATCACTTTTCACAAAGGACTCATTTTTATTTTGACAAATTATTTCTGCTAATGATCTCTATTAGTCATAGTCAGCTTCCAACCAACTGTTCCATTAGGACAGCAGGCAGATTTAATTTAAATAAATGCAAGCAGCTCATACCATAGACTCCCTCTGATACCTCCTCATGGTGGGGTAGCGACCCCAGGTCCTTGAAGGCTTCAGCATCAGAGTGTGAGCAAGCTCTGTCAGATCCAAGTTCAGAGGGCCTCAAGGACAGATCTGTCACATGCTGCTGCCCAAGGACCAGACTAGCCAAGGTCCTAGAGGCACAGTACCAGCTGCTGGGTCTGAGAATTTTTTTTTGGTTGAGAGCTGCTCATGAAAAAGGGGTTTTAATTGATCTAAAGAAGATGAAACTACAGAACTGTCCACAGTTTTGTAAATTGAAGCTACCTCAGTATGGTGATAGATTCATGATCCACAGTCAATTAATTAATAGTCAAGATACTCCAAGATTAGGCTCATCAGCCCCTACACCAAGAGCCAGGAGGAATCTCAGAGATCATCTCATCCAGCCCTCTGAGCATTTTAAAGATGAGGAAACTGAGTCCCATAAAGTAGAAGTGACTTGCCTGGCTTAGCAAAGTGCTTGACCCATAGTAAGTCCTTGATAAATTCTCTTTCTTTCCCTCTCTCTTCCCCTCCTCCTTGACTTTCTCTTCCCCCTTCTCCCTCCCTCTATTTATTTTCTGTTCCTATTCTTTCCAGCCATGAAGGTCACAACCCATCCGTGCCATTTCCTTCTGTGTGTATCCATGAGACTTGTCTGCGGCCTTTCTTCAGGGCATCTACCCAATGATCTGGAGACCTCTTAATGCTTCGAATTGGAGAACAAAGGCTTTGTTTTCATCCCCATTTTCCTACATGATTAGCTCACTTCCTTTGCAGGGCTACATCTCACGGCTGACATGTTATCACTACCTCTTCTGCAGACTTGTCATTGGTAAGGTCATTCAGCCTTCAACTTTAATTCTTGAGAGACTGTGGTATTCCATGATTCATGCCAATATATAAACCACTTTGCAAATATTAAAGTACTACAGAAATGCTAGTTATTATTGTTAAGTAATAATTAATATATGATAGTTAATATGTTTTACATGATAATGTATTAATTAGTAGTAGTATGTAGCATGACTCTTCATGATCCCATTTTGGGTTTTCTTGGCAAAGATACTAGAATGGTTTGCCATTGCCTTCTCCAGATCATTTTACAGATGAGGAAACTGAGGTAAATTGGTTGAAGTGACTTGCCCAGGGTCACACGGCTAGTGTCTGAGGCTGAATTTGAACTCAAGAAGATGAGTCTTTCTGATTCCAAGCCTGGGACTCTATCCACTGTGCAACCTAGGTGCCCTTTATTGTATATGTGGCAAAATCAATATATTAATTGTTAGTAGTATATGGCATAATTATATTATATTACATATGTGGCACGATTAATATATTAATAGTATGTGGCATTATTACATGTGACATAATATATTAATTAGTAGTGGTAATAGGTGGCATTATTATAAATGTACATGCATCATTAGCATATTAATTAGTAGTAATTGTATGTGGCATTATTATATCACATACATGGCGTGATTGATGAATTAATTAGTAGTAGCAGTATATGGCACTATCAGAGTACTACTCTTTCAAAAGCTGAGCTTTCATTTCAGGAAAAAGTTGGTCATTAAAATCTCTGGTCAGGGGACAGCTAGATGGTACAGTGGATAAAGCACCAGCCCTGGATTCAGGAGCACCTGAGTTTAAGTCTGGCCTCAGACACTTGACAGTTACTAGCTGTGTGACCCTGGGCAAGTCACTTAACCCTAGTTGCCCCACCAAAGAAAAATCTCTGGTCAATGTCCAAAAGCTCCTCAGCCTGCTCTCCTCCTCTTCGATTCTGCCCTAGTCCATTGTCCATCCATAGTATCTGTCCAAGATGTATGTACTGATGAGTCAATTGCATATCATAGTCTAGGCAAGAAGCATTTTCCAGTTTGGTGGTGCCACAGTGCCCAAAGCACCGAACTCGGTGTCAGGAAGACCCGAGTTCAAATCCTGATGCAGACACTTGCTGGGCAAGTCACATAACCTATGTTTGCCTCAGTTTTGTCATCTGTGCAATGGGGATAATTTTAGCACTTAGCTTACACGATTGTTGGGGAGATCCAATGAAATAATATGTAGAGTGGTTTGCTAACCTCCAAAGGGCCATATAAATGTCAGCTCTTGCTGTAACTATCACCATGCCATCTACTCGGATTTTCCTTTACTTGATGCTGATTTAGGCCAACTCTTCTGAATATAAAAAAGTGAAAAATGCAAAAAGTAAGAACTGAAATTACAAAGAAAAAATCACAACAGTCTATGTGTCATCTGTGATGAAAGCACCCACCCTTTTCTTTACTTGTTTTACATGCTAACGGAGATAGGAAATCTGGGTGCTCTTTGTCCCCTGATGGGACCCATTGAAGCTCCCTCCACACCCTAACCCAAGGACTGCTTCCTCTAGCATTGTCATTGGGAGCCTGACAGAACTGGGCCAGGAACACAGGTGATGCTCAGGAAATGACTATTGAGTCACTGATTCAACTCTCATTAAAAAAAAAAAAAGCATAAACAGAGAAAATGAGAAAAGATCCTTTGGACAATTCAGGGAAGTATCTGCTGCGATACTGATCCCAATGCATGTCAGTGATCCAAGATGGCCCTAGGATGGGCATGCCTCCAAAGAACATTGGTTCTGGAATCATAGAAATCAAGCCCAAATCCTGCCTTTACTACATACTGCCTGTGTGACCTTGGGCAAGTCACTCCCTGGCTTCATTTTCTCCATCTACAAAATGAGGAGATGTGAGTAGATAACCTGTAAGGTCTCTTTCAGTTTGAAAGCTGTAATCACAGGAATTAGAAGGTAGACTTGAGGGTGTGGTCATGAAAAATGTGATCCCACTGTGCCAATCTGGCAATGATACTCTGAACTTACCTGTGATGGCTCTTAGGTAGCAGACACACCATCCTTCCCTACGCCCACAATCAAACCCTTTCCAACTTGGCAGAGCTTTTCCGTCTCCTATCAAAGCCTTAGGGAGCCCATGATCACTTCCAAAGTTCAATGAGGCATCCAAAGAAAACTTTAGGTAGGAAAGTCTGATCATCTTCTAATACATCATGAATAAGTAACACAGTGAAAGTCAGCAAGCTTTTCATGTATTTCAGAGTTGCAGAAAGTTAACTCCTGAGCCCCCAGCAAGTACCCCAGCCCTATAGGCAAAGTCTCAGCAGTCAGAGTGAGGTGCAAGAAGGTGATCCAGAGATGGTCCTTCCACCCCCTACCTGAGAGCATCCCTAGCCCCTTATTTTGTACTGACTTGACTTCTATTTCTATGGAAACAGCCACAGAAAGAAAGCAGGAGCCAGCTAGCACTGAAACAAATCCTTAGCAGCTATCTCCTAATTCTATTTCCATGGAAACAGATGACAGATCAGGGGAAATAAGGTAACATTTTAAAACCACATAATCCTTATTTTAAAAACTTCTCTTTACCTAATTTTCCACCAATTTTATATACCTGCTCACAGAAGTGGAATTTGAGAATGAATGTTGCCAATTAATTGTAAAAACTCAAATCTTGGTTTAAACCAAACAGTAAAAGGAAAGAATAAATAATACACACCAAGCCACAATGGAAAGCAGCCAGAAAAGGAAATTAAAAGACAGGCATGGTGGAAAAGGAAGGAAAAGCCACAGACTATTCTTTACCTGTAATTTAGCATTTATTTTATGCCCTTTGCTTCCAAACTGCCTCATGCATGTTGCTAATTATGTTGATTCAATATAATGCAAGTTTACAGAAAATTCATAGAGACAGAGCCAACCAAGAAAGGTCCTCTCAGGGGCATTTAGGATTGAAACTGGAATGAGGACAATGAACAGATAAAAAATGGAAAAGATCTGTCAAAAGCTACCAAATATTAAAATATCATTTTTTGGTCAGAGAGCTGTTATTTCCTAATATCTAAATCAGTCTCCAAATCTTTTATCACCACTTCGAAGCTTACTTGACAAACAACCTCAGACCAAGCTAAAGTCCTAGATGCTTTTTCATGAACAATAAATGGGGTAGAAGGAACACTCTGGAGCTGCTGACTACAACTCTCCACGAGCCCACCCCACTTAAAGCCAAAGATGCCTCCAAACACTTACAAATCATAAACCTCTACTCAAATGTAAATTATGGTGGAGTGTTTTTAGTTGTCTTAGGGGCTCCTAATAGGAATATCTAAGAGTCTGGTGAGATGAGCAGAGAACTTAATTCTTTGTTATAGGAAGTAAAAAGAACTAACCATCTCATGCTCAATTATGCCTTTTTTAGGTTTACAGTTCTATGCCACAAGTTGCTTATTTTATTTCTGAGTGTGCTTGGGCCGGAGCTCTCTGATGTCAGCAACTCTACCCAGGTTTCACACATTGGTGGCACTCATCCCCACCAATAAGAAGAGACCCATACCGATGGGCTTGGGAACAGAAGTGGTGACGGATAATGATGGATATGATTTAAGGACGGCAAAGCTTTTCACTCCCCAGCTCAAATATTTGCTCATTTGAACCTTACAACAACCCTAGAAGGTAGCTGCCATTGTTATTCCCATTTTTTAGATAGGGAAACTAAGGCAAACAAGGGTTAAGGGACTTGCCCAGGACCACACAGATTTAACTGTCTGAGGCCTCATTTGAACTCCAGTCATCATGCCTCTAGGCCCAGTGCTCTAACCACTGTACCTCCTAGTTTCCTCATCCTCTATCCAATTTGTTGTTATTGTTCACAGATTCTAGCTCCACATACCTACCATTCACAACCTCTTCTCCATCCACATTTCCACCGCAACTTTTGGTCAGGTCCTTATCACCCTTTTCTGGGCCATTGCTTTGCCCTAACCATTAGTGTCTTGGTCTCCAGTCTCTCCCATGAATCCTCCCCAAGGTGCCATAGCACTATCACTAAGGCAGTCATCTTACTCCTCATGGTCTCCTTTTGCCTCTAGGATTAAACACAGACTTCTAGATTTAGACTTTAAAGCTCTTCACATTCTGACTCCAACCACTGATTCCAGACTTACTGCCTATTATCCTCCCACTCTACGATGGTCAACTCCTCACTCTTGGTATTCCATCCCCAGCCTCCTTGCCTTTGTACAAGCTATCTCCCTGCCTGGAATGCACTCCCTCATCTTCTCATCCGCTTAGAATCTCTTCTTTCAAAGCTCAACTCAAATGCTACCCTCTGCACAGGGGTTTTCCTAATTGTCCCAATGACTAATGCTGCCCACTCTGAAAATTATATTGTATTTCCATGGTACATGCTTTGAATTACAGGCTTAAATGTTCTTTTCCCTGTTATTTCTTTTTAAGGTCCTGGAGGAAGACACTATTTAATACTTTAACACTTAATATAATCTATACTATATATATATATATTAGTATATGCAGCACCTAGCACAATGCTGGTGTATAGTTGACTCTTAATAAGTGTTTGTTGATTCAATGAGTTTTCCTTATTTTCTAAAATAAATATGATCATTGTACTGGCAGGAATCATAAAGAAAATAATAGATCCAATTTAGATGACTCTTTAAGGCATGCAAAGGGCTTAACATGTATTATCACATGTGATCCTCTTAACAACCCTAAAAGTTAGGTGCTACCAGTCTCCTCATTTTAGAGGTGACAAAATTGAGCTTAAAGTAACTTGCCCATATTCATACAGTGAATAAATGTCTAAGGCAGGATTTACACTAAAGTCTCCTTGATTGTAAGACCAGTGTTCTATCTACTATATCACCTGAATGTCCTTAAATAGAGATTTAAAATGTAAATTTATTCCTTAGATATTGATAAAGACCATGAAGATCAGAATTTGGAGATGATATAATTTCTTTTAAATCATTTGGAAAAAGTCGACTTTTTTCAGAAGCATCAAAACTGTGCAAACCAGAGGGAAAGATAATCACACTATACTGCCATATTTGTCCATCAAAAAAATGAGAAGAGAAGAAAAAAAGAAAGGAAATTAATATTCATGGAGAAAACCCAGTACATTATACACTGTATGTGATGAACAAATAATTGTGAGAAAGAAATATATTGGAAAAAGGTAAAAATGAGAATAAGCAATACAGGACACAAATTTCTAAAAAGCCATATAATATTTTGAAATATAGACACTTCAATTTAAAAAAATAATTAAAAACATGTTCAAGCAAAGGTTCAAATGACCTTGTAATAAAAGTGGGAATAGGAAAAGTGAGAGTGAATAGGATGTGTCAAAGAAAAATCTTTTCTATTTGATATCACAGAATCAACAACAAGGAACTCCAAAAGTTAAACAAAGTCTGGCATAGAAACAAAAATACATAAAGTCTAAATATTTGCTGAATGGAGCCATTAGGAGCCATTAGGGACAAATCAAAGACACCAGCTCAGGAATGGCCCAATGTGAACATAACTCAGAATAAAAACATTTCACAATATGAATCATTACAGCTTCTAAAGAAAACAAGGGAAGGAAGGAAAGATAATAGAACAGTTCCTGGAAAATGGAAGGATGAGAAGGCAGTCACAAGGGAACCTACCCCCTCAATATTCCCCCTCCAAAACTGCAAGAGAAATTACAGAATGAAACAAAACTGCCAGAAATATTCAAAAGTTAATTTGAAAATCATCTAGAGAAATGGGCAAACAAAAGAAAGCTCACAGATCACAAAGGACTCCCCCCCCAAAAAAAAAAAAAAGTCAGAAGGAAAGCAAGCTGAAACAACATTAATGTGAGCATGGGATGGGGAGGTTGATTTTTTTTCAAGCCACAACAAAATGAAAGAAAAATATCAAGAGATGAAATGGTGACCATAATTTCGTTTAGGGAAGGGACCATTTTTAAAGTTTGTTTTTATATCATCAGTATCTAGTACAGTAACTTGTACAAAATGCTTGTTTGATTCAATGTTGAACTAATGAAACAACTAGGTACAACAAAGGATTCTAACGTCAGGGTCATGATGAAATGAAAGTTTAAAAATGTCTGTTGAAAAATTAAATGAAAGTATATATTGGATGAAAAGTAGAATTATATTTATTGCAGGACAGAATGTTGTAACAAATAGTATAAGTAAGAAAATAAAGCCAATGGAGAAAAAAGTTACGGATCCAAAGAAAAATCAAGGAAAGAAAATATAAGAATTATTAAGCTTTCCCAAAACTGTAAAGAAAAGACTGACTACTCTATTTTAGGAAAGTATAACAAAAAGTTCTAGAACTGCTGAAAATGGGACAAAATGCAAATATAGAGAATTCAAAAGAGGTTAACAAGAGTAAACCCAATGGTTGATTCATCTAGCTGCCTCTACTGTGAGCAGATTCCAATATGGAAACAAAAATCAGAGGATTTTTAATAGAAGGGACCACAGTAATCACCTAGTCTAACTAATACCTAAAGGAATACCCACCAAAACATTCCTGACAAGAATATGTCCAAGGTCTGCTTGAAGAGTTCCAAAGAAAGGAACCATATGCAGAGGATCCCATTTCACATGAGACATTTAGACTGGGAAAGGGAATAAGACAAATGCCAGAAGTTCTCAGACAAATATATAATGAACAAATCAATGAAATCACAGGTCCATTATAGTATCATCTAGAGGGGAAAAAAAAACCAGGCAATTAGAGTGGAGTGGTAGGGCAGGGAGAAAAGCTGAGATCAGGGTGAGTTTTCACAAAACTTATAGAATTCATTATATAAAATGGTTATGTATGTGTACATGAATACAGGTCTTTATGATTAATTTGGGAAAGAACTAATATTAGCAAAACAAGGAAAACTATATTACCTTTTTTCAAAATTAATAACAAAGAATAATAGAGGTTAAATCAAATTTAATCATAATAACTTTAAATGAAAATGAATTTAATTCTTCTATTAAAAAGGTTTAAAATAAAATGATTCAACAATTTTGCCTACGGCAAATTGATAAAAGTTATATGCAGATTTTAGAGGAAAGGACAGCTTCAAATACACCAGCTAATTACAGAAAATACTGAGCTGCAGTGATGAAATCTGACAAAGCTGAATTTAAATGAGAAGACATTAAAAGAGATAATCAAGATAATTATATCATGCTAAAAGGTACAATTGACAATGAGGAAATATCACGGTTAAGTATTTGTAAATCTAATGGGTATAGCAATTAAATTTATAAAGGAAAAGTTAATAGAATTGCAAAAAGAATTACATGTGAAACCAATAAGAATGGGAGACTTCAATACTACATTAACAGATTTTGACAAATATAACAAAAATATAAACAAGAAAGAAGAAA